>NC_136915.1:140979402-141405402 GCF_949752795.1 Hyperoodon ampullatus | reverse complement strand
CAGGCGCGAGTGAACTCGCAGTCCTGAGAGGCCTACCAGAGTTAAAGCAGCACATTCACTAAGCCTTCTCGGGAACCGTAATGCACGCCAACACTTTCCATGGCACACGCGGACCTTCCTTTTGCAGCATGTGGGCAGGCTTCCTAACCACGAGCCAGAAGGCTTTGGGATGAGCTCCGAGCACTGAACTGCATGCACCCACGTCCTTTCGAGAAAACCCACTCTGCCTCACTTTGCCTCCCAGGGAACTCCTACGGTGAATCCAAGAAAGGCGACGGGGCTGTTTTTCAGGGAGCTCCGAGGACGCAGCTCTCTGGGTTGCCAACAGGCCAAATTTCACTTTTCTCGTCCGACGCCCTTTTCACGATGGACACCCAGCTCAGGTAGCTGAAGTTCCCGAGCAGCCAAAAGAGACACAGGTCGCACACTGGACCCCTTCCCTGAAAGCACTTTGGGAAACATGTGTTCCTCCTGAATTGCACGAGTAAGTGAACGCCTTCGTTTCCCCTCGGTCACGGTATATCTTGCCAAGGGCTAGCAATCTTCCGAGGACGACTGCACAGTTCTCTCACTGTGTCTGGGGTCGAGGTGCTGCTTGAGGGAGCAAGAGGTCAGGTGTGAATGCCGAGAAGCCGGTCAGGCATGGCGTTTCTCTCAAAGCACCTCAGCTTTACAAAATGAGGCCCCCTTGCATTACCCGGAAGCCCGGTGAGAAACGTGATCTTCAGGCTTCTTCCAAGCTCTGGAAATCTAGCTCTCCGATGGAGGAAAGACTTTGTTGCCCGGCCTTCTGCGTCCCAAAGAGTAGAGCCCAAAGACCCATGTGGCTGGAGGGTGTTCAGCAGGCACAGATGCCACCTGTGGTACACACGTCCACCACCATGTTCCTGCACCTTACTTTGAGCCTGGCGCTCAGCTGACACTCGCCCTAGGTGAAGTCCACTGCTGGATGTGCTCCTAGCAAGAAACTGCAAGCACGCTCTTTCTTTGAGGAAACCCTGCGTTCCTCCCCGGGTATTCTTGCAGGGTGTAGTAGGTGAGGCGCGCAGGGCTTTTTATTCAGTCTTTTGGCCTCAAGCGTCCTAGTTTTCAAAGGGGTAAATAATTCTTTCCCCTCAGGCTCCATTCTCATTGTGGACACGTAGCCTGGGCAGCAGCACCTTCTACCGGGGTGAAAAGAAACACACGCGAAGAACTAGGCGCTTCCGTGAGGCCACTTTGGTAAGCAGTGTTTCTGCGTGAGGTGACGGGCTTAGCCGAGACAATGCCTCAGTCAGGCTTCGGTGACGGTGCCCCTTTCAAAGGCCTAGCAATGGTACCGGAAATGTGTTCGTCATTATAGGGGGTGAGGGGATACCGAGTCACGTTTCTGCGTGAGGTTAAGCGTCGTCAGCTTTGAGTTTCTAGGTTCACTTCCCTGCACCGTGTAGGTCTCAGGGCATCTGAGATTTTCGCCTGAAGGCTGACATGGATTGTACGCGAGACCGTCCACCAGCATGTTCCTGAGGCTGGTGTCCAGGAGTGCAGGTGTAGCGGGAGCTGGCTGTTTAGTGGCCCTTCCCTCTGCGGGCATCAGGTTCAGCCCAATGTCCCACGGGGCCTGAAGTTGCTCAGAAGCCACTGATGACCCTTTGGGGTACTCCGTGTCCTTCCATGACCAGGGCCCAGCCGCGAGAGGCCGCGCCACCCTGAGAGGGATAACGGCATTCAGCCACTGCACTCACTAAGGCTTCTTGGAAGCTGCCGCCCTCCAGCGCTGACCAAGGCATATGCGGGCTTTCCTTACCACACGACAGCCTAACCATCATCAGAGGATGAGAGCACATTTCTCCAGCTGGACCAGAAGTCGACATGCTGCCTGTGGGAGCAAGACGTCCCCTATAAATTCCGAGAAGCCTTGTAATCGCAGGTTTTGCCCAGTGCAGCTCAGGTTTACAATCTGAGGTCCCCCTTGCTTTGCCCGGACGACCAGGGAGAAACGTGTGCCTGGAGAGTCTTGTAAGCTCTGGGTATCCAGCTCTCTGACAGAGGAAACCCTTGGTTGCCGGGCCTTCTGCATACCGAGAGCTCAAAGACCGTGGGGCTGGAGGTTGCTCAGAAGGCACAGACGACACTTTCGGCACACGGTGACTTTCCAGGGAAAACGGTGCAGACGAGACGCTCCTCAGACTTGTGAAAGGCACACCAGCCTTACAGCACTTCAGTGACGAAAGCCTCGGGTCAACTTGTGACCATCAACTCTGCTGATGGTAACCCTGCCCCTTCCTTTGAGTATGCCGCTCTGCCGACTATCGCCTTAGCTGAAGTACTCTGCTGGATGAGCTCCGGGCAAGGAATGGCAGGCGCACAGTTTCTCTCGAGAAATCTCACTTTTCCTCCCGGGGAATTCCTGCAGGGTGTCCAGGATGAGCGACCCCTGTGCTTCTCCTTCCGTTTCCTGCCCCAAGTCTCCTGCTTTCCAAAGGGGCAAATCATGCTTTACCCTTCAGGCTCCAGCTTCTACGTGGACCTCCAGCCTGTGGACCGGCACCTTCTGCCCAGGGACCAGAGAGCCATGCGACACACCAGGCTCTCCCGTGAGGACACTTTTGTAAGCAGAGGTACTGCGACAGGTGGGGGCCTAGCCAAAACAGTGCTTCAGTCAGGCTTTGGTGACATTGGAAAGTTCTGTGGCCTAGCAGTGCTTCGGAAAATGCGTCCGGCTTTTCGGGCTGCTTCCAAAGTCACGTTTCTGCTTGAGGTAAGGGGTCATCAGCTTGGAGTTCGTAGAAGCAATGCTAATCACCGAGTAAGGCTCAGCGCATTTCAGAACTTCGCTGGGAGTCTGACAAGCATTGCACGTGACACCGTCCGCCACCGTGTTCCTGAGACTGGTTTCCAGAGGTGGAGATCTGGCTCTCTGCTGGAGCAGGTCGCGTGGTGCCGTGCCCTCTGCATGCCTAGAGTGGAACGCAATGACCCATGGGGCTGGAGGTTGCTCACAGGCCACAGATAACACGTTGGGGACCCCGTGCTCTTCCACGAGCCGGCTCCAGGCGCGAGTGAACTCGCAGTCCTGAGAGGCCTACCAGAGTTAAAGCAGCACATTCACTAAGCCTTCTCGGGAACCGTAATGCACGCCAACACTTTCCATGGCACACGCGGACCTTCCTTTTGCAGCATGTGGGCAGGCTTCCTAACCACGAGCCAGAAGGCTTTGGGATGAGCTCCGAGCACTGAACTGCATGCACCCACGTCCTTTCGAGAAAACCCACTCTGCCTCACTTTGCCTCCCAGGGAACTCCTACGGTGAATCCAAGACAGGCGACGGGGCTGTTTTTCAGGGAGCTCCGAGGACGCAGCTCTCTGGGTTGCCAACAGGCCAAATTTCACTTTTCTCGTCCGACGCCCTTTTCACGATGGACACCCAGCTCAGGTAGCTGAAGTTCCCGAGCAGCCAAAAGAGACACAGGTCGCACACTGGACCCCTTCCCTGAAAGCACTTTGGGAAACATGTGTTCCTCCTGAATTGCACGAGTAAGTGAACGCCTTCGTTTCCCCTCGGTCACGGTATATCTTGCCAAGGGCTAGCAATCTTCCGAGGACGACTGCACAGTTCTCTCACTGTGTCTGGGGTCGAGGTGCTGCTTGAGGGAGCAAGAGGTCAGGTGTGAATGCCGAGAAGCCGGTCAGGCATGGCGTTTCTCTCAAAGCACCTCAGCTTTACAAAATGAGGCCCCCTTGCATTACCCGGAAGCCCGGTGAGAAACGTGATCTTCAGGCTTCTTCCAAGCTCTGGAAATCTAGCTCTCCGATGGAGGAAAGACTTTGTTGCCCGGCCTTCTGCGTCCCAAAGAGTAGAGCCCAAAGACCCATGTGGCTGGAGGGTGTTCAGCAGGCACAGATGCCACTTGTGGTACACACGTCCACCACCATGTTCCTGCACCTTACTTTGAGCCTGGCGCTCAGCTGACACTCGCCCTAGGTGAAGTCCACTGCTGGATGTGCTCCTAGCAAGAAACTGCAAGCACGCTCTTTCTTTGAGGAAACCCTGCGTTCCTCCCCGGGTATTCCTGCAGGGTGTAGTAGGTGAGGCGCGCAGGGCTTTTTATTCAGTCTTTTGGCCTCAAGCGTCCTAGTTTTCAAAGGGGTAAATAATTCTTTCCCCTCAGGCTCCATTCTCGTTGTGGACACGTAGCCTGGGCAGCAGCACCTTCTACCGGGGTGAAAAGAAACACACGCGAAGAACTAGGCGCTTCCGTGAGGCCACTTTGGTAAGCAGTGTTTCTGCGTGAGGTGACGGGCTTAGCCGAGACAATGCCTCAGTCAGGCTTCGGTGACGGTGCCCCTTTCAAAGGCCTAGCAATGGTACCGGAAATGTGTTCGTCATTATAGGGGGTGAGGGGATACCGAGTCACGTTTCTGCGTGAGGTTAAGCGTCGTCAGCTTTGAGTTTCTAGGTTCACTTCCCTGCACCGTGTAGGTCTCAGGGCATCTGAGATTTTCGCCTGAAGGCTGACATGGATTGTACGCGAGACCGTCCACCAGCATGTTCCTGAGGCTGGTGTCCAGGAGTGCAGGTGTAGCGGGAGCTGGCTGTTTAGTGGCCCTTCCCTCTGCGGGCATCAGGTTCAGCCCAATGTCCCACGGGGCCTGAAGTTGCTCAGAAGCCACTGATGACCCTTTGGGGTACTCCGTGTCCTTCCATGACCAGGGCCCAGCCGCGAGAGGCCGCGCCACCCTGAGAGGGATAACGGCATTCAGCCACTGCACTCACTAAGGCTTCTTGGAAGCTGCCGCCCTCCAGCGCTGACCAAGGCATATGCGGGCTTTCCTTACCACACGACAGCCTAACCATCATCAGAGGATGAGAGCACATTTCTCCAGCTGGACCAGAAGTCGACGTGCTGCCTGTGGGAGCAAGACGTCCCCTATAAATTCCGAGAAGCCTTGTAATCGCAGGTTTTGCCCAGTGCAGCTCAGGTTTACAATCTGAGGTCCCCCTTGCTTTGCCCGGACGACCAGGGAGAAACGTGTGCCTGGAGAGTCTTGTAAGCTCTGGGTATCCAGCTCTCTGACAGAGGAAACCCTTGGTTGCCGGGCCTTCTGCATACCGAGAGCTCAAAGACCGTGGGGCTGGACGTTGCTCAGAAGGCACAGACGACACTTTCGGCACACGGTGACTTTCCAGGGAAAACGGTGCAGACGAGACGCTCCTCAGACTTGTGAAAGGCACACCAGCCTTACAGCACTTCAGTGACGAAAGCCTCGGGTCAACTTGTGACCATCAACTCTGCTGATGGTAACCCTGCCCCTTCCTTTGAGTATGCCGCTCTGCCGACTATCGCCTTAGCTGAAGTACTCTGCTGGATGAGCTCCGGGCAAGGAATGGCAGGCGCACAGTTTCTCTCGAGAAATCTCACTTTTCCTCCCGGGGAATTCCTGCAGGGTGTCCAGGATGAGCGACCCCTGTGCTTCTCCTTCCGTTTCCTGCCCCAAGTCTCCTGCTTTCCAAAGGGGCAAATCATGCTTTACCCTTCAGGCTCCAGCTTCTACGTGGACCTCCAGCCTGTGGACCGGCACCTTCTGCCCAGGGACCAGAGAGCCATGCGACACACCAGGCTCTCCCGTGAGGACACTTTTGTAAGCAGAGGTACTGCGACAGGTGGGGGCCTAGCCAAAACAGTGCTTCAGTCAGGCTTTGGCGACATTGGAAAGTTCTGTGGCCTAGCAGTGCTTCGGAAAATGCGTCCGGCTTTTCGGGCTGCTTCCAAAGTCACGTTTCTGCTTGAGGTAAGGGGTCGTCAGCTTGGAGTTCGTAGAAGCAATGCTAATCACCGAGTAAGGCTCAGCGCATTTCAGAACTTCGCTGGGAGTCTGACAAGCATTGCACGTGACACCGTCCACCACCGTGTTCCTGAGACTGGTTTCCAGAGGTGGAGATCTGGCTCTCTGCCGGAGCAGGTCGCGTGGTGCCGTGCCCTCTGCATGCCTAGAGTGGAACGCAATGACCCATGGGGCTGGAGGTTGCTCACAGGCCACAGATAACACGTTGGGGACCCCGTGCTCTTCCACGAGCCGGCTCCAGGCGCGAGTGAACGCGCAGTCCTGAGAGGCCTACCAGAGTTAAAGCAGCACATTCACTAAGCCTTCTCGGGAACCGTAATGCACGCCAACACTTTCCATGGCACACGCGGACCTTCCTTTTGCAGCATGTGGGCAGGCTTCCTAACCACGAGCCAGAAGGCTTTGGGATGAGCTCCGAGCACTGAACTGCATGCACCCACGTCCTTTCGAGAAAACCCACTCTGCCTCACTTTGCCTCCCAGGGAACTCCTACGGTGAATCCAAGACAGGCGACGGGGCTGTTTTTCAGGGAGCTCCGAGGACGCAGCTCTCTGGGTTGCCAACCGGCCAAATTTCACTTTTCTCGTCCGACGCCCTTTTCGCGATGGACACCCAGCTCAGGTAGCTGAAGTTCCCGGGCAGCCAAAAGAGACACAGGTCGCACACTGGACCCCTTCCCTGAAAGCACTTTGGGAAACATGTGTTCCTCCTGAATTGCACGAGTAAGTGAACGCCTTCGTTTCCCCTCGGTCACGGTATATCTTGCCAAGGGCTAGCAATCTTCCGAGGACGACTGCACAGTTCTCTCACTGTGTCTGGGGTCGAGGTGCTGCTTGAGGGAGCAAGAGGTCAGGTGTGAATGCCGAGAAGCCGGTCAGGCATGGCGTTTCTCTCAAAGCACCTCAGCTTTACAAAATGAGGCCCCCTTGCATTACCCGGAAGCCCGGTGAGAAACGTGATCTTCAGGCTTCTTCCAAGCTCTGGAAATCTAGCTCTCCGATGGAGGAAAGACTTTGTTGCCCGGCCTTCTGCGTCCCAAAGAGTAGAGCCCAAAGACCCATGTGGCTGGAGGGTGTTCAGCAGGCACAGATGCCACTTGTGGTACACACGTCCACCACCATGTTCCTGCACCTTACTTTGAGCCTGGCGCTCAGCTGACACTCGCCCTAGGTGAAGTCCACTGCTGGATGTGCTCCTAGCAAGAAACTGCAAGCACGCTCTTTCTTTGAGGAAACCCTGCGTTCCTCCCCGGGTATTCTTGCAGGGTGTAGTAGGTGAGGCGCGCAGGGCTTTTTATTCAGTCTTTTGGCCTCAAGCGTCCTAGTTTTCAAAGGGGTAAATAATTCTTTCCCCTCAGGCTCCATTCTCGTTGTGGACACGTAGCCTGGGCAGCAGCACCTTCTACCGGGGTGAAAAGAAACACACGCGAAGAACTAGGCGCTTCCGTGAGGCCACTTTGGTAAGCAGTGTTTCTGCGTGAGGTGACGGGCTTAGCCGAGACAATGCCTCAGTCAGGCTTCGGTGACGGTGCCCCTTTCAAAGGCCTAGCAATGGTACCGGAAATGTGTTCGTCATTATAGGGGGTGAGGGGATACCGAGTCACGTTTCTGCGTGAGGTTAAGCGTCATCAGCTTTGAGTTTCTAGGTTCACTTCCCTGCACCGTGTAGGTCTCAGGGCATCTGAGATTTTCGCCTGAAGGCTGACATGAATTGTACGCGAGACCGTCCACCAGCATGTTCCTGAGGCTGGTGTCCAGGAGTGCAGGTGTAGCGGGAGCTGGCTGTTTAGTGGCCCTTCCCTCTGCGGGCATCAGGTTCAGCCCAATGTCCCACGGGGCCTGAAGTTGCTCAGAAGCCACTGATGACCCTTTGGGGTACTCCGTGTCCTTCCATGACCAGGGCCCAGCCGCGAGAGGCCGCGCCACCCTGAGAGGGATAACGGCATTCAGCCACTGCACTCACTAAGGCTTCTTGGAAGCTGCCGCCCTCCAGCGCTGACCAAGGCATATGCGGGCTTTCCTTACCACACGACAGCCTAACCATCATCAGAGGATGAGAGCACATTTCTCCAGCTGGACCAGAAGTCGACGTGCTGCCTGTGGGAGCAAGACGTCCCCTATAAATTCCGAGAAGCCTTGTAATCGCAGGTTTTGCCCAGTGCAGCTCAGGTTTACAATCTGAGGTCCCCCTTGCTTTGCCCGGACGACCAGGGAGAAACGTGTGCCTGGAGAGTCTTGTAAGCTCTGGGTATCCAGCTCTCTGACAGAGGAAACCCTTGGTTGCCGGGCCTTCTGCATACCGAGAGCTCAAAGACCGTGGGGCTGGAGGTTGCTCAGAAGGCACAGACGACACTTTCGGCACACGGTGACTTTCCAGGGAAAACGGTGCAGACGAGACGCTCCTCAGACTTGTGAAAGGCACACCAGCCTTACAGCACTTCAGTGACGAAAGCCTCGGGTCAACTTGTGACCATCAACTCTGCTGATGGTAACCCTGCCCCTTCCTTTGAGTATGCCGCTCTGCCGACTATCGCCTTAGCTGAAGTACTCTGCTGGATGAGCTCCGGGCAAGGAATGGCAGGCGCACAGTTTCTCTCGAGAAATCTCACTTTTCCTCCCGGGGAATTCCTTCAGGGTGTCCAGGATGAGCGACCCCTGTGCTTCTCCTTCCGTTTCCTGCCCCAAGTCTCCTGCTTTCCAAAGGGGCAAATCATGCTTTACCCTTCAGGCTCCAGCTTCTACGTGGACCTCCAGCCTGTGGACCGGCACCTTCTGCCCAGGGACCAGAGAGCCATGCGACACACCAGGCTCTCCCGTGAGGACACTTTTGTAAGCAGAGGTACTGCGACAGGTGGGGGCCTAGCCAAAACAGTGCTTCAGTCAGGCTTTGGCGACATTGGAAAGTTCTGTGGCCTAGCGGTGCTTCGGAAAATGCGTCCGGCTTTTCGGGCTGCTTCCAAAGTCACGTTTCTGCTTGAGGTAAGGGGTCGTCAGCTTGGAGTTCGTAGAAGCAATGCTAATCACCGAGTAAGGCTCAGCGCATTTCAGAACTTCGCTGGGAGTCTGACAAGCATTGCACGTGACACCGTCCGCCACCGTGTTCCTGAGACTGGTTTCCAGAGGTGGAGATCTGGCTCTCTGCCGGAGCAGGTCGCGTGGTGCCGTGCCCTCTGCATGCCTAGAGTGGAACGCAATGACCCATGGGGCTGGAGGTTGCTCACAGGCCACAGATAACACGTTGGGGACCCCGTGCTCTTCCACGAGCCGGCTCCAGGCGCGAGTGAACTCGCAGTCCTGAGAGGCCTACCAGAGTTAAAGCAGCACATTCACTAAGCCTTCTCGGGAACCGTAATGCACGCCAACACTTTCCATGGCACACGCGGACCTTCCTTTTGCAGCATGTGGGCAGGCTTCCTAACCACGAGCCAGAAGGCTTTGGGATGAGCTCCGAGCACTGAACTGCATGCACCCACGTCCTTTCGAGAAAACCCACTCTGCCTCACTTTGCCTCCCAGGGAACTCCTACGGTGAATCCAAGACAGGCGACGGGGCTGTTTTTCAGGGAGCTCCGAGGACGCAGCTCTCTGGGTTGCCAACAGGCCAAATTTCACTTTTCTCGTCCGACGCCCTTTTCACGATGGACACCCAGCTCAGGTAGCTGAAGTTCCCGAGCAGCCAAAAGAGACACAGGTCGCACACTGGACCCCTTCCCTGAAAGCACTTTGGGAAACATGTGTTCCTCCTGAATTGCACGAGTAAGTGAACGCCTTCGTTTCCCCTCGGTCACGGTATATCTTGCCAAGGGCTAGCAATCTTCCGAGGACGACTGCACAGTTCTCTCACTGTGTCTGGGGTCGAGGTGCTGCTTGAGGGAGCAAGAGGTCAGGTGTGAATGCCGAGAAGCCGGTCAGGCATGGCGTTTCTCTCAAAGCACCTCAGCTTTACAAAATGAGGCCCCCTTGCATTACCCGGAAGCCCGGTGAGAAACGTGATCTTCAGGCTTCTTCCAAGCTCTGGAAATCTAGCTCTCCGATGGAGGAAAGACTTTGTTGCCCGGCCTTCTGCGTCCCAAAGAGTAGAGCCCAAAGACCCATGTGGCTGGAGGGTGTTCAGCAGGCACAGATGCCACTTGTGGTACACACGTCCACCACCATGTTCCTGCACCTTACTTTGAGCCTGGCGCTCAGCTGACACTCGCCCTAGGTGAAGTCCACTGCTGGATGTGCTCCTAGCAAGAAACTGCAAGCACGCTCTTTCTTTGAGGAAACCCTGCGTTCCTCCCCGGGTATTCCTGCAGGGTGTAGTAGGTGAGGCGCGCAGGGCTTTTTATTCAGTCTTTTGGCCTCAAGCGTCCTAGTTTTCAAAGGGGTAAATAATTCTTTCCCCTCAGGCTCCATTCTCGTTGTGGACACGTAGCCTGGGCAGCAGCACCTTCTACCGGGGTGAAAAGAAACACACGCGAAGAACTAGGCGCTTCCGTGAGGCCACTTTGGTAAGCAGTGTTTCTGCGTGAGGTGACGGGCTTAGCCGAGACAATGCCTCAGTCAGGCTTCGGTGACGGTGCCCCTTTCAAAGGCCTAGCAATGGTACCGGAAATGTGTTCGTCATTATAGGGGGTGAGGGGATACCGAGTCACGTTTCTGCGTGAGGTTAAGCGTCGTCAGCTTTGAGTTTCTAGGTTCACTTCCCTGCACCGTGTAGGTCTCAGGGCATCTGAGATTTTCGCCTGAAGGCTGACATGGATTGTACGCGAGACCGTCCACCAGCATGTTCCTGAGGCTGGTGTCCAGGAGTGCAGGTGTAGCGGGAGCTGGCTGTTTAGTGGCCCTTCCCTCTGCGGGCATCAGGTTCAGCCCAATGTCCCACGGGGCCTGAAGTTGCTCAGAAGCCACTGATGACCCTTTGGGGTACTCCGTGTCCTTCCATGACCAGGGCCCAGCCGCGAGAGGCCGCGCCACCCTGAGAGGGATAACGGCATTCAGCCACTGCACTCACTAAGGCTTCTTGGAAGCTGCCGCCCTCCAGCGCTGACCAAGGCATATGCGGGCTTTCCTTACCACACGACAGCCTAACCATCATCAGAGGATGAGAGCACATTTCTCCAGCTGGACCAGAAGTCGACGTGCTGCCTGTGGGAGCAAGACGTCCCCTATAAATTCCGAGAAGCCTTGTAATCGCAGGTTTTGCCCAGTGCAGCTCAGGTTTACAATCTGAGGTCCCCCTTGCTTTGCCCGGACGACCAGGGAGAAACGTGTGCCTGGAGAGTCTTGTAAGCTCTGGGTATCCAGCTCTCTGACAGAGGAAACCCTTGGTTGCCGGGCCTTCTGCATACCGAGAGCTCAAAGACCGTGGGGCTGGAGGTTGCTCAGAAGGCACAGACGACACTTTCGGCACACGGTGACTTTCCAGGGAAAACGGTGCAGACGAGACGCTCCTCAGACTTGTGAAAGGCACACCAGCCTTACAGCACTTCAGTGACGAAAGCCTCGGGTCAACTTGTGACCATCAACTCTGCTGATGGTAACCCTGCCCCTTCCTTTGAGTATGCCGCTCTGCCGACTATCGCCTTAGCTGAAGTACTCTGCTGGATGAGCTCCGGGCAAGGAATGGCAGGCGCACAGTTTCTCTCGAGAAATCTCACTTTTCCTCCCGGGGAATTCCTGCAGGGTGTCCAGGATGAGCGACCCCTGTGCTTCTCCTTCCGTTTCCTGCCCCAAGTCTCCTGCTTTCCAAAGGGGCAAATCATGCTTTACCCTTCAGGCTCCAGCTTCTACGTGGACCTCCAGCCTGTGGACCGGCACCTTCTGCCCAGGGACCAGAGAGCCATGCGACACACCAGGCTCTCCCGTGAGGACACTTTTGTAAGCAGAGGTACTGCGACAGGTGGGGGCCTAGCCAAAACAGTGCTTCAGTCAGGCTTTGGCGACATTGGAAAGTTTTGTGGCCTAGCGGTGCTTCGGAAAATGCGTCCGGCTTTTCGGGCTGCTTCCAAAGTCACGTTTCTGCTTGAGGTAAGGGGTCGTCAGCTTGGAGTTCGTAGAAGCAATGCTAATCACCGAGTAAGGCTCAGCGCATTTCAGAACTTCGCTGGGAGTCTGACAAGCATTGCACGTGACACCGTCCACCACCGTGTTCCTGAGACTGGTTTCCAGAGGTGGAGATCTGGCTCTCTGCCGGAGCAGGTCGCGTGGTGCCGTGTCCTCTGCATGCCTAGAGTGGAACGCAATGACCCATGGGGCTGGAGGTTGCTCACAGGCCACAGATAACACGTTGGGGACCCCGTGCTCTTCCACGAGCCGGCTCCAGGTGCGAGTGAACTCGCAGTCCTGAGAGGCCTACCAGAGTTAAAGCAGCACATTCACTAAGCCTCCTCGGGAACCGTAATGCACGCCAACACTTTCCATGGCACACGCGGACCTTCCTTTTGCAGCATGTGGGCAGGCTTCCTAACCACGAGCCAGAAGGCTTTGGGATGAGCTCCGAGCACTGAACTGCATGCACCCACGTCCTTTCGAGAAAACCCACTCTGCCTCACTTTGCCTCCCAGGGAACTCCTACGGTGAATCCAAGACAGGCGACGGGGCTGTTTTTCAGGGAGCTCTGAGGACGCAGCTCTCTGGGTTGCCAACAGGCCAAATTTCACTTTTCTCGTCCGACGCCCTTTTCGCGATGGACACCCAGCTCAGGTAGCTGAAGTTCCCGGGCAGCTAAAAGAGACACAGGTCACACACTGGACCCCTTCCCTGAAAGCACTTTGGGAAACATGTGTTCCTCCTGAATTGCACGAGTAAGTGAACGCCTTCGTTTCCCCTCGGTCACGGTATATCTTGCCAAGGGCTAGCAATCTTCCGAGGACGACTGCACAGTTCTCTCACTGTGTCTGTGGTCGAGGTGCTGCTTGAGGGAGCAAGAGGTCAGGTGTGAATGCCGAGAAGCCGGTCAGGCATGGCGTTTCTCTCAGAGCACCTCAGCTTTACAAAATGAGGCCCCCTTGCGTTACCCGGAAGCCCGGTGAGAAACGTGATCTTCAGGCTTCTTCCAAGCTCTGGAAATCTAGCTCTCCGATGGAGGAAAGACTTTGTTGCCCGGCCTTCTGCGTCCCAAAGAGTAGAGCCCAAAGACCCATGTGGCTGGAGGGTGTTCAGCAGGCACAGATGCCACTTGTGGTACACACGTCCACCACCATGTTCCTGCACCTTACTTTGAGCCTGGCGCTCAGCTGACACTCGCCCTAGGTGAAGTCCACTGCTGGATGTGCTCCTAGCAAGAAACTGCAAGCACGCTCTTTCTTTGAGGAAACCCTGCGTTCCTCCCCGGGTATTCCTGCAGGGTGTAGTAGGTGAGGCGCGCAGGGCTTTTTATTCAGTCTTTTGGCCTCAAGCGTCCTAGTTTTCAAAGGGGTAAATAATTCTTTCCCCTCAGGCTCCTTTCTCGTTGTGGACACGTAGCCTGGGCAGCAGCACCTTCTACCGGGGTGAAAAGAAACACACGCGAAGAACTAGGCGCTTCCGTGAGGCCACTTTGGTAAGCAGTGTTTCTGCGTGAGGTGACGGGCTTAGCCGAGACAATGCCTCAGTCAGGCTTCGGTGACGGTGCCCCTTTCAAAGGCCTAGCAATGGTACCGGAAATGTGTTCGTCATTATAGGGGGTGAGGGGATACCGAGTCACGTTTCTGCGTGAGGTTAAGCGTCGTCAGCTTTGAGTTTCTAGGTTCACTTCCCTGCACCGTGTAGGTCTCAGGGCATCTGAGATTTTCGCCTGAAGGCTGACATGGATTGTACACGAGACCGTCCACCAGCATGTTCCTGAGGCTGGTGTCCAGGAGTGCAGGTGTAGCGGGAGCTGGCTGTTTAGTGGCCCTTCCCTCTGCGGGCATCAGGTTCAGCCCAATGTCCCACGGGGCCTGAAGTTGCTCAGAAGCCACTGATGACCCTTTGGGGTACTCCGTGTCCTTCCATGACCAGGGCCCAGCCGCGAGAGGCCGCGCCACCCTGAGAGGGATAACGGCATTCAGCCACTGCACTCACTAAGGCTTCTTGGAAGCTGCCGCCCTCCAGCGCTGACCAAGGCATATGCGGGCTTTCCTTACCACACGACAGCCTAACCATCATCAGAGGATGAGAGCACATTTCTCCAGCTGGACCAGAAGTCGACGTGCTGCCTGTGGGAGCAAGACGTCCCCTATAAATTCCGAGAAGCCTTGTAATCGCAGGTTTTGCCCAGTGCAGCTCAGGTTTACAATCTGAGGTCCCCCTTGCTTTGCCCGGACGACCAGGGAGAAACGTGTGCCTGGAGAGTCTTGTAAGCTCTGGGTATCCAGCTCTCTGACAGAGGAAACCCTTGGTTGCCGGGCCTTCTGCATACCGAGAGCTCAAAGACCATGGGGCTGGACGTTGCTCAGAAGGCACAGACGACACTTTCGGCACACGGTGACTTTCCAGGGAAAACGGTGCAGACGAGACGCTCCTCAGACTTGTGAAAGGCACACCAGCCTTACAGCACTTCAGTGACGAAAGCCTCGGGTCAACTTGTGACCATCAACTCTGCTGATGGTAACCCTGCCCCTTCCTTTGAGTATGCCGCTCTGCCGACTATCGCCTTAGCTGAAGTACTCTGCTGGATGAGCTCCGGGCAAGGAATGGCAGGCGCACTGTTTCTCTCGAGAAATCTCACTTTTCCTCCCGGGGAATTCCTGCAGGGTGTCCAGGATGAGCGACCCCTGTGCTTCTCCTTCCGTTTCCTGCCCCAAGTCTCCTGCTTTCCAAAGGGGCAAATCATGCTTTACCCTTCAGGCTCCAGCTTCTACGTGGACCTCCAGCCTGTGGACCGGCACCTTCTGCCCAGGGACCAGAGAGCCATGTGACACAACAGGCTCTCCCGTGAGGACACTTTTGTAAGCAGAGGTACTGCGACAGGTGGGGGCCTAGCCAAAACAGTGCTTCAGTCAGGCTTTGGCGACATTGGAAAGTTCTGTGGCCTAGCAGTGCTTCGGAAAATGCGTCCGGCTTTTCGGGCTGCTTCCAAAGTCACGTTTCTGCTTGAGGTAAGTGGTCGTCAGCTTGGAGTTCATAGAAGCAATGCTAATCACCGAGTAAGGCTCAGTGCATTTCAGAACTTCGCTGGGAGTCTGACAAGCATTGCACGTGACACCGTCCACCACCGTGTTCCTGAGACTGGTTTCCAGAGGTGGAGATCTGGCTCTCTGCCGGAGCAGGTCGCGTGGTGCCGTGCCCTCTGCATGCCTAGAGTGGAACGCAATGACCCATGGGGCTGGAGGTTGCTCACAGGCCACAGATAACACGTTGGGGACCCCGTGCTCTTCCACGAGCCGGCTCCAGGCGCGAGTGAACTCGCAGTCCTGAGAGGCCTACCAGAGTTAAAGCAGCACATTCACTAAGCCTTCTCGGGAACCGTAATGCACGCCAACACTTTCCATGGCACATGCGGACCTTCCTTTTACAGCATGTGGGCAGGCTTCCTAACCACGAGCCAGAAGGCTTTGGGATGAGCTCCGAGCACTGAACTGCATGCACCCACGTCCTTTCGAGAAAACCCACTCTGCCTCACTTTGCCTCCCAGGGAACTCCTACGGTGAATCCAAGAAAGGCGACGGGGCTGTTTTTCAGGGAGCTCCGAGGACGCAGCTCTCTGGGTTGCCAACAGGCCAAATTTCACTTTTCTCGTCCGACGCCCTTTTCACGATGGACACCCAGCTCAGGTAGCTGAAGTTCCCGAGCAGCCAAAAGAGACACAGGTCGCACACTGGACCCCTTCCCTGAAAGCACTTTGGGAAACATGTGTTCCTCCTGAATTGCACGAGTAAGTGAACGCCTTCGTTTCCCCTCGGTCACGGTATATCTTGCCAAGGGCTAGCAATCTTCCGAGGACGACTGCACAGTTCTCTCACTGTGTCTGGGGTCGAGGTGCTGCTTGAGGGAGCAAGAGGTCAGGTGTGAATGCCGAGTAGCCGGTCAGGCATGGCGTTTCTCTCAAAGCACCTCAGCTTTACAAAATGAGGCCCCCTTGCATTACCCGGAAGCCCGGTGAGAAACGTGATCTTCAGGCTTCTTCCAAGCTCTGGAAATCTAGCTCTCCGATGGAGGAAAGACTTTGTTGCCCGGCCTTCTGCGTCCCAAAGAGTAGAGCCCAAAGACCCATGTGGCTGGAGGGTGTTCAGCAGGCACAGATGCCACCTGTGGTACACACGTCCACCACCATGTTCCTGCACCTTACTTTGAGCCTGGCACTCAGCTGACACTCGCCCAAGGTGAAGTCCACTGCTGGATGTGCTCCTAGCAAGAAACTGCAAGCACGCTCTTTCTTTGAGGAAACCCTGCGTTCCTCCCCGGGTATTCTTGCAGGGTGTAGTAGGTGAGGCGCGCAGGGCTTTTTATTCAGTCTTTTGGCCTCAAGCGTCCTAGTTTTCAAAGGGGTAAATAATTCTTTCCCCTCAGGCTCCATTCTCGTTGTGGACACGTAGCCTGGGCAGCAGCACCTTCTACTGGGGTGAAAAGAAACACACGCGAAGAACTAGGCGCTTCCGTGAGGCCACTTTGGTAAGCAGTGTTTCTGCGTGAGGTGACAGGCTTAGCCGAGACAATGCCTCAGTCAGGCTTCGGTGACGGTGCCCCTTTCAAAGGCCTAGCAATGGTACCGGAAATGTGTTCGTCATTATAGGGGGTGAGGGGATACCGAGTCACGTTTCTGCGTGAGGTTAAGCGTCGTCAGCTTTGAGTTTCTAGGTTCACTTCCCTGCACCGTGTAGGTCTCAGGGCATCTGAGATTTTCGCCTGAAGGCTGACATGAATTGTACGCGAGACCGTCCACCAGCATGTTCCTGAGGCTGGTGTCCAGGAGTGCAGGTGTAGCGGGAGCTGGCTGTTTAGTGGCCCTTCCCTCTGCGGGCATCAGGTTCAGCCCAATGTCCCACGGGGCCTGAAGTTGCTCAGAAGCCACTGATGACCCTTTGGGGTACTCCGTGTCCTTCCATGACCAGGGCCCAGCCGCGAGAGGCCGCGCCACCCTGAGAGGGATAACGGCATTCAGCCACTGCACTCACTAAGGCTTCTTGGAAGCTGCCGCCCTCCAGCGCTGACCAAGGCATATGCGGGCTTTCCTTACCACACGACAGCCTAACCATCATCAGAGGATGAGAGCACATTTCTCCAGCTGGACCAGAAGTCGACGTGCTGCCTGTGGGAGCAAGACGTCCCCTATAAATTCCGAGAAGCCTTGTAATCACAGGTTTTGCCCAGTGCAGCTCAGGTTTACAATCTGAGGTCCCCCTTGCTTTGCCCGGACGACCAGGGAGAAACGTGTGCCTGGAGAGTCTTGTAAGCTCTGGGTATCCAGCTCTCTGACAGAGGAAACCCTTGGTTGCCGGGCCTTCTGCATACCGAGAGCTCAAAGACCATGGGGCTGGACGTTGCTCAGAAGGCACAGACGACACTTTCGGCACACGGTGACTTTCCAGGGAAAACGGTGCAGACGGGACGCTCCTCAGACTTGTGAAAGGCACACCAGCCTTACAGCACTTCAGTGACGAAAGCCTCGGGTCAACTTGTGACCATCAACTCTGCTGATGGTAACCCTGCCCCTTCCTTTGAGTATGCCGCTCTGCCGACTATCGCCTTAGCTGAAGTACTCTGCTGGATGAGCTCCGGGCAAGGAATGGCAGGCGCACAGTTTCTCTCGAGAAATCTCACTTTTCCTCCCGGGGAATTCCTGCAGGGTGTCCAGGATGAGCGACCCCTGTGCTTCTCCTTCCGTTTCCTGCCCCAAGTCTCCTGCTTTCCAAAGGGGCAAATCATGCTTTACCCTTCAGGCTCCAGCTTCTACGTGGACCTCCAGCCTGTGGACCGGCACCTTCTGCCCAGGGACCAGAGAGCCATGCAACACACCAGGCTCTCCCGTGAGGACACTTTTGTAAGCAGAGGTACTGCGACAGGTGGGGGCCTAGCCAAAACAGTGCTTCAGTCAGGCTTTGGCGACATTGGAAAGTTCTGTGGCCTAGCAGTGCTTCGGAAAATGCGTCCGGCTTTTCGGGCTGCTTCCAAAGTCACGTTTCTGCTTGAGGTAAGGGGTCGTCAGCTTGGAGTTCGTAGAAGCAATGCTAATCACCGAGTAAGGCTCAGCGCATTTCAGAACTTCGCTGGGAGTCTGACAAGCATTGCACGTGACACCGTCCGCCACCGTGTTCCTGAGACTGGTTTCCAGAGGTGGAGATCTGGCTCTCTGCCGGAGCAGGTCGCGTGGTGCCGTGCCCTCTGCATGCCTAGAGTGGAACGCAATGACCCATGGGGCTGGAGGTTGCTCACAGGCCACAGATAACACGTTGGGGACCCCGTGCTCTTCCACGAGCCGGCTCCAGGCGCGAGTGAACTCGCAGTCCTGAGAGGCCTACCAGAGTTAAAGCAGCACATTCACTAAGCCTTCTCGGGAACCGTAATGCACGCCAACACTTTCCATGGCACACGCGGACCTTCCTTTTGCAGCATGTGGGCAGGCTTCCTAACCACGAGCCAGAAGGCTTTGGGATGAGCTCCGAGCACTGAACTGCATGCACCCACGTCCTTTCGAGAAAACCCACTCTGCCTCACTTTGCCTCCCAGGGAACTCCTACGGTGAATCCAAGACAGGCGACGGGGCTGTTTTTCAGGGAGCTCCGAGGACGCAGCTCTCTGGGTTGCCAACCGGCCAAATTTCACTTTTCTCGTCCGACGCCCTTTTCACGATGGACACCCAGCTCAGGTAGCTGAAGTTCCCGAGCAGCCAAAAGAGACACAGGTCGCACACTGGACCCCTTCCCTGAAAGCACTTTGGGAAACATGTGTTCCTCCTGAATTGCACGAGTAAGTGAACGCCTTCGTTTCCCCTCGGTCACGGTATATCTTGCCAAGGGCTAGCAATCTTCCGAGGACGACTGCACAGTTCTCTCACTGTGTCTGGGGTCGAGGTGCTGCTTGAGGGAGCAAGAGGTCAGGTGTGAATGCCGAGAAGCCGGTCAGGCATGGCGTTTCTCTCAAAGCACCTCAGCTTTACAAAATGAGGCCCCCTTGCATTACCCGGAAGCCCGGTGAGAAACGTGATCTTCAGGCTTCTTCCAAGCTCTGGAAATCTAGCTCTCCGATGGAGGAAAGACTTTGTTGCCCGGCCTTCTGCGTCCCAAAGAGTAGAGCCCAAAGACCCATGTGGCTGGAGGGTGTTCAGCAGGCACAGATGCCACTTGTGGTACACACGTCCACCACCATGTTCCTGCACCTTACTTTGAGCCTGGCGCTCAGCTGACACTCGCCCTAGGTGAAGTCCACTGCTGGATGTGCTCCTAGCAAGAAACTGCAAGCACGCTCTTTCTTTGAGGAAACCCTGCGTTCCTCCCCGGGTATTCTTGCAGGGTGTAGTAGGTGAGGCGCACAGGGCTTTTTATTCAGTCTTTTGGCCTCAAGCGTCCTAGTTTTCAAAGGGGTAAATAATTCTTTCCCCTCAGGCTCCATTCTCGTTGTGGACACGTAGCCTGGGCAGCAGCACCTTCTACCGGGGTGAAAAGAAACACACGCGAAGAACTAGGCGCTTCCGTGAGGCCACTTTGGTAAGCAGTGTTTCTGCGTGAGGTGACGGGCTTAGCCGAGACAATGCCTCAGTCAGGCTTCGGTGACGGTGCCCCTTTCAAAGGCCTAGCAATGGTACCGGAAATGTGTTCGTCATTATAGGGGGTGAGGGGATACCGAGTCACGTTTCTGCGTGAGGTTAAGCGTCGTCAGCTTTGAGTTTCTAGGTTCACTTCCCTGCACCGTGTAGGTCTCAGGGCATCTGAGATTTTCGCCTGAAGGCTGACATGAATTGTACGCGAGACCGTCCACCAGCATGTTCCTGAGGCTGGTGTCCAGGAGTGCAGGTGTAGCGGGAGCTGGCTGTTTAGTGGCCCTTCCCTCTGCGGGCATCAGGTTCAGCCCAATGTCCCACGGGGCCTGAAGTTGCTCAGAAGCCACTGATGACCCTTTGGGGTACTCCGTGTCCTTCCATGACCAGGGCCCAGCCGCGAGAGGCCGCGCCACCCTGAGAGGGATAACGGCATTCAGCCACTGCACTCACTAAGGCTTCTTGGAAGCTGCCGCCCTCCAGCGCTGACCAAGGCATATGCGGGCTTTCCTTACCACACGACAGCCTAACCATCATCAGAGGATGAGAGCACATTTCTCCAGCTGGACCAGAAGTCGACGTGCTGCCTGTGGGAGCAAGACGTCCCCTATAAATTCCGAGAAGCCTTGTAATCGCAGGTTTTGCCCAGTGCAGCTCAGGTTTACAATCTGAGGTCCCCCTTGCTTTGCCCGGACGACCAGGGAGAAACGTGTGCCTGGAGAGTCTTGTAAGCTCTGGGTATCCAGCTCTCTGACAGAGGAAACCCTTGGTTGCCGGGCCTTCTGCATACCGAGAGCTCAAAGACCATGGGGCTGGACGTTGCTCAGAAGGCACAGACGACACTTTCGGCACACGGTGACTTTCCAGGGAAAACGGTGCAGACGAGACGCTCCTCAGACTTGTGAAAGGCACACCAGCCTTACAGCACTTCAGTGACGAAAGCCTCGGGTCAACTTGTGACCATCAACTCTGCTGATGGTAACCCTGCCCCTTCCTTTGAGTATGCCGCTCTGCCGACTATCGCCTTAGCTGAAGTACTCTGCTGGATGAGCTCCGGGCAAGGAATGGCAGGCGCACAGTTTCTCTCGAGAAATCTCACTTTTCCTCCCGGGGAATTCCTGCAGGGTGTCCAGGATGAGCGACCCCTGTGCTTCTCCTTCCGTTTCCTGCCCCAAGTCTCCTGCTTTCCAAAGGGGCAAATCATGCTTTACCCTTCAGGCTCCAGCTTCTACGTGGACCTCCAGCCTGTGGACCGGCACCTTCTGCCCAGGGACCAGAGAGCCATGCGACACACCAGGCTCTCCCGTGAGGACACTTTTGTAAGCAGAGGTACTGCGACAGGTGGGGGCCTAGCCAAAACAGTGCTTCAGTCAGGCTTTGGCGACATTGGAAAGTTCTGTGGCCTAGCAGTGCTTCGGAAAATGCGTCCGGCTTTTCGGGCTGCTTCCAAAGTCACGTTTCTGCTTGAGGTAAGGGGTCGTCAGCTTGGAGTTCGTAGAAGCAATGCTAATCACCGAGTAAGGCTCAGCGCATTTCAGAACTTCGCTGGGAGTCTGACAAGCATTGCACGTGACACCGTCCGCCACCGTGTTCCTGAGACTGGTTTCCAGAGGTGGAGATCTGGCTCTCTGCCGGAGCAGGTCGCGTGGTGCCGTGCCCTCTGCATGCCTAGAGTGGAACGCAATGACCCATGGGGCTGGAGGTTGCTCACAGGCCACAGATAACACGTTGGGGACCCCGTGCTCTTCCACGAGCCGGCTCCAGGCGCGAGTGAACTCGCAGTCCTGAGAGGCCTACCAGAGTTAAAGCAGCACATTCACTAAGCCTTCTCGGGAACCGTAATGCACGCCAACACTTTCCATGGCACACGCGGACCTTCCTTTTGCAGCATGTGGGCAGGCTTCCTAACCACGAGCCAGAAGGCTTTGGGATGAGCTCCGAGCACTGAACTGCATGCACCCACGTCCTTTCGAGAAAACCCACTCTGCCTCACTTTGCCTCCCAGGGAACTCCTACGGTGAATCCAAGACAGGCGACGGGGCTGTTTTTCAGGGAGCTCCGAGGACGCAGCTCTCTGGGTTGCCAACCGGCCAAATTTCACTTTTCTCGTCCGACGCCCTTTTCGCGATGGACACCCAGCTCAGGTAGCTGAAGTTCCCGGGCAGCCAAAAGAGACACAGGTCGCACACTGGACCCCTTCCCTGAAAGCACTTTGGGAAACATGTGTTCCTCCTGAATTGCACGAGTAAGTGAACGCCTTTGTTTCCCCTCGGTCACGGTATATCTTGCCAAGGGCTAGCAATCTTCCGAGGACGACTGCACAGTTCTCTCACTGTGTCTGGGGTCGAGGTGCTGCTTGAGGGAGCAAGAGGTCAGGTGTGAATGCCGAGAAGCCGGTCAGGCATGGCGTTTCTCTCAAAGCACCTCAGCTTTACAAAATGAGGCCCCCTTGCATTACCCGGAAGCCCGGTGAGAAACGTGATCTTCAGGCTTCTTCCAAGCTCTGGAAATCTAGCTCTCCGATGGAGGAAAGACTTTGTTGCCCGGCCTTCTGCGTCCCAAAGAGTAGAGCCCAAAGACCCATGTGGCTGGAGGGTGTTCAGCAGGCACAGATGCCACTTGTGGTACACACGTCCACCACCATGTTCCTGCACCTTACTTTGAGCCTGGCGCTCAGCTGACACTCGCCCTAGGTGAAGTCCACTGCTGGATGTGCTCCTAGCAAGAAACTGCAAGCACGCTCTTTCTTTGAGGAAACCCTGCGTTCCTCCCCGGGTATTCTTGCAGGGTGTAGTAGGTGAGGTGCGCAGGGCTTTTTATTCAGTCTTTTGGCCTCAAGCGTCCTAGTTTTCAAAGGGGTAAATAATTCTTTCCCCTCAGGCTCCATTCTCGTTGTGGACACGTAGCCTGGGCAGCAGCACCTTCTACCGGGGTGAAAAGAAACACACGCGAAGAACTAGGCGCTTCCGTGAGGCCACTTTGGTAAGCAGTGTTTCTGCGTGAGGTGACGGGCTTAGCCGAGACAATGCCTCAGTCAGGCTTCGGTGACGGTGCCCCTTTCAAAGGCCTAGCAATGGTACCGGAAATGTGTTCGTCATTATAGGGGGTGAGGGGATACCGAGTCACGTTTCTGCGTGAGGTTAAGCGTCGTCAGCTTTGAGTTTCTAGGTTCACTTCCCTGCACCGTGTAGGTCTCAGGGCATCTGAGATTTTCGCCTGAAGGCTGACATGAATTGTACGCGAGACCGTCCACCAGCATGTTCCTGAGGCTGGTGTCCAGGAGTGCAGGTGTAGCGGGAGCTGGCTGTTTAGTGGCCCTTCCCTCTGCGGGCATCAGGTTCAGCCCAATGTCCCACGGGGCCTGAAGTTGCTCAGAAGCCACTGATGACCCTTTGGGGTACTCCGTGTCCTTCCATGACCAGGGCCCAGCCGCGAGAGGCCGCGCCACCCTGAGAGGGATAACGGCATTCAGCCACTGCACTCACTAAGGCTTCTTGGAAGCTGCCGCCCTCCAGCGCTGACCAAGGCATATGCGGGCTTTCCTTACCACACGACAGCCTAACCATCATCAGAGGATGAGAGCACATTTCTCCAGCTGGACCAGAAGTCGACGTGCTGCCTGTGGGAGCAAGACGTCCCCTATAAATTCCGAGAAGCCTTGTAATCGCAGGTTTTGCCCAGTGCAGCTCAGGTTTACAATCTGAGGTCCCCCTTGCTTTGCCCGGACGACCAGGGAGAAACGTGTGCCTGGAGAGTCTTGTAAGCTCTGGGTATCCAGCTCTCTGACAGAGGAAACCCTTGGTTGCCGGGCCTTCTGCATACCGAGAGCTCAAAGACCATGGGGCTGGACGTTGCTCAGAAGGCACAGACGACACTTTCGGCACACGGTGACTTTCCAGGGAAAACGGTGCAGACGAGACGCTCCTCAGACTTGTGAAAGGCACACCAGCCTTACAGCACTTCAGTGACGAAAGCCTCGGGTCAACTTGTGACCATCAACTCTGCTGATGGTAACCCTGCCCCTTCCTTTGAGTATGCCGCTCTGCCGACTATCGCCTTAGCTGAAGTACTCTGCTGGATGAGCTCCGGGCAAGGAATGGCAGGCGCACTGTTTCTCTCGAGAAATCTCACTTTTCCTCCCGGGGAATTCCTGCAGGGTGTCCAGGATGAGCGACCCCTGTGCTTCTCCTTCCGTTTCCTGCCCCAAGTCTCCTGCTTTCCAAAGGGGCAAATCATGCTTTACCCTTCAGGCTCCAGCTTCTACGTGGACCTCCAGCCTGTGGACCGGCACCTTCTGCCCAGGGACCAGAGAGCCATGCGACACACCAGGCTCTCCCGTGAGGACACTTTTGTAAGCAGAGGTACTGCGACAGGTGGGGGCCTAGCCAAAACAGTGCTTCAGTCAGGCTTTGGCGACATTGGAAAGTTCTGTGGCCTAGCAGTGCTTCGGAAAATGCGTCCGGCTTTTCGGGCTGCTTCCAAAGTCACGTTTCTGCTTGAGGTAAGGGGTCGTCAGCTTGGAGTTCGTAGAAGCAATGCTAATCACCGAGTAAGGCTCAGCGCATTTCAGAACTTCGCTGGGAGTCTGACAAGCATTGCACGTGACACCGTCCGCCACCGTGTTCCTGAGACTGGTTTCCAGAGGTGGAGATCTGGCTCTCTGCCGGAGCAGGTCGCGTGGTGCCGTGCCCTCTGCATGCCTAGAGTGGAACGCAATGACCCATGGGGCTGGAGGTTGCTCACAGGCCACAGATAACACGTTGGGGACCCCGTGCTCTTCCACGAGCCGGCTCCAGGCGCGAGTGAACTCGCAGTCCTGAGAGGCCTACCAGAGTTAAAGCAGCACATTCACTAAGCCTTCTCGGGAACCGTAATGCACGCCAACACTTTCCATGGCACACGCGGACCTTCCTTTTGCAGCATGTGGGCAGGCTTCCTAACCACGAGCCAGAAGGCTTTGGGATGAGCTCCGAGCACTGAACTGCATGCACCCACGTCCTTTCGAGAAAACCCACTCTGCCTCACTTTGCCTCCCAGGGAACTCCTACGGTGAATCCAAGACAGGCGACGGGGCTGTTTTTCAGGGAGCTCTGAGGACGCAGCTCTCTGGGTTGCCAACAGGCCAAATTTCACTTTTCTCGTCCGACGCCCTTTTCACGATGGACACCCAGCTCAGGTAGCTGAAGTTCCCGAGCAGCCAAAAGAGACACAGGTCGCACACTGGACCCCTTCCCTGAAAGCACTTTGGGAAACGTGTTCCTCCTGAATTGCACGAGTAAGTGAACGCCTTCGTTTCCCCTCGGTCACGGTATATCTTGCCAAGGGCTAGCAATCTTCCGAGGACGACTGCACAGTTCTCTCACTGTGTCTGGGGTCGAGGTGCTGCTTGAGGGAGCAAGAGGTCAGGTGTGAATGCCGAGAAGCCGGTCAGGCATGGCGTTTCTCTCAAAGCACCTCAGCTTTACAAAATGAGGCCCCCTTGCATTACCCGGAAGCCCGGTGAGAAACGTGATCTTCAGGCTTCTTCCAAGCTCTGGAAATCTAGCTCTCCGATGGAGGAAAGACTTTGTTGCCCGGCCTTCTGCGTCCCAAAGAGTAGAGCCCAAAGACCCATGTGGCTGGAGGGTGTTCAGCAGGCACAGATGCCACTTGTGGTACACACGTCCACCACCATGTTCCTGCACCTTACTTTGAGCCTGGCGCTCAGCTGACACTCGCCCTAGGTGAAGTCCACTGCTGGATGTGCTCCTAGCAAGAAACTGCAAGCACGCTCTTTCTTTGAGGAAACCCTGCGTTCCTCCCCGGGTATTCTTGCAGGGTGTAGTAGGTGAGGCGCGCAGGGCTTTTTATTCAGTCTTTTGGCCTCAAGCGTCCTAGTTTTCAAAGGGGTAAATAATTCTTTCCCCTCAGGCTCCATTCTCGTTGTGGACACGTAGCCTGGGCAGCAGCACCTTCTACCGGGGTGAAAAGAAACACACGCGAAGAACTAGGCGCTTCCGTGAGGCCACTTTGGTAAGCAGTGTTTCTGCGTGAGGTGACGGGCTTAGCCGAGACAATGCCTCAGTCAGGCTTCGGTGACGGTGCCCCTTTCAAAGGCCTAGCAATGGTACCGGAAATGTGTTCGTCATTATAGGGGGTGAGGGGATACCGAGTCACGTTTCTGCGTGAGGTTAAGCGTCGTCAGCTTTGAGTTTCTAGGTTCACTTCCCTGCACCGTGTAGGTCTCAGGGCATCTGAGATTTTCGCCTGAAGGCTGACATGAATTGTACGCGAGACCGTCCACCAGCATGTTCCTGAGGCTGGTGTCCAGGAGTGCAGGTGTAGCGGGAGCTGGCTGTTTAGTGGCCCTTCCCTCTGCGGGCATCAGGTTCAGCCCAATGTCCCACGGGGCCTGAAGTTGCTCAGAAGCCACTGATGACCCTTTGGGGTACTCCGTGTCCTTCCATGACCAGGGCCCAGCCGCGAGAGGCCGCGCCACCCTGAGAGGGATAACGGCATTCAGCCACTGCACTCACTAAGGCTTCTTGGAAGCTGCCGCCCTCCAGCGCTGACCAAGGCATATGCGGGCTTTCCTTACCACACGACAGCCTAACCATCATCAGAGGATGAGAGCACATTTCTCCAGCTGGACCAGAAGTCGACGTGCTGCCTGTGGGAGCAAGACGTCCCCTATAAATTCCGAGAAGCCTTGTAATCGCAGGTTTTGCCCAGTGCAGCTCAGGTTTACAATCTGAGGTCCCCCTTGCTTTGCCCGGACGACCAGGGAGAAACGTGTGCCTGGAGAGTCTTGTAAGCTCTGGGTATCCAGCTCTCTGACAGAGGAAACCCTTGGTTGCCGGGCCTTCTGCATACCGAGAGCTCAAAGACCGTGGGGCTGGAGGTTGCTCAGAAGGCACAGACGACACTTTCGGCACACGGTGACTTTCCAGGGAAAACGGTGCAGACGAGACGCTCCTCAGACTTGTGAAAGGCACACCAGCCTTACAGCACTTCAGTGACGAAAGCCTCGGGTCAACTTGTGACCATCAACTCTGCTGATGGTAACCCTGCCCCTTCCTTTGAGTATGCCGCTCTGCCGACTATCGCCTTAGCTGAAGTACTCTGCTGGATGAGCTCCGGGCAAGGAATGGCAGGCGCACTGTTTCTCTCGAGAAATCTCACTTTTCCTCCCGGGGAATTCCTGCAGGGTGTCCAGGATGAGCGACCCCTGTGCTTCTCCTTCCGTTTCCTGCCCCAAGTCTCCTGCTTTCCAAAGGGGCAAATCATGCTTTACCCTTCAGGCTCCAGCTTCTACGTGGACCTCCAGCCTGTGGACCGGCACCTTCTGCCCAGGGACCAGAGAGCCATGCGACACACCAGGCTCTCCCGTGAGGACACTTTTGTAAGCAGAGGTACTGCGACAGGTGGGGGCCTAGCCAAAACAGTGCTTCAGTCAGGCTTTGGCGACATTGGAAAGTTCTGTGGCCTAGCAGTGCTTCGGAAAATGCGTCCGGCTTTTCGGGCTGCTTCCAAAGTCACGTTTCTGCTTGAGGTAAGGGGTCGTCAGCTTGGAGTTCGTAGAAGCAATGCTAATCACCGAGTAAGGCTCAGCGCATTTCAGAACTTCGCTGGGAGTCTGACAAGCATTGCACGTGACACCGTCCGCCACCGTGTTCCTGAGACTGGTTTCCAGAGGTGGAGATCTGGCTCTCTGCCGGAGCAGGTCGCGTGGTGCCGTGCCCTCTGCATGCCTAGAGTGGAACGCAATGACCCATGGGGCTGGAGGTTGCTCACAGGCCACAGATAACACGTTGGGGACCCCGTGCTCTTCCACGAGCCGGCTCCAGGCGCGAGTGAACGCGCAGTCCTGAGAGGCCTACCAGAGTTAAAGCAGCACATTCACTAAGCCTTCTCGGGAACCGTAATGCACTCCAACACTTTCCATGGCACACGCGGACCTTCCTTTTGCAGCATGTGGGCAGGCTTCCTAACCACGAGCCAGAAGGCTTTGGGATGAGCTCCGAGCACTGAACTGCATGCACCCACGTCCTTTCGAGAAAACCCACTCTGCCTCACTTTGCCTCCCAGGGAACTCCTATGGTGAATCCAAGACAGGCGACGGGGCTGTTTTTCAGGGAGCTCCGAGGACGCAGCTCTCTGGGTTGCCAACCGGCCAAATTTCACTTTTCTCGTCCGACGCCCTTTTCGCGATGGACACCCAGCTCAGGTAGCTGAAGTTCCCGGGCAGCCAAAAGAGACACAGGTCGCACACTGGACCCCTTCCCTGAAAGCACTTTGGGAAACATGTGTTCCTCCTGAATTGCACGAGTAAGTGAACGCCTTCGTTTCCCCTCGGTCACGGTATATCTTGCCAAGGGCTAGCAATCTTCCGAGGACGACTGCACAGTTCTCTCACTGTGTCTGGGGTCGAGGTGCTGCTTGAGGGAGCAAGAGGTCAGGTGTGAATGCCGAGAAGCCGGTCAGGCATGGCGTTTCTCTCAAAGCACCTCAGCTTTACAAAATGAGGCCCCCTTGCATTACCCGGAAGCCCGGTGAGAAACGTGATCTTCAGGCTTCTTCCAAGCTCTGGAAATCTAGCTCTCCGATGGAGGAAAGACTTTGTTGCCCGGCCTTCTGCGTCCCAAAGAGTAGAGCCCAAAGACCCATGTGGCTGGAGGGTGTTCAGCAGGCACAGATGCCACTTGTGGTACACACGTCCACCACCATGTTCCTGCACCTTACTTTGAGCCTGGCGCTCAGCTGACACTCGCCCTAGGTGAAGTCCACTGCTGGATGTGCTCCTAGCAAGAAACTGCAAGCACGCTCTTTCTTTGAGGAAACCCTGCGTTCCTCCCCGGGTATTCTTGCAGGGTGTAGTAGGTGAGGCGCGCAGGGCTTTTTATTCAGTCTTTTGGCCTCAAGCGTCCTAGTTTTCAAAGGGGTAAATAATTCTTTCCCCTCAGGCTCCATTCTCGTTGTGGACACGTAGCCTGGGCAGCAGCACCTTCTACCGGGGTGAAAAGAAACACACGCGAAGAACTAGGCGCTTCCGTGAGGCCACTTTGGTAAGCAGTGTTTCTGCGTGAGGTGACGGGCTTAGCCGAGACAATGCCTCAGTCAGGCTTCGGTGACGGTGCCCCTTTCAAAGGCCTAGCAATGGTACCGGAAATGTGTTCGTCATTATAGGGGGTGAGGGGATACCGAGTCACGTTTCTGCGTGAGGTTAAGCGTCGTCAGCTTTGAGTTTCTAGGTTCACTTCCCTGCACCGTGTAGGTCTCAGGGCATCTGAGATTTTCGCCTGAAGGCTGACATGAATTGTACGTGAGACCGTCCACCAGCATGTTCCTGAGGCTGGTGTCCAGGAGTGCAGGTGTAGCGGGAGCTGGCTGTTTAGTGGCCCTTCCCTCTGCGGGCATCAGGTTCAGCCCAATGTCCCACGGGGCCTGAAGTTGCTCAGAAGCCACTGATGACCCTTTGGGGTACTCCGTGTCCTTCCATGACCAGGGCCCAGCCGCGAGAGGCCGCGCCACCCTGAGAGGGATAACGGCATTCAGCCACTGCACTCACTAAGGCTTCTTGGAAGCTGCCGCCCTCCAGCGCTGACCAAGGCATATGCGGGCTTTCCTTACCACACGACAGCCTAACCATCATCAGAGGATGAGAGCACATTTCTCCAGCTGGACCAGAAGTCGACGTGCTGCCTGTGGGAGCAAGACGTCCCCTATAAATTCCGAGAAGCCTTGTAATCGCAGGTTTTGCCCAGTGCAGCTCAGGTTTACAATCTGAGGTCCCCCTTGCTTTGCCCGGACGACCAGGGAGAAACGTGTGCCTGGAGAGTCTTGTAAGCTCTGGGTATCCAGCTCTCTGACAGAGGAAACCCTTGGTTGCCGGGCCTTCTGCATACCGAGAGCTCAAAGACCGTGGGGCTGGAGGTTGCTCAGAAGGCACAGACGACACTTTCGGCACACGGTGACTTTCCAGGGAAAACGGTGCAGACGAGACGCTCCTCAGACTTGTGAAAGGCACACCAGCCTTACAGCACTTCAGTGACGAAAGCCTCGGGTCAACTTGTGACCATCAACTCTGCTGATGGTAACCCTGCCCCTTCCTTTGAGTATGCCGCTCTGCCGACTATCGCCTTAGCTGAAGTACTCTGCTGGATGAGCTCCGGGCAAGGAATGGCAGGCGCACAGTTTCTCTCGAGAAATCTCACTTTTCCTCCCGGGGAATTCCTGCAGGGTGTCCAGGATGAGCGACCCCTGTGCTTCTCCTTCCGTTTCCTGCCCCAAGTCTCCTGCTTTCCAAAGGGGCAAATCATGCTTTACCCTTCAGGCTCCAGCTTCTACGTGGACCTCCAGCCTGTGGACCGGCACCTTCTGCCCAGGGACCAGAGAGCCATGCGACACACCAGGCTCTCCCGTGAGGACACTTTTGTAAGCAGAGGTACTGCGACAGGTGGGGGCCTAGCCAAAACAGTGCTTCAGTCAGGCTTTGGCGACATTGGAAAGTTCTGTGGCCTAGCAGTGCTTCGGAAAATGCGTCCGGCTTTTCGGGCTGCTTCCAAAGTCACGTTTCTGCTTGAGGTAAGGGGTCGTCAGCTTGGAGTTCGTAGAAGCAATGCTAATCACCGAGTAAGGCTCAGCGCATTTCAGAACTTCGCTGGGAGTCTGACAAGCATTGCACGTGACACCGTCCGCCACCGTGTTCCTGAGACTGGTTTCCAGAGGTGGAGATCTGGCTCTCTGCCGGAGCAGGTCGCGTGGTGCCGTGCCCTCTGCATGCCTAGAGTGGAACGCAATGACCCATGGGGCTGGAGGTTGCTCACAGGCCACAGATAACATGTTGGGGACCCCGTGCTCTTCCACGAGCCGGCTCCAGGCGCGAGTGAACGCGCAGTCCTGAGAGGCCTACCAGAGTTAAAGCAGCACATTCACTAAGCCTTCTCGGGAACCGTAATGCACGCCAGCACTTTCCATGGCACACGCGGACCTTCCTTTTGCAGCATGTGGGCAGGCTTCCTAACCACGAGCCAGAAGGCTTTGGGATGAGCTCCGAGCACTGAACTGCATGCACCCACGTCCTTTCGAGAAAACCCACTCTGCCTCACTTTGCCTCCCAGGGAACTCCTACGGTGAATCCAAGACAGGCGACGGGGCTGTTTTTCAGGGAGCTCCGAGGACGCAGCTCTCTGGGTTGCCAACAGGCCAAATTTCACTTTTCTCGTCCGACGCCCTTTTCGCGATGGACACCCAGCTCAGGTAGCTGAAGTTCCCGGGCAGCCAAAAGAGACACAGGTCGCACACTGGACCCCTTCCCTGAAAGCACTTTGGGAAACATGTGTTCCTCCTGAATTGCACGAGTAAGTGAACGCCTTCGTTTCCCCTCGGTCACGGTATATCTTGCCAAGGGCTAGCAATCTTCCGAGGACGACTGCACAGTCCTCTCACTGTGTCTGGGGTCGAGGTGCTGCTTGAGGGAGCAAGAGGTCAGGTGTGAATGCCGAGAAGCCGGTCAGGCATGGCGTTTCTCTCAAAGCACCTCAGCTTTACAAAATGAGGCCCCCTTGCATTACCCGGAAGCCCGGTGAGAAACGTGATCTTCAGGCTTCTTCCAAGCTCTGGAAATCTAGCTCTCCGATGGAGGAAAGACTTTGTTGCCCGGCCTTCTGCGTCCCAAAGAGTAGAGCCCAAAGACCCATGTGGCTGGAGGGTGTTCAGCAGGCACAGATGCCACTTGTGGTACACACGTCCACCACCATGTTCCTGCACCTTACTTTGAGCCTGGCGCTCAGCTGACACTCGCCCTAGGTGAAGTCCACTGCTGGATGTGCTCCTAGCAAGAAACTGCAAGCACGCTCTTTCTTTGAGGAAACCCTGCGTTCCTCCCCGGGTATTCTTGCAGGGTGTAGTAGGTGAGGCGCGCAGGGCTTTTTATTCAGTCTTTTGGCCTCAAGCGTCCTAGTTTTCAAAGGGGTAAATAATTCTTTCCCCTCAGGCTCCATTCTCGTTGTGGACACGTAGCCTGGGCAGCAGCACCTTCTACCGGGGTGAAAAGAAACACACGCGAAGAACTAGGCGCTTCCGTGAGGCCACTTTGGTAAGCAGTGTTTCTGCGTGAGGTGACGGGCTTAGCCGAGACAATGCCTCAGTCAGGCTTCGGTGACGGTGCCCCTTTCAAAGGCCTAGCAATGGTACCGGAAATGTGTTCGTCATTATAGGGGGTGAGGGGATACCGAGTCACGTTTCTGCGTGAGGTTAAGCGTCGTCAGCTTTGAGTTTCTAAGTTCACTTCCCTGCACCGTGTAGGTCTCAGGGCATCTGAGATTTTCGCCTGAAGGCTGACATGAATTGTACGCGAGACCGTCCACCAGCATGTTCCTGAGGCTGGTGTCCAGGAGTGCAGGTGTAGCGGGAGCTGGCTGTTTAGTGGCCCTTCCCTCTGCGGGCATCAGGTTCAGCCCAATGTCCCACGGGGCCTGAAGTTGCTCAGAAGCCACTGATGACCCTTTGGGGTACTCCGTGTCCTTCCATGACCAGGGCCCAGCCGCGAGAGGCCGCGCCACCCTGAGAGGGATAACGGCATTCAGCCACTGCACTCACTAAGGCTTCTTGGAAGCTGCCGCCCTCCAGCGCTGACCAAGGCATATGCGGGCTTTCCTTACCACACGACAGCCTAACCATCATCAGAGGATGAGAGCACATTTCTCCAGCTGGACCAGAAGTCGACGTGCTGCCTGTGGGAGCAAGACGTCCCCTATAAATTCCGAGAAGCCTTGTAATCGCAGGTTTTGCCCAGTGCAGCTCAGGTTTACAATCTGAGGTCCCCCTTGCTTTGCCCGGACGACCAGGGAGAAACGTGTGCCTGGAGAGTCTTGTAAGCTCTGGGTATCCAGCTCTCTGACAGAGGAAACCCTTGGTTGCCGGGCCTTCTGCATACCGAGAGCTCAAAGACCGTGGGGCTGGAGGTTGCTCAGAAGGCACAGACGACACTTTCGGCACACGGTGACTTTCCAGGGAAAACGGTGCAGACGAGACGCTCCTCAGACTTGTGAAAGGCACACCAGCCTTACAGCACTTCAGTGACGAAAGCCTCGGGTCAACTTGTGACCATCAACTCTGCTGATGGTAACCCTGCCCCTTCCTTTGAGTATGCCGCTCTGCCGACTATCGCCTTAGCTGAAGTACTCTGCTGGATGAGCTCCGGGCAAGGAATGGCAGGCGCACTGTTTCTCTCGAGAAATCTCACTTTTCCTCCCGGGGAATTCCTGCAAGGTGTCCAGGATGAGCGACCCATGTGCTTCTCCTTCCGTTTCCTGCCCCAAGTCTCCTGCTTTCCAAAGGGGCAAATCATGCTTTACCCTTCAGGCTCCAGCTTCTACGTGGACCTCCAGCCTGTGGACCGGCACCTTCTGCCCAGGGACCAGAGAGCCATGCGACACACCAGGCTCTCCCGTGAGGACACTTTTGTAAGCAGAGGTACTGCGACAGGTGGGGGCCTAGCCAAAACAGTGCTTCAGTCAGGCTTTGGCGACATTGGAAAGTTCTGTGGCCTAGCAGTGCTTCGGAAAATGCGTCCGGCTTTTCGGGCTGCTTCCAAAGTCACGTTTCTGCTTGAGGTAAGGGGTCGTCAGCTTGGAGTTCGTAGAAGCAATGCTAATCACCGAGTAAGGCTCAGCGCATTTCAGAACTTCGCTGGGAGTCTGACAAGCATTGCACGTGACACCGTCCGCCACCGTGTTCCTGAGACTGGTTTCCAGAGGTGGAGATCTGGCTCTCTGCCGGAGCAGGTCGCGTGGTGCCGTGCCCTCTGCATGCCTAGAGTGGAACGCAATGACCCATGGGGCTGGAGGTTGCTCACAGGCCACAGATAACACGTTGGGGACCCCGTGCTCTTCCACGAGCCGGCTCCAGGCGCGAGTGAACGCGCAGTCCTGAGAGGCCTACCAGAGTTAAAGCAGCACATTCACTAAGCCTTCTCGGGAACCGTAATGCACGCCAACACTTTCCATGGCACACGCGGACCTTCCTTTTGCAGCATGTGGGCAGGCTTCCTAACCACGAGCCAGAAGGCTTTGGGATGAGCTCCGAGCACTGAACTGCATGCACCCACGTCCTTTCGAGAAAACCCACTCTGCCTCACTTTGCCTCCCAGGGAACTCCTACGGTGAATCCAAGACAGGCGACGGGGCTGTTTTTCAGGGAGCTCCGAGGATGCAGCTCTCTGGGTTGCCAACAGGCCAAATTTCACTTTTCTCGTCCGACGCCCTTTTCACGATGGACACCCAGCTCAGGTAGCTGAAGTTCCCGAGCAGCCAAAAGAGACACAGGTCGCACACTGGACCCCTTCCCTGAAAGCACTTTGGGAAACATGTGTTCCTCCTGAATTGCACGAGTAAGTGAACGCCTTCGTTTCCCCTCGGTCACGGTATATCTTGCCAAGGGCTAGCAATCTTCCGAGGACGACTGCACAGTTCTCTCACTGTGTCTGGGGTCGAGGTGCTGCTTGAGGGAGCAAGAGGTCAGGTGTGAATGCCGAGAAGCCGGTCAGGCATGGCGTTTCTCTCAAAGCACCTCAGCTTTACAAAATGAGGCCCCCTTGCATTACCCGGAAGCCCGGTGAGAAACGTGATCTTCAGGCTTCTTCCAAGCTCTGGAAATCTAGCTCTCCGATGGAGGAAAGACTTTGTTGCCCGGCCTTCTGCGTCCCAAAGAGTAGAGCCCAAAGACCCATGTGGCTGGAGGGTGTTCAGCAGGCACAGATGCCACTTGTGGTACACACGTCCACCACCATGTTCCTGCACCTTACTTTGAGCCTGGCGCTCAGCTGACACTCGCCCTAGGTGAAGTCCACTGCTGGATGTGCTCCTAGCAAGAAACTGCAAGCACGCTCTTTCTTTGAGGAAACCCTGCGTTCCTCCCCGGGTATTCTTGCAGGGTGTAGTAGGTGAGGCGCGCAGGGCTTTTTATTCAGTCTTTTGGCCTCAAGCGTCCTAGTTTTCAAAGGGGTAAATAATTCTTTCCCCTCAGGCTCCATTCTCGTTGTGGACACGTAGCCTGGGCAGCAGCACCTTCTACCGGGGTGAAAAGAAACACATGCGAAGAACTAGGCGCTTCCGTGAGGCCACTTTGGTAAGCAGTGTTTCTGCGTGAGGTGACGGGCTTAGCCGAGACAATGCCTCAGTCAGGCTTCGGTGACGGTGCCCCTTTCAAAGGCCTAGCAATGGTACCGGAAATGTGTTCGTCATTATAGGGGGTGAGGGGATACCGAGTCACGTTTCTGCGTGAGGTTAAGCGTCGTCAGCTTTGAGTTTCTAGGTTCACTTCCCTGCACCGTGTAGGTCTCAGGGCATCTGAGATTTTCGCCTGAAGGCTGACATGAATTGTACGCGAGACCGTCCACCAGCATGTTCCTGAGGCTGGTGTCCAGGAGTGCAGGTGTAGCGGGAGCTGGCTGTTTAGTGGCCCTTCCCTCTGCGGGCATCAGGTTCAGCCCAATGTCCCACGGGGCCTGAAGTTGCTCAGAAGCCACTGATGACCCTTTGGGGTACTCCGTGTCCTTCCATGACCAAGGCCCAGCCGCGAGAGGCCGCGCCACCCTGAGAGGGATAACGGCATTCAGCCACTGCACTCACTAAGGCTTCTTGGAAGCTGCCGCCCTCCAGCGCTGACCAAGGCATATGCGGGCTTTCCTTACCACACGACAGCCTAACCATCATCAGAGGATGAGAGCACATTTCTCCAGCTGGACCAGAAGTCGACGTGCTGCCTGTGGGAGCAAGACGTCCCCTATAAATTCCGAGAAGCCTTGTAATCGCAGGTTTTGCCCAGTGCAGCTCAGGTTTACAATCTGAGGTCCCCCTTGCTTTGCCCGGACGACCAGGGAGAAACGTGTGCCTGGAGAGTCTTGTAAGCTCTGGGTATCCAGCTCTCTGACAGAGGAAACCCTTGGTTGCCGGGCCTTCTGCATACCGAGAGCTCAAAGACCGTGGGGCTGGAGGTTGCTCAGAAGGCACAGACGACACTTTCGGCACACGGTGACTTTCCAGGGAAAACGGTGCAGACGAGACGCTCCTCAGACTTGTGAAAGGCACACCAGCCTTACAGCACTTCAGTGACGAAAGCCTCGGGTCAACTTGTGACCATCAACTCTGCTGATGGTAACCCTGCCCCTTCCTTTGAGTATGCCGCTCTGCCGACTATCGCCTTAGCTGAAGTACTCTGCTGGATGAGCTCCGGGCAAGGAATGGCAGGCGCACTGTTTCTCTCGAGAAATCTCACTTTTCCTCCTGGGGAATTCCTGCAGGGTGTCCAGGATGAGCGACCCCTGTGCTTCTCCTTCCGTTTCCTGCCCCAAGTCTCCTGCTTTCCAAAGGGGCAAATCATGCTTTACCCTTCAGGCTCCAGCTTCTACGTGGACCTCCAGCCTGTGGACCGGCACCTTCTGCCCAGGGACCAGAGAGCCATGCGACACACCAGGCTCTCCCGTGAGGACACTTTTGTAAGCAGAGGTACTGCGACAGGTGGGGGCCTAGCCAAAACAGTGCTTCAGTCAGGCTTTGGCGACATTGGAAAGTTCTGTGGCCTAGCAGTGCTTCGGAAAATGCGTCCGGCTTTTCGGGCTGCTTCCAAAGTCACGTTTCTGCTTGAGGTAAGGGGTCGTCAGCTTGGAGTTCGTAGAAGCAATGCTAATCACCGAGTAAGGCTCAGCGCATTTCAGAACTTCGCTGGGAGTCTGACAAGCATTGCACGTGACACCGTCCGCCACCGTGTTCCTGAGACTGGTTTCCAGAGGTGGAGATCTGGCTCTCTGCCGGAGCAGGTCGCGTGGTGCCGTGCCCTCTGCATGCCTAGAGTGGAACGCAATGACCCATGGGGCTGGAGGTTGCTCACAGGCCACAGATAACACGTTGGGGACCCCGTGCTCTTCCACGAGCCGGCTCCAGGCGCGAGTGAACTCGCAGTCCTGAGAGGCCTACCAGAGTTAAAGCAGCACATTCACTAAGCCTTCTCGGGAACCGTAATGCACGCCAACACTTTCCATGGCACACGCGGACCTTCCTTTTGCAGCATGTGGGCAGGCTTCCTAACCACGAGCCAGAAGGCTTTGGGATGAGCTCCGAGCACTGAACTGCATGCACCCACGTCCTTTCGAGGAAACCCACTCTGCCTCACTTTGCCTCCCAGGGAACTCCTACGGTGAATCCAAGACAGGCGACGGGGCTGTTTTTCAGGGAGCTCCGAGGACGCAGCTCTCTGGGTTGCCAACCGGCCAAATTTCACTTTTCTCGTCCGACGCCCTTTTCGCGATGGACACCCAGCTCAGGTAGCTGAAGTTCCCGGGCAGCCAAAAGAGACACAGGTCGCACACTGGACCCCTTCCCTGAAAGCACTTTGGGAAACATGTGTTCCTCCTGAATTGCACGAGTAAGTGAACGCCTTCGTTTCCCCTCGGTCACGGTATATCTTGCCAAGGGCTAGCAATCTTCCGAGGACGACTGCACAGTTCTCTCACTGTGTCTGGGGTCGAGGTGCTGCTTGAGGGAGCAAGAGGTCAGGTGTGAATGCCGAGAAGCCGGTCAGGCATGGCGTTTCTCTCAAAGCACCTCAGCTTTACAAAATGAGGCCCCCTTGCATTACCCGGAAGCCCGGTGAGAAACGTGATCTTCAGGCTTCTTCCAAGCTCTGGAAATCTAGCTCTCCGATGGAGGAAAGACTTTGTTGCCCGGCCTTCTGCGTCCCAAAGAGTAGAGCCCAAAGACCCATGTGGCTGGAGGGTGTTCAGCAGGCACAGATGCCACTTGTGGTACACACGTCCACCACCATGTTCCTGCACCTTACTTTGAGCCTGGCGCTCAGCTGACACTCGCCCTAGGTGAAGTCCACTGCTGGATGTGCTCCTAGCAAGAAACTGCAAGCACGCTCTTTCTTTGAGGAAACCCTGCGTTCCTCCCCGGGTATTCTTGCAGGGTGTAGTAGGTGAGGCACGCAGGGCTTTTTATTCAGTCTTTTGGCCTCAAGCGTCCTAGTTTTCAAAGGGGTAAATAATTCTTTCCCCTCAGGCTCCATTCTCGTTGTGGACACGTAGCCTGGGCAGCAGCACCTTCTACCGGGGTGAAAAGAAACACACGCGAAGAACTAGGCGCTTCCGTGAGGCCACTTTGGTAAGCAGTGTTTCTGCGTGAGGTGACGGGCTTAGCCGAGACAATGCCTCAGTCAGGCTTCGGTGACGGTGCCCCTTTCAAAGGCCTAGCAATGGTACCGGAAATGTGTTCGTCATTATAGGGGGTGAGGGGATACCGAGTCACGTTTCTGCGTGAGGTTAAGCGTCGTCAGCTTTGAGTTTCTAGGTTCACTTCCCTGCACCGTGTAGGTCTCAGGGCATCTGAGATTTTCGCCTGAAGGCTGACATGAATTGTACGCGAGACCGTCCACCAGCATGTTCCTGAGGCTGGTGTCCAGGAGTGCAGGTGTAGCGGGAGCTGGCTGTTTAGTGGCCCTTCCCTCTGCGGGCATCAGGTTCAGCCCAATGTCCCACGGGGCCTGAAGTTGCTCAGAAGCCACTGATGACCCTTTGGGGTACTCCGTGTCCTTCCATGACCAGGGCCCAGCCGCGAGAGGCCGCGCCACCCTGAGAGGGATAACGGCATTCAGCCACTGCACTCACTAAGGCTTCTTGGAAGCTGCCGCCCTCCAGCGCTGACCAAGGCATATGCGGGCTTTCCTTACCACACGACAGCCTAACCATCATCAGAGGATGAGAGCACATTTCTCCAGCTGGACCAGAAGTCGACGTGCTGCCTGTGGGAGCAAGACGTCCCCTATAAATTCCGAGAAGCCTTGTAATCGCAGGTTTTGCCCAGTGCAGCTCAGGTTTACAATCTGAGGTCCCCCTTGCTTTGCCCGGACGACCAGGGAGAAACGTGTGCCTGGAGAGTCTTGTAAGCTCTGGGTATCCAGCTCTCTGACAGAGGAAACCCTTGGTTGCCGGGCCTTCTGCATACCGAGAGCTCAAAGACCATGGGGCTGGACGTTGCTCAGAAGGCACAGACGACACTTTCGGCACACGGTGACTTTCCAGGGAAAACGGTGCAGACGAGACGCTCCTCAGACTTGTGAAAGGCACACCAGCCTTACAGCACTTCAGTGACGAAAGCCTCGGGTCAACTTGTGACCATCAACTCTGCTGATGGTAACCCTGCCCCTTCCTTTGAGTATGCCGCTCTGCCGACTATCGCCTTAGCTGAAGTACTCTGCTGGATGAGCTCCGGGCAAGGAATGGCAGGCGCACTGTTTCTCTCGAGAAATCTCACTTTTCCTCCCGGGGAATTCCTGCAGGGTGTCCAGGATGAGTGACCCCTGTGCTTCTCCTTCCGTTTCCTGCCCCAAGTCTCCTGCTTTCCAAAGGGGCAAATCATGCTTTACCCTTCAGGCTCCAGCTTCTACGTGGACCTCCAGCCTGTGGACCGGCACCTTCTGCCCAGGGACCAGAGAGCCATGCGACACACCAGGCTCTCCCGTGAGGACACTTTTGTAAGCAGAGGTACTGCGACAGGTGGGGGCCTAGCCAAAACAGTGCTTCAGTCAGGCTTTGGCGACATTGGAAAGTTCTGTGGCCTAGCAGTGCTTCGGAAAATGCGTCCGGCTTTTCGGGCTGCTTCCAAAGTCACGTTTCTGCTTGAGGTAAGGGGTCGTCAGCTTGGAGTTCGTAGAAGCAATGCTAATCACCGAGTAAGGCTCAGCGCATTTCAGAACTTCGCTGGGAGTCTGACAAGCATTGCACGTGACACCGTCCGCCACCGTGTTCCTGAGACTGGTTTCCAGAGGTGGAGATCTGGCTCTCTGCCGGAGCAGGTCGCGTGGTGCCGTGCCCTCTGCATGCCTAGAGTGGAACGCAATGACCCATGGGGCTGGAGGTTGCTCACAGGCCACAGATAACACGTTGGGGACCCCGTGCTCTTCCACGAGCCGGCTCCAGGCGCGAGTGAACTCGCAGTCCTGAGAGGCCTACCAGAGTTAAAGCAGCACATTCACTAAGCCTTCTCGGGAACCGTAATGCACGCCAACACTTTCCATGGCACACGCGGACCTTCCTTTTGCAGCATGTGGGCAGGCTTCCTAACCACGAGCCAGAAGGCTTTGGGATGAGCTCCGAGCACTGAACTGCATGCACCCACGTCCTTTCGAGAAAACCCACTCTGCCTCACTTTGCCTCCCAGGGAACTCCTACGGTGAATCCAAGACAGGCGACGGGGCTGTTTTTCAGGGAGCTCTGAGGACGCAGCTCTCTGGGTTGCCAACAGGCCAAATTTCACTTTTCTCGTCCGACGCCCTTTTCACGATGGACACCCAGCTCAGGTAGCTGAAGTTCCCGAGCAGCCAAAAGAGACACAGGTCGCACACTGGACCCCTTCCCTGAAAGCACTTTGGGAAACGTGTTCCTCCTGAATTGCACGAGTAAGTGAACGCCTTCGTTTCCCCTCGGTCACGGTATATCTTGCCAAGGGCTAGCAATCTTCCGAGGACGACTGCACAGTTCTCTCACTGTGTCTGGGGTCGAGGTGCTGCTTGAGGGAGCAAGAGGTCAGGTGTGAATGCCGAGAAGCCGGTCAGGCATGGCGTTTCTCTCAAAGCACCTCAGCTTTACAAAATGAGGCCCCCTTGCATTACCCGGAAGCCCGGTGAGAAACGTGATCTTCAGGCTTCTTCCAAGCTCTGGAAATCTAGCTCTCCGATGGAGGAAAGACTTTGTTGCCCGGCCTTCTGCGTCCCAAAGAGTAGAGCCCAAAGACCCATGTGGCTGGAGGGTGTTCAGCAGGCACAGATGCCACTTGTGGTACACACGTCCACCACCATGTTCCTGCACCTTACTTTGAGCCTGGCGCTCAGCTGACACTCGCCCTAGGTGAAGTCCACTGCTGGATGTGCTCCTAGCAAGAAACTGCAAGCACGCTCTTTCTTTGAGGAAACCCTGCGTTCCTCCCCGGGTATTCTTGCAGGGTGTAGTAGGTGAGGCGCGCAGGGCTTTTTATTCAGTCTTTTGGCCTCAAGCGTCCTAGTTTTCAAAGGGGTAAATAATTCTTTCCCCTCAGGCTCCATTCTCGTTGTGGACACGTAGCCTGGGCAGCAGCACCTTCTACCGGGGTGAAAAGAAACACACGCGAAGAACTAGGCGCTTCCGTGAGGCCACTTTGGTAAGCAGTGTTTCTGCGTGAGGTGACGGGCTTAGCCGAGACAATGCCTCAGTCAGGCTTCGGTGACGGTGCCCCTTTCAAAGGCCTAGCAATGGTACCGGAAATGTGTTCGTCATTATAGGGGGTGAGGGGATACCGAGTCACGTTTCTGCGTGAGGTTAAGCGTCGTCAGCTTTGAGTTTCTAGGTTCACTTCCCTGCACCGTGTAGGTCTCAGGGCATCTGAGATTTTCGCCTGAAGGCTGACATGAATTGTACGCGAGACCGTCCACCAGCATGTTCCTGAGGCTGGTGTCCAGGAGTGCAGGTGTAGCGGGAGCTGGCTGTTTAGTGGCCCTTCCCTCTGCGGGCATCAGGTTCAGCCCAATGTCCCACGGGGCCTGAAGTTGCTCAGAAGCCACTGATGACCCTTTGGGGTACTCCGTGTCCTTCCATGACCAGGGCCCAGCCGCGAGAGGCCGCGCCACCCTGAGAGGGATAACGGCATTCAGCCACTGCACTCACTAAGGCTTCTTGGAAGCTGCCGCCCTCCAGCGCTGACCAAGGCATATGCAGGCTTTCCTTACCACACGACAGCCTAACCATCATCAGAGGATGAGAGCACATTTCTCCAGCTGGACCAGAAGTCGACGTGCTGCCTGTGGGAGCAAGACGTCCCCTATAAATTCCGAGAAGCCTTGTAATCGCAGGTTTTGCCCAGTGCAGCTCAGGTTTACAATCTGAGGTCCCCCTTGCTTTGCCCGGACGACCAGGGAGAAACGTGTGCCTGGAGAGTCTTGTAAGCTCTGGGTATCCAGCTCTCTGACAGAGGAAACCCTTGGTTGCCGGGCCTTCTGCATACCGAGAGCTCAAAGACCGTGGGGCTGGAGGTTGCTCAGAAGGCACAGACGACACTTTCGGCACACGGTGACTTTCCAGGGAAAACGGTGCAGACGAGACGCTCCTCAGACTTGTGAAAGGCACACCAGCCTTACAGCACTTCAGTGACGAAAGCCTCGGGTCAACTTGTGACCATCAACTCTGCTGATGGTAACCCTGCCCCTTCCTTTGAGTATGCCGCTCTGCCGACTATCGCCTTAGCTGAAGTACTCTGCTGGATGAGCTCCGGGCAAGGAATGGCAGGCGCACTGTTTCTCTCGAGAAATCTCACTTTTCCTCCCGGGGAATTCCTGCAGGGTGTCCAGGATGAGCGACCCCTGTGCTTCTCCTTCCGTTTCCTGCCCCAAGTCTCCTGCTTTCCAAAGGGGCAAATCATGCTTTACCCTTCAGGCTCCAGCTTCTACGTGGACCTCCAGCCTGTGGACCGGCACCTTCTGCCCAGGGACCAGAGAGCCATGCGACACACCAGGCTCTCCCGTGAGGACACTTTTGTAAGCAGAGGTACTGCGACAGGTGGGGGCCTAGCCAAAACAGTGCTTCAGTCAGGCTTTGGCGACATTGGAAAGTTCTGTGGCCTAGCAGTGCTTCGGAAAATGCGTCCGGCTTTTCGGGCTGCTTCCAAAGTCACGTTTCTGCTTGAGGTAAGGGGTCGTCAGCTTGGAGTTCGTAGAAGCAATGCTAATCACCGAGTAAGGCTCAGCGCATTTCAGAACTTCGCTGGGAGTCTGACAAGCATTGCACGTGACACCGTCCGCCACCGTGTTCCTGAGACTGGTTTCCAGAGGTGGAGATCTGGCTCTCTGCCGGAGCAGGTCGCGTGGTGCCGTGCCCTCTGCATGCCTAGAGTGGAACGCAATGACCCATGGGGCTGGAGGTTGCTCACAGGCCACAGATAACACGTTGGGGACCCCGTGCTCTTCCACGAGCCGGCTCCAGGCGCGAGTGAACGCGCAGTCCTGAGAGGCCTACCAGAGTTAAAGCAGCACATTCACTAAGCCTTCTCGGGAACCGTAATGCACGCCAACACTTTCCATGGCACACGCGGACCTTCCTTTTGCAGCATGTGGGCAGGCTTCCTAACCACGAGCCAGAAGGCTTTGGGATGAGCTCCGAGCACTGAACTGCATGCACCCACGTCCTTTCGAGAAAACCCACTCTGCCTCACTTTGCCTCCCAGGGAACTCCTACGGTGAATCCAAGACAGGCGACGGGGCTGTTTTTCAGGGAGCTCCGAGGACGCAGCTCTCTGGGTTGCCAACCGGCCAAATTTCACTTTTCTCGTCCGACGCCCTTTTCGCGATGGACACCCAGCTCAGGTAGCTGAAGTTCCCGGGCAGCCAAAAGAGACACAGGTCGCACACTGGACCCCTTCCCTGAAAGCACTTTGGGAAACATGTGTTCCTCCTGAATTGCACGAGTAAGTGAACGCCTTCGTTTCCCCTCGGTCACGGTATATCTTTCCAAGGGCTAGCAATCTTCCGAGGACGACTGCACAGTTCTCTCACTGTGTCTGGGGTCGAGGTGCTGCTTGAGGGAGCAAGAGGTCAGGTGTGAATGCCGAGAAGCCGGTCAGGCATGGCGTTTCTCTCAAAGCACCTCAGCTTTACAAAATGAGGCCCCCTTGCATTACCCGGAAGCCCGGTGAGAAACGTGATCTTCAGGCTTCTTCCAAGCTCTGGAAATCTAGCTCTCCGATGGAGGAAAGACTTTGTTGCCCGGCCTTCTGCGTCCCAAAGAGTAGAGCCCAAAGACCCATGTGGCTGGAGGGTGTTCAGCAGGCACAGATGCCACTTGTGGTACACACGTCCACCACCATGTTCCTGCACCTTACTTTGAGCCTGGCGCTCAGCTGACACTCGCCCTAGGTGAAGTCCACTGCTGGATGTGCTCCTAGCAAGAAACTGCAAGCACGCTCTTTCTTTGAGGAAACCCTGCGTTCCTCCCCGGGTATTCTTGCAGGGTGTAGTAGGTGAGGCGCGCAGGGCTTTTTATTCAGTCTTTTGGCCTCAAGCGTCCTAGTTTTCAAAGGGGTAAATAATTCTTTCCCCTCAGGCTCCATTCTCGTTGTGGACACGTAGCCTGGGCAGCAGCACCTTCTACCGGGGTGAAAAGAAACACACGCGAAGAACTAGGCGCTTCCGTGAGGCCACTTTGGTAAGCAGTGTTTCTGCGTGAGGTGACGGGCTTAGCCGAGACAATGCCTCAGTCAGGCTTCGGTGACGGTGCCCCTTTCAAAGGCCTAGCAATGGTACCGGAAATGTGTTCGTCATTATAGGGGGTGAGGGGATACCGAGTCACGTTTCTGCGTGAGGTTAAGCGTCGTCAGCTTTGAGTTTCTAGGTTCACTTCCCTGCACCGTGTAGGTCTCAGGGCATCTGAGATTTTCGCCTGAAGGCTGACATGAATTGTACGCGAGACCGTCCACCAGCATGTTCCTGAGGCTGGTGTCCAGGAGTGCAGGTGTAGCGGGAGCTGGCTGTTTAGTGGCCCTTCCCTCTGCGGGCATCAGGTTCAGCCCAATGTCCCACGGGGCCTGAAGTTGCTCAGAAGCCACTGATGACCCTTTGGGGTACTCCGTGTCCTTCCATGACCAGGGCCCAGCCGCGAGAGGCCGCGCCACCCTGAGAGGGATAACGGCATTCAGCCACTGCACTCACTAAGGCTTCTTGGAAGCTGCCGCCCTCCAGCGCTGACCAAGGCATATGCGGGCTTTCCTTACCACACGACAGCCTAACCATCATCAGAGGATGAGAGCACATTTCTCCAGCTGGACCAGAAGTCGACGTGCTGCCTGTGGGAGCAAGACGTCCCCTATAAATTCCGAGAAGCCTTGTAATCGCAGGTTTTGCCCAGTGCAGCTCAGGTTTACAATCTGAGGTCCCCCTTGCTTTGCCCGGACGACCAGGGAGAAACGTGTGCCTGGAGAGTCTTGTAAGCTCTGGGTATCCAGCTCTCTGACAGAGGAAACCCTTGGTTGCCGGGCCTTCTGCATACCGAGAGCTCAAAGACCGTGGGGCTGGAGGTTGCTCAGAAGGCACAGACGACACTTTCGGCACACGGTGACTTTCCAGGGAAAACGGTGCAGACGAGACGCTCCTCAGACTTGTGAAAGGCACACCAGCCTTACAGCACTTCAGTGACGAAAGCCTCGGGTCAACTTGTGACCATCAACTCTGCTGATGGTAACCCTGCCCCTTCCTTTGAGTATGCCGCTCTGCCGACTATCGCCTTAGCTGAAGTACTCTGCTGGATGAGCTCCGGGCAAGGAATGGCAGGCGCACTGTTTCTCTCGAGAAATCTCACTTTTCCTCCTGGGGAATTCCTGCAGGGTGTCCAGGATGAGCGACCCCTGTGCTTCTCCTTCCGTTTCCTGCCCCAAGTCTCCTGCTTTCCAAAGGGGCAAATCATGCTTTACCCTTCAGGCTCCAGCTTCTACGTGGACCTCCAGCCTGTGGACCGGCACCTTCTGCCCAGGGACCAGAGAGCCATGCGACACACCAGGCTCTCCCGTGAGGACACTTTTGTAAGCAGAGGTACTGCGACAGGTGGGGGCCTAGCCAAAACAGTGCTTCAGTCAGGCTTTGGCGACATTGGAAAGTTCTGTGGCCTAGCAGTGCTTCGGAAAATGCGTCCGGCTTTTCGGGCTGCTTCCAAAGTCACGTTTCTGCTTGAGGTAAGGGGTCGTCAGCTTGAAGTTCGTAGAAGCAATGCTAATCACCGAGTAAGGCTCAGCGCATTTCAGAACTTCGCTGGGAGTATGACAAGCATTGCACGTGACACCGTCCGCCACCGTGTTCCTGAGACTGGTTTCCAGAGGTGGAGATCTGGCTCTCTGCCGGAGCAGGTCGCGTGGTGCCGTGCCCTCTGCATGCCTAGAGTGGAACGCAATGACCCATGGGGCTGGAGGTTGCTCACAGGCCACAGATAACACGTTGGGGACCCCGTGCTCTTCCACGAGCCGGCTCCAGGCGCGAGTGAACTCGCAGTCCTGAGAGGCCTACCAGAGTTAAAGCAGCACATTCACTAAGCCTTCTCGGGAACCGTAATGCACGCCAACACTTTCTATGGCACACGCGGACCTTCCTTTTGCAGCATGTGGGCAGGCTTCCTAACCACGAGCCAGAAGGCTTTGGGATGAGCTCCGAGCACTGAACTGCATGCACCCACGTCCTTTCGAGAAAACCCACTCTGCCTCACTTTGCCTCCCAGGGAACTCCTACGGTGAATCCAAGACAGGCGACGGGGCTGTTTTTCAGGGAGCTCTGAGGACGCAGCTCTCTGGGTTGCCAACAGGCCAAATTTCACTTTTCTCGTCCGACGCCCTTTTCACGATGGACACCCAGCTCAGGTAGCTGAAGTTCCCGAGCAGCCAAAAGAGACACAGGTCGCACACTGGACCCCTTCCCTGAAAGCACTTTGGGAAACGTGTTCCTCCTGAATTGCACGAGTAAGTGAACGCCTTCGTTTCCCCTCGGTCACGGTATATCTTGCCAAGGGCTAGCAATCTTCCGAGGACGACTGCACAGTTCTCTCACTGTGTCTGGGGTCGAGGTGCTGCTTGAGGGAGCAAGAGGTCAGGTGTGAATGCCGAGAAGCCGGTCAGGCATGGCGTTTCTCTCAAAGCACCTCAGCTTTACAAAATGAGGCCCCCTTGCATTACCCGGAAGCCCGGTGAGAAACGTGATCTTCAGGCTTCTTCCAAGCTCTGGAAATCTAGCTCTCCGATGGAGGAAAGACTTTGTTGCCCGGCCTTCTGCGTCCCAAAGAGTAGAGCCCAAAGACCCATGTGGCTGGAGGGTGTTCAGCAGGCACAGATGCCACTTGTGGTACACACGTCCACCACCATGTTCCTGCACCTTACTTTGAGCCTGGCGCTCAGCTGACACTCGCCCTAGGTGAAGTCCACTGCTGGATGTGCTCCTAGCAAGAAACTGCAAGCACGCTCTTTCTTTGAGGAAACCCTGCGTTCCTCCCCGGGTATTCTTGCAGGGTGTAGTAGGTGAGGCGCGCAGGGCTTTTTATTCAGTCTTTTGGCCTCAAGCGTCCTAGTTTTCAAAGGGGTAAATAATTCTTTCCCCTCAGGCTCCATTCTCGTTGTGGACACGTAGCCTGGGCAGCAGCACCTTCTACCGGGGTGAAAAGAAACACACGCGAAGAACTAGGCGCTTCCGTGAGGCCACTTTGGTAAGCAGTGTTTCTGCGTGAGGTGACGGGCTTAGCCGAGACAATGCCTCAGTCAGGCTTCGGTGACGGTGCCCCTTTCAAAGGCCTAGCAATGGTACCGGAAATGTGTTCGTCATTATAGGGGGTGAGGGGATACCGAGTCACGTTTCTGCGTGAGGTTAAGCGTCGTCAGCTTTGAGTTTCTAGGTTCACTTCCCTGCACCGTGTAGGTCTCAGGGCATCTGAGATTTTCGCCTGAAGGCTGACATGAATTGTACGCGAGACCGTCCACCAGCATGTTCCTGAGGCTGGTGTCCAGGAGTGCAGGTGTAGCGGGAGCTGGCTGTTTAGTGGCCCTTCCCTCTGCGGGCATCAGGTTCAGCCCAATGTCCCACGGGGCCTGAAGTTGCTCAGAAGCCACTGATGACCCTTTGGGGTACTCCGTGTCCTTCCATGACCAGGGCCCAGCCGCGAGAGGCCGCGCCACCCTGAGAGGGATAACGGCATTCAGCCACTGCACTCACTAAGGCTTCTTGGAAGCTGCCGCCCTCCAGCGCTGACCAAGGCATATGCGGGCTTTCCTTACCACACGACAGCCTAACCATCATCAGAGGATGAGAGCACATTTCTCCAGCTGGACCAGAAGTCGACGTGCTGCCTGTGGGAGCAAGACGTCCCCTATAAATTCCGAGAAGCCTTGTAATCGCAGGTTTTGCCCAGTGCAGCTCAGGTTTACAATCTGAGGTCCCCCTTGCTTTGCCCGGACGACCAGGGAGAAACGTGTGCCTGGAGAGTCTTGTAAGCTCTGGGTATCCAGCTCTCTGACAGAGGAAACCCTTGGTTGCCGGGCCTTCTGCATACCGAGAGCTCAAAGACCATGGGGCTGGAGGTTGCTCAGAAGGCACAGACGACACTTTCGGCACACGGTGACTTTCCAGGGAAAACGGTGCAGACGAGACGCTCCTCAGACTTGTGAAAGGCACACCAGCCTTACAGCACTTCAGTGACGAAAGCCTCGGGTCAACTTGTGACCATCAACTCTGCTGATGGTAACCCTGCCCCTTCCTTTGAGTATGCCGCTCTGCCGACTATCGCCTTAGCTGAAGTACTCTGCTGGATGAGCTCCGGGCAAGGAATGGCAGGCGCACTGTTTCTCTCGAGAAATCTCACTTTTCCTCCCGGGGAATTCCTGCAGGGTGTCCAGGATGAGCGACCCCTGTGCTTCTCCTTCTGTTTCCTGCCCCAAGTCTCCTGCTTTCCAAAGGGGCAAATCATGCTTTACCCTTCAGGCTCCAGCTTCTACGTGGACCTCCAGCCTGTGGACCGGCACCTTCTGCCCAGGGACCAGAGAGCCATGCGACACACCAGGCTCTCCCGTGAGGACACTTTTGTAAGCAGAGGTACTGCGACAGGTGGGGGCCTAGCCAAAACAGTGCTTCAGTCAGGCTTTGGCGACATTGGAAAGTTCTGTGGCCTAGCAGTGCTTCGGAAAATGCGTCCGGCTTTTCGGGCTGCTTCCAAAGTCACGTTTCTGCTTGAGGTAAGGGGTCGTCAGCTTGGAGTTCGTAGAAGCAATGCTAATCACCGAGTAAGGCTCAGCGCATTTCAGAACTTCGCTGGGAGTCTGACAAGCATTGCACGTGACACCGTCCGCCACCGTGTTCCTGAGACTGGTTTCCAGAGGTGGAGATCTGGCTCTCTGCCGGAGCAGGTCGCGTGGTGCCGTGCCCTCTGCATGCCTAGAGTGGAACGCAATGACCCATGGGGCTGGAGGTTGCTCACAGGCCACAGATAACACGTTGGGGACCCCGTGCTCTTCCACGAGCCGGCTCCAGGCGCGAGTGAACTCGCAGTCCTGAGAGGCCTACCAGAGTTAAAGCAGCACATTCACTAAGCCTTCTCGGGAACCGTAATGCACGCCAACACTTTCCATGGCACACGCGGACCTTCCTTTTGCAGCATGTGGGCAGGCTTCCTAACCACGAGCCAGAAGGCTTTGGGATGAGCTCCGAGCACTGAACTGCATGCACCCACGTCCTTTCGAGAAAACCCACTCTGCCTCACTTTGCCTCCCAGGGAACTCCTACGGTGAATCCAAGACAGGCGACGGGGCTGTTTTTCAGGGAGCTCTGAGGACGCAGCTCTCTGGGTTGCCAACAGGCCAAATTTCACTTTTCTCGTCTGACGCCCTTTTCACGATGGACACCCAGCTCAGGTAGCTGAAGTTCCCGGGCAGCCAAAAGAGACACAGGTCGCACACTGGACCCCTTCCCTGAAAGCACTTTGGGAAACGTGTTCCTCCTGAATTGCACGAGTAAGTGAACGCCTTCGTTTCCCCTCGGTCACGGTATATCTTGCCAAGGGCTAGCAATCTTCCGAGGATGACTGCACAGTTCTCTCACTGTGTCTGGGGTCGAGGTGCTGCTTGAGGGAGCAAGAGGTCAGGTGTGAATGCCGAGAAGCCGGTCAGGCATGGCGTTTCTCTCAAAGCACCTCAGCTTTACAAAATGAGGCCCCCTTGCATTACCCGGAAGCCCGGTGAGAAACGTGATCTTCAGGCTTCTTCCAAGCTCTGGAAATCTAGCTCTCCGATGGAGGAAAGACTTTGTTGCCCGGCCTTCTGCGTCCCAAAGAGTAGAGCCCAAAGACCCATGTGGCTGGAGGGTGTTCAGCAGGCACAGATGCCACTTGTGGTACACACGTCCACCACCATGTTCCTGCACCTTACTTTGAGCCTGGCGCTCAGCTGACACTCGCCCTAGGTGAAGTCCACTGCTGGATGTGCTCCTAGCAAGAAACTGCAAGCACGCTCTTTCTTTGAGGAAACCCTGCGTTCCTCCCCGGGTATTCTTGCAGGGTGTAGTAGGTGAGGCGCGCAGGGCTTTTTATTCAGTCTTTTGGCCTCAAGCGTCCTAGTTTTCAAAGGGGTAAATAATTCTTTCCCCTCAGGCTCCATTCTCGTTGTGGACACGTAGCCTGGGCTGCAGCACCTTCTACCGGGGTGAAAAGAAACACACGCGAAGAACTAGGCGCTTCCGTGAGGCCACTTTGGTAAGCAGTGTTTCTGCGTGAGGTGACGGGCTTAGCCGAGACAATGCCTCAGTCAGGCTTCGGTGACGGTGCCCCTTTCAAAGGCCTAGCAATGGTACCGGAAATGTGTTCGTCATTATAGGGGGTGAGGGGATACCGAGTCACGTTTCTGCGTGAGGTTAAGCGTCGTCAGCTTTGAGTTTCTAGGTTCACTTCCCTGCACCGTGTAGGTCTCAGGGCATCTGAGATTTTCGCCTGAAGGCTGACATGAATTGTACGCGAGACCGTCCACCAGCATGTTCCTGAGGCTGGTGTCCAGGAGTGCAGGTGTAGCGGGAGCTGGCTGTTTAGTGGCCCTTCCCTCTGCGGGCATCAGGTTCAGCCCAATGTCCCACGGGGCCTGAAGTTGCTCAGAAGCCACTGATGACCCTTTGGGGTACTCCGTGTCCTTCCATGACCAGGGCCCAGCCGCGAGAGGCCGCGCCACCCTGAGAGGGATAACGGCATTCAGCCACTGCACTCACTAAGGCTTCTTGGAAGCTGCCGCCCTCCAGCGCTGACCAAGGCATATGCGGGCTTTCCTTACCACACGACAGCCTAACCATCATCAGAGGATGAGAGCACATTTCTCCAGCTGGACCAGAAGTCGACGTGCTGCCTGTGGGAGCAAGACGTCCCCTATAAATTCCGAGAAGCCTTGTAATCGCAGGTTTTGCCCAGTGCAGCTCAGGTTTACAATCTGAGGTCCCCCTTGCTTTGCCCGGACGACCAGGGAGAAACGTGTGCCTGGAGAGTCTTGTAAGCTCTGGGTATCCAGCTCTCTGACAGAGGAAACCCTTGGTTGCCGGGCCTTCTGCATACCGAGAGCTCAAAGACCGTGGGGCTGGAGGTTGCTCAGAAGGCACAGACGACACTTTCGGCACACGGTGACTTTCCAGGGAAAACGGTGCAGACGAGACGCTCCTCAGACTTGTGAAAGGCACACCAGCCTTACAGCACTTCAGTGACGAAAGCCTCGGGTCAACTTGTGACCATCAACTCTGCTGATGGTAACCCTGCCCCTTCCTTTGAGTATGCCGCTCTGCCGACTATCGCCTTAGCTGAAGTACTCTGCTGGATGAGCTCCGGGCAAGGAATGGCAGGCGCACTGTTTCTCTCGAGAAATCTCACTTTTCCTCCCGGGGAATTCCTGCAGGGTGTCCAGGATGAGCGACCCCTGTGCTTCTCCTTCTGTTTCCTGCCCCAAGTCTCCTGCTTTCCAAAGGGGCAAATCATGCTTCACCCTTCAGGCTCCAGCTTCTACGTGGACCTCCAGCCTGTGGACCGGCACCTTCTGCCCAGGGACCAGAGAGCCATGCGACACACCAGGCTCTCCCGTGAGGACACTTTTGTAAGCAGAGGTACTGCGACAGGTGGGGGCCTAGCCAAAACAGTGCTTCAGTCAGGCTTTGGCGACATTGGAAAGTTCTGTGGCCTAGCAGTGCTTCGGAAAATGCGTCCGGCTTTTCGGGCTGCTTCCAAAGTCACGTTTCTGCTTGAGGTAAGGGGTCGTCAGCTTGGAGTTCGTAGAAGCAATGCTAATCACCGAGTAAGGCTCAGCGCATTTCAGAACTTCGCTGGGAGTCTGACAAGCATTGCACGAGACACCGTCCGCCACCGTGTTCCTGAGACTGGTTTCCAGAGGTGGAGATCTGGCGCTCTGCCGGAGCAGGTCGCGTGGTGCCATGCCCTCTGCATGCCTAGAGTGGAACGCAATGACCCATGGGGCTGGAGGTTGCTCACAGCCCATAGATAACACGCTGGGGACCCCGTGCTCTTCCACAAGCCGGCTCCAGGCGCGAGTGAACTCGCAGTCCTGAGAGGCCTACCAGAGTTAAAGCAGCACATTCACTAAGCCTTCTCGGGAACCGTAATGCACGCCAACACTTTCCATGGCACACGCGGACCTTCCTTTTGCAGCATGTGGGCAGGCTTCCTAACCACGAGCCAGGAGGCTTTGGGATGAGCTCCGAGCACTGAACTGCATGCACCCACGTCCTTTCGAGAAAACCCACTCTGCCTCACTTTGCCTCCCAGGGAACTCCTACGGTGAATCCAAGACAGGCGACGAGTTTGTTTTTCAGGGAGCTCCGAGGACGCAGCTCTCTGGGTTGCCAACAGGCCAAATTTCACTTTTCTCGTCCGACGCCCTTTTCACGATGGACACCCAGCTCAGGTAGCTGAAGTTCCCGAGCAGCCAAAAGAGACACAGGTCGCACACTGGACCCCTTCCCTGAAAGCACTTTGGGAAACATGTGTTCCTCCTGAATTGCACGAGTAAGTGAACGCCTTCGTTTCCCCTCGGTCACGGTATATCTTGCCAAGGGCTAGCAATCTTCCGAGGACGACTGCACAGTTCTCTCACTGTGTCTGGGGTCGAGGTGCTGCTTGAGGGAGCAAGAGGTCAGGTGTGAATGCCGAGAAGCCGGTCAGGCATGGCGTTTCTCTCAAAGCACCTCAGCTTTACAAAATGAGGCCCCCTTGCATTACCCGGAAGCCCGGTGAGAAACGTGATCTTCAGGCTTCTTCCAAGCTCTGGAAATCTAGCTCTCCGATGGAGGAAAGACTTTGTTGCCCGGCCTTCTGCGTCCCAAAGAGTAGAGCCCAAAGACCCATGTGGCTGGAGGGTGTTCAGCAGGCACAGATGCCACTTGTGGTACACACGTCCACCACCATGTTCCTGCACCTTACTTTGAGCCTGGCGCTCAGCTGACACTCGCCCTAGGTGAAGTCCACTGCTGGATGTGCTCCTAGCAAGAAACTGCAAGCACGCTCTTTCTTTGAGGAAACCCTGCGTTCCTCCCCGGGTATTCTTGCAGGGTGTAGTAGGTGAGGCGCGCAGGGCTTTTTATTCAGTCTTTTGGCCTCAAGCGTCCTAGTTTTCAAAGGGGTAAATAATTCTTTCCCCTCAGGCTCCATTCTCGTTGTGGACACGTAGCCTGGGCAGCAGCACCTTCTACCGGGGTGAAAAGAAACACACGCGAAGAACTAGGCGCTTCCGTGAGGCCACTTTGGTAAGCAGTGTTTCTGCGTGAGGTGACGGGCTTAGCCGAGACAATGCCTCAGTCAGGCTTCGGTGACGGTGCCCCTTTCAAAGGCCTAGCAATGGTACCGGAAATGTGTTCGTCATTATAGGGGGTGAGGGGATACCGAGTCACGTTTCTGCGTGAGGTTAAGCGTCGTCAGCTTTGAGTTTCTAGGTTCACTTCCCTGCACCGTGTAGGTCTCAGGGCATCTGAGATTTTCGCCTGAAGGCTGACATGAATTGTACGCGAGACCGTCCACCAGCATGTTCCTGAGGCTGGTGTCCAGGAGTGCAGGTGTAGCGGGAGCTGGCTGTTTAGTGGCCCTTCCCTCTGCGGGCATCAGGTTCAGCCCAATGTCCCACGGGGCCTGAAGTTGCTCAGAAGCCACTGATGACCCTTTGGGGTACTCCGTGTCCTTCCATGACCAGGGCCCAGCCGCGAGAGGCCGCGCCACCCTGAGAGGGATAACGGCATTCAGCCACTGCACTCACTAAGGCTTCTTGGAAGCTGCCGCCCTCCAGCGCTGACCAAGGCATATGCGGGCTTTCCTTACCACACGACAGCCTAACCATCATCAGAGGATGAGAGCACATTTCTCCAGCTGGACCAGAAGTCGACGTGCTGCCTGTGGGAGCAAGACGTCCCCTATAAATTCCGAGAAGCCTTGTAATCGCAGGTTTTGCCCAGTGCAGCTCAGGTTTACAATCTGAGGTCCCCCTTGCTTTGCCCGGACGACCAGGGAGAAACGTGTGCCTGGAGAGTCTTGTAAGCTCTGGGTATCCAGCTCTCTGACAGAGGAAACCCTTGGTTGCCGGGCCTTCTGCATACCGAGAGCTCAAAGACCATGGGGCTGGACGTTGCTCAGAAGGCACAGACGACACTTTCGGCACACGGTGACTTTCCAGGGAAAACGGTGCAGACGAGACGCTCCTCAGACTTGTGAAAGGCACACCAGCCTTACAGCACTTCAGTGACGAAAGCCTCGGGTCAACTTGTGACCATCAACTCTGCTGATGGTAACCCTGCCCCTTCCTTTGAGTATGCCGCTCTGCCGACTATCGCCTTAGCTGAAGTACTCTGCTGGATGAGCTCCGGGCAAGGAATGGCAGGCGCACTGTTTCTCTCGAGAAATCTCACTTTTCCTCCCGGGGAATTCCTGCAGGGTGTCCAGGATGAGCGACCCCTGTGCTTCTCCTTCCGTTTCCTGCCCCAAGTCTCCTGCTTTCCAAAGGGGCAAATCATGCTTTACCCTTCAGGCTCCAGCTTCTACGTGGACCTCCAGCCTGTGGACCGGCACCTTCTGCCCAGGGACCAGAGAGCCATGCGACACACCAGGCTCTCCCGTGAGGACACTTTTGTAAGCAGAGGTACTGCGACAGGTGGGGGCCTAGCCAAAACAGTGCTTCAGTCAGGCTTTGGCGACATTGGAAAGTTCTGTGGCCTAGCAGTGCTTCGGAAAATGCGTCCGGCTTTTCGGGCTGCTTCCAAAGTCACGTTTCTGCTTGAGGTAAGGGGTCGTCAGCTTGGAGTTCGTAGAAGCAATGCTAATCACCGAGTAAGGCTCAGCGCATTTCAGAACTTCGCTGGGAGTCTGACAAGCATTGCACGTGACACCGTCCGCCACCGTGTTCCTGAGACTGGTTTCCAGAGGTGGAGATCTGGCTCTCTGCCGGAGCAGGTCGCGTGGTGCCGTGCCCTCTGCATGCCTAGAGTGGAACGCAATGACCCATGGGGCTGGAGGTTGCTCACAGGCCACAGATAACACGTTGGGGACCCCGTGCTCTTCCACGAGCCGGCTCCAGGCGCGAGTGAACTCGCAGTCCTGAGAGGCCTACCAGAGTTAAAGCAGCACATTCACTAAGCCTTCTCGGGAACCGTAATGCACGCCAACACTTTCCATGGCACACGCGGACCTTCCTTTTGCAGCATGTGGGCAGGCTTCCTAACCACGAGCCAGAAGGCTTTGGGATGAGCTCCGAGCACTGAACTGCATGCACCCACGTCCTTTCGAGAAAACCCACTCTGCCTCACTTTGCCTCCCAGGGAACTCCTACGGTGAATCCAAGACAGGCGACGGGGCTGTTTTTCAGGGAGCTCTGAGGACGCAGCTCTCTGGGTTGCCAACAGGCCAAATTTCACTTTTCTCGTCCGACGCCCTTTTCACGATGGACACCCAGCTCAGGTAGCTGAAGTTCCCGAGCAGCCAAAAGAGACACAGGTCGCACACTGGACCCCTTCCCTGAAAGCACTTTGGGAAACGTGTTCCTCCTGAATTGCACGAGTAAGTGAACGCCTTCGTTTCCCCTCGGTCACGGTATATCTTGCCAAGGGCTAGCAATCTTCCGAGGACGACTGCACAGTTCTCTCACTGTGTCTGGGGTCGAGGTGCTGCTTGAGGGAGCAAGAGGTCAGGTGTGAATGCCGAGAAGCCGGTCAGGCATGGCGTTTCTCTCAAAGCACCTCAGCTTTACAAAATGAGGCCCCCTTGCATTACCCGGAAGCCCGGTGAGAAACGTGATCTTCAGGCTTCTTCCAAGCTCTGGAAATCTAGCTCTCCGATGGAGGAAAGACTTTGTTGCCCGGCCTTCTGCGTCCCAAAGAGTAGAGCCCAAAGACCCATGTGGCTGGAGGGTGTTCAGCAGGCACAGATGCCACTTGTGGTACACACGTCCACCACCATGTTCCTGCACCTTACTTTGAGCCTGGCGCTCAGCTGACACTCGCCCTAGGTGAAGTCCACTGCTGGATGTGCTCCTAGCAAGAAACTGCAAGCACGCTCTTTCTTTGAGGAAACCCTGCGTTCCTCCCCGGGTATTCTTGCAGGGTGTAGTAGGTGAGGCGCGCAGGGCTTTTTATTCAGTCTTTTGGCCTCAAGCGTCCTAGTTTTCAAAAGGGTAAATAATTCTTTCCCCTCAGGCTCCATTCTCGTTGTGGACACGTAGCCTGGGCAGCAGCACCTTCTACCGGGGTGAAAAGAAACACACGCGAAGAACTAGGCGCTTCCGTGAGGCCACTTTGGTAAGCAGTGTTTCTGCGTGAGGTGACGGGCTTAGCCGAGACAATGCCTCAGTCAGGCTTCGGTGACGGTGCCCCTTTCAAAGGCCTAGCAATGGTACCGGAAATGTGTTCGTCATTATAGGGGGTGAGGGGATACCGAGTCACGTTTCTGCGTGAGGTTAAGCGTCGTCAGCTTTGAGTTTCTAGGTTCACTTCCCTGCACCGTGTAGGTCTCAGGGCATCTGAGATTTTCGCCTGAAGGCTGACATGAATTGTACGCGAGACCGTCCACCAGCATGTTCCTGAGGCTGGTGTCCAGGAGTGCAGGTGTAGCGGGAGCTGGCTGTTTAGTGGCCCTTCCCTCTGCGGGCATCAGGTTCAGCCCAATGTCCCACGGGGCCTGAAGTTGCTCAGAAGCCACTGATGACCCTTTGGGGTACTCCGTGTCCTTCCATGACCAGGGCCCAGCCGCGAGAGGCCGCGCCACCCTGAGAGGGATAACGGCATTCAGCCACTGCACTCACTAAGGCTTCTTGGAAGCTGCCGCCCTCCAGCGCTGACCAAGGCATATGCGGGCTTTCCTTACCACACGACAGCCTAACCATCATCAGAGGATGAGAGCACATTTCTCCAGCTGGACCAGAAGTCGACGTGCTGCCTGTGGGAGCAAGACGTCCCCTATAAATTCCGAGAAGCCTTGTAATCGCAGGTTTTGCCCAGTGCAGCTCAGGTTTACAATCTGAGGTCCCCCTTGCTTTGCCCGGACGACCAGGGAGAAACGTGTGCCTGGAGAGTCTTGTAAGCTCTGGGTATCCAGCTCTCTGACAGAGGAAACCCTTGGTTGCCGGGCCTTCTGCATACCGAGAGCTCAAAGACCATGGGGCTGGAGGTTGCTCAGAAGGCACAGACGACACTTTCGGCACACGGTGACTTTCCAGGGAAAACGGTGCAGACGAGACGCTCCTCAGACTTGTGAAAGGCACACCAGCCTTACAGCACTTCAGTGACGAAAGCCTCGGGTCAACTTGTGACCATCAACTCTGCTGATGGTAACCCTGCCCCTTCCTTTGAGTATGCCGCTCTGCCGACTATCGCCTTAGCTGAAGTACTCTGCTGGATGAGCTCCGGGCAAGGAATGGCAGGCGCACAGTTTCTCTCGAGAAATCTCACTTTTCCTCCCGGGGAATTCCTGCAGGGTGTCCAGGATGAGCGACCCCTGTGCTTCTCCTTCCGTTTTCTGCCCCAAGTCTCCTGCTTTCCAAAGGGGCAAATCATGCTTTACCCTTCAGGCTCCAGCTTCTACGTGGACCTCCAGCCTGTGGACCGGCACCTTCTGCCCAGGGACCAGAGAGCCATGCGACACACCAGGCTCTCCCGTGAGGACACTTTTGTAAGCAGAGGTACTGCGACAGGTGGGGGCCTAGCCAAAACAGTGCTTCAGTCAGGCTTTGGCGACATTGGAAAGTTCTGTGGCCTAGCAGTGCTTCGGAAAATGCGTCCGGCTTTTCGGGCTGCTTCCAAAGTCACGTTTCTGCTTGAGGTAAGGGGTCGTCAGCTTGGAGTTCGTAGAAGCAATGCTAATCACCGAGTAAGGCTCAGCGCATTTCAGAACTTCGCTGGGAGTCTGACAAGCATTGCACGTGACACCGTCTGCCACCGTGTTCCTGAGACTGGTTTCCAGAGGTGGAGATCTGGCTCTCTGCCGGAGCAGGTCGCGTGGTGCCGTGCCCTCTGCATGCCTAGAGTGGAACGCAATGACCCATGGGGCTGGAGGTTGCTCACAGGCCACAGATAACACGTTGGGGACCCCGTGCTCTTCCACGAGCCGGCTCCAGGCGCGAGTGAACTCGCAGTCCTGAGAGGCCTACCAGAGTTAAAGCAGCACGTTCACTAAGCCTTCTCGGGAACCGTAATGCACGCCAACACTTTCCATGGCACACGCGGACCTTCCTTTTGCAGCATGTGGGCAGGCTTCCTAACCACGAGCCAGAAGGCTTTGGGATGAGCTCCGAGCACTGAACTGCATGCACCCACGTCCTTTCGAGAAAACCCACTCTGCCTCACTTTGCCTCCCAGGGAACTCCTACGGTGAATCCAAGACAGGCGACGGGGCTGTTTTTCAGGGAGCTCCGAGGACGCAGCTCTCTGGGTTGCCAACAGGCCAAATTTCACTTTTCTCGTCCGACGCCCTTTTCACGATGGACACCCAGCTCAGGTAGCTGAAGTTCCCGGGCAGCCAAAAGAGACACAGGTCGCACACTGGACCCCTTCCCTGAAAGCACTTTGGGAAACATGTGTTCCTCCTGAATTGCACGAGTAAGTGAACGCCTTCGTTTCCCCTCGGTCACGGTATATCTTGCCAAGGGCTAGCAATCTTCCGAGGACGACTGCACAGTTCTCTCACTGTGTCTGGGGTCGAGGTGCTGCTTGAGGGAGCAAGAGGTCAGGTGTGAATGCCGAGAAGCCGGTCAGGCATGGCGTTTCTCTCAAAGCACCTCAGCTTTACAAAATGAGGCCCCCTTGCATTACCCGGAAGCCCGGTGAGAAACGTGATCTTCAGGCTTCTTCCAAGCTCTGGAAATCTAGCTCTCCGATGGAGGAAAGACTTTGTTGCCCGGCCTTCTGCGTCCCAAAGAGTAGAGCCCAAAGACCCATGTGGCTGGAGGGTGTTCAGCAGGCACAGATGCCACCTGTGGTACACACGTCCACCACCATGTTCCTGCACCTTACTTTGAGCCTGGCGCTCAGCTGACACTCGCCCTAGGTGAAGTCCACTGCTGGATGTGCTCCTAGCAAGAAACTGCAAGCACGCTCTTTCTTTGAGGAAACCCTGCGTTCCTCCCCGGGTATTCCTGCAGGGTGTAGTAGGTGAGGCGCGCAGGGCTTTTTATTCAGTCTTTTGGCCTCAAGCGTCCTAGTTTTCAAAGGGGTAAATAATTCTTTCCCCTCAGGCTCCTTTCTCGTTGTGGACACGTAGCCTGGGCAGCAGCACCTTCTACCGGGGTGAAAAGAAACACACGCGAAGAACTAGGCGCTTCCGTGAGGCCTCTTTGATAAGCAGTGTTTCTGCGTGAGGTGACGGGCTTAGCCGAGACAATGCCTCAGTCAGGCTTCGGTGACGGTGCCCCTTTCAAAGACCTAGCAATGGTACCGGAAATGTGTTCGTCATTATAGGGGGTGAGGGGATACCGAGTCACGTTTCTGCGTGAGGTTAAGCGTCATCAGCTTTGAGTTCCTAGGTTCACTTCCCTGCACCGTGTAGGTCTCAGGGCCTCTGAGATTTTTCCCTGAAGGCTGACATGAATTGTACACGAGACCGTCCACCAGCATGTTCCTGAGGCTGGTGTCCAGGAGTGCAGGTGTAGCGGGAGCTGGCTGTTTAGTGGCCCTTCCCTCTGCGGGCATCAGGTTCAGCCCAATGTCCCACGGGGCCTGAAGTTGCTCAGAAGCCACTGATGACCCTTTGGGGTACTCCGTGTCCTTCCATGACCAGGGCCCAGCCGCGAGAGGCCGCGCCACCCTGAGAGGGATAACGGCATTCAGCCACTGCACTCACTAAGGCTTCTTGGAAGCTGCCGCCCTCCAGCGCTGACCAAGGCATATGCGGGCTTTCCTTACCACACGACAGCCTAACCATCATCAGAGGATGAGAGCACATTTCTCCAGCTGGACCAGAAGTCGACGTGCTGCCTGTGGGAGCAAGACGTCCCCTATAAATTCCGAGAAGCCTTGTAATCGCAGGTTTTGCCCAGTGCAGCTCAGGTTTACAATCTGAGGTCCCCCTTGCTTTGCCCGGACGACCAGGGAGAAACGTGTGCCTGGAGAGTCTTGTAAGCTCTGGGTATCCAGCTCTCTGACAGAGGAAACCCTTGGTTGCCGGGCCTTCTGCATACCGAGAGCTCAAAGACCATGGGGCTGGACGTTGCTCAGAAGGCACAGACGACACTTTCGGCACACGGTGACTTTCCAGGGAAAACGGTGCAGACGAGACGCTCCTCAGACTTGTGAAAGGCACACCAGCCTTACAGCACTTCAGTGACGAAAGCCTCGGGTCAACTTGTGACCATCAACTCTGCTGATGGTAACCCTGCCCCTTCCTTTGAGTATGCCGCTCTGCCGACTATCGCCTTAGCTGAAGTACTCTGCTGGATGAGCTCCGGGCAAGGAATGGCAGGCGCACTGTTTCTCTCGAGAAATCTCACTTTTCCTCCCGGGGAATTCCTGCAGGGTGTCCAGGATGAGCGACCCCTGTGCTTCTCCTTCCGTTTCCTGCCCCAAGTCTCCTGCTTTCCAAAGGGGCAAATCATGCTTTACCCTTCAGGCTCCAGCTTCTACGTGGACCTCCAGCCTGTGGACCGGCACCTTCTGCCCAGGGACCAGAGAGCCATGCGACACACCAGGCTCTCCCGTGAGGACACTTTTGTAAGCAGAGGTACTGCGACAGGTGGGGGCCTAGCCAAAACAGTGCTTCAGTCAGGCTTTGGCGACATTGGAAAGTTCTGTGGCCTAGCAGTGCTTCGGAAAATGTGTCCGGCTTTTCGAGCTGCTTCCAAAGTCACGTTTCTGCTTGAGGTAAGGGGTCGTCAGCTTGGAGTTCGTAGAAGCAATGCTAATCACCGAGTAAGGCTCAGCGCATTTCAGAACTTCGCTGGGAGTCTGACAAGCATTGCACGTGACACCGTCCGCCACCGTGTTCCTGAGACTGGTTTCCAGAGGTGGAGATCTGGCTCTCTGCCGGAGCAGGTCGCGTGGTGCCGTGCCCTCTGCATGCCTAGAGTGGAATGCAATGACCCATGGGGCTGGAGGTTGCTCACAGGCCACAGATAACACGTTGGGGACCCCGTGCTCTTCCACGAGCCGGCTCCAGGCGCGAGTGAACTCGCAGTCCTGAGAGGCCTACCAGAGTTAAAGCAGCACATTCACTAAGCCTTCTCGGGAACCGTAATGCACGCCAACACTTTCCATGGCACACGCGGACCTTCCTTTTGCAGCATGTGGGCAGGCTTCCTAACCACGAGCCAGAAGGCTTTGGGATGAGCTCCGAGCACTGAACTGCATGCACCCACGTCCTTTCGAGAAAACCCACTCTGCCTCACTTTGCCTCCCAGGGAACTCCTACGGTGAATCCAAGACAGGCGACGGGGCTGTTTTTCAGGGAGCTCCGAGGACGCAGCTCTCTGGGTTGCCAACAGGCCAAATTTCACTTTTCTCGTCCGACGCCCTTTTCGCGATGGACACCCAGCTCAGGTAGCTGAAGTTCCCGGGCAGCCAAAAGAGACACAGGTCGCACACTGGACCCCTTCCCTGAAAGCACTTTGGGAAACATGTGTTCCTCCTGAATTGCACGAGTAAGTGAACGCCTTCGTTTCCCCTCGGTCACGGTATATCTTGCCAAGGGCTAGCAATCTTCCGAGGACGACTGCACAGTTCTCTCACTGTGTCTGGGGTCGAGGTGCTGCTTGAGGGAGCAAGAGGTCAGGTGTGAATGCCGAGAAGCCGGTCAGGCATGGCGTTTCTCTCAAAGCACCTCAGCTTTACAAAATGAGGCCCCCTTGCGTTACCCGGAAGCCCGGTGAGAAACGTGATCTTCAGGCTTCTTCCAAGCTCTGGAAATCTAGCTCTCCGATGGAGGAAAGACTTTGTTGCCCGGCCTTCTGCGTCCCAAAGAGTAGAGCCCAAAGACCCATGTGGCTGGAGGGTGTTCAGCAGGCACAGATGCCACTTGTGGTACACACGTCCACCACCATGTTCCTGCACCTTACTTTGAGCCTGGCGCTCAGCTGACACTCGCCCTAGGTGAAGTCCACTGCTGGATGTGCTCCTAGCAAGAAACTGCAAGCACGCTCTTTCTTTGAGGAAACCCTGCGTTCCTCCCCGGGTATTCTTGCAGGGTGTAGTAGGTGAGGCACGCAGGGCTTTTTATTCAGTCTTTTGGCCTCAAGCGTCCTAGTTTTCAAAGGGGTAAATAATTCTTTCCCCTCAGGCTCCATTCTCGTTGTGGACACGTAGCCTGGGCAGCAGCACCTTCTACCGGGGTGAAAAGAAACACACGCGAAGAACTAGGCGCTTCCGTGAGGCCACTTTGGTAAGCAGTGTTTCTGCGTGAGGTGACGGGCTTAGCCGAGACAATGCCTCAGTCAGGCTTCGGTGACGGTGCCCCTTTCAAAGGCCTAGCAATGGTACCGGAAATGTGTTCGTCATTATAGGGGGTGAGGGGATACCGAGTCACGTTTCTGCGTGAGGTTAAGCGTCGTCAGCTTTGAGTTTCTAGGTTCACTTCCCTGCACCGTGTAGGTCTCAGGGCATCTGAGATTTTCGCCTGAAGGCTGACATGGATTGTACGCGAGACCATCCACCAGCATGTTCCTGAGGCTGGTGTCCAGGAGTGCAGGTGTAGCGGGAGCTGGCTGTTTAGTGGCCCTTCCCTCTGCGGGCATCAGGTTCAGCCCAATGTCCCACGGGGCCTGAAGTTGCTCAGAAGCCACTGATGACCCTTTGGGGTACTCCGTGTCCTTCCATGACCAGGGCCCAGCCGCGAGAGGCCGCGCCACCCTGAGAGGGATAACGGCATCCAGCCACTGCACTCACTAAGGCTTCTTGGAAGCTGCCGCCCTCCAGCGCTGACCAAGGCATATGCGGGCTTTCCTTACCACACGACAGCCTAACCATCATCAGAGGATGAGAGCACATTTCTCCAGCTGGACCAGAAGTCGACGTGCTGCCTGTGGGAGCAAGACGTCCCCTATAAATTCCGAGAAGCCTTGTAATCGCAGGTTTTGCCCAGTGCAGCTCAGGTTTACAATCTGAGGTCCCCCTTGCTTTGCCCGGACGACCAGGGAGAAACGTGTGCCTGGAGAGTCTTGTAAGCTCTGGGTATCCAGCTCTCTGACAGAGGAAACCCTTGGTTGCCGGGCCTTCTGCATACCGAGAGCTCAAAGACCATGGGGCTGGACGTTGCTCAGAAGGCACAGACGACACTTTCGGCACACGGTGACTTTCCAGGGAAAACGGTGCAGACGAGACGCTCCTCAGACTTGTGAAAGGCACACCAGCCTTACAGCACTTCAGTGACGAAAGCCTCGGGTCAACTTGTGACCATCAACTCTGCTGATGGTAACCCTGCCCCTTCCTTTGAGTATGCCGCTCTGCCGACTATCGCCTTAGCTGAAGTACTCTGCTGGATGAGCTCCGGGCAAGGAATGGCAGGCGCACTGTTTCTCTCGAGAAATCTCACTTTTCCTCCCGGGGAATTCCTGCAGGGTGTCCAGGATGAGCGACCCCTGTGCTTCTCCTTCCGTTTCCTGCCCCAAGTCTCCTGCTTTCCAAAGGGGCAAATCATGCTTTACCCTTCAGGCTCCAGCTTCTACGTGGACCTCCAGCCTGTGGACCGGCACCTTCTGCCCAGGGACCAGAGAGCCATGCGACACACCAGGCTCTCCCGTGAGGACACTTTTGTAAGCAGAGGTACTGCGACAGGTGGGGGCCTAGCCAAAACAGTGCTTCAGTCAGGCTTTGGCGACATTGGAAAGTTCTGTGGCCTAGCAGTGCTTCGGAAAATGCGTCCGGCTTTTCGGGCTGCTTCCAAAGTCACGTTTCTGCTTGAGGTAAGGGGTCGTCAGCTTGGAGTTCGTAGAAGCAATGCTAATCACCGAGTAAGGCTCAGCGCATTTCAGAACTTCGCTGGGAGTCTGACAAGCATTGCACGTGACACCGTCCGCCACCGTGTTCCTGAGACTGGTTTCCAGAGGTGGAGATCTGGCTCTCTGCCGGAGCAGGTCGCGTGGTGCCGTGCCCTCTGCATGCCTAGAGTGGAACGCAATGACCCATGGGGCTGGAGGTTGCTCACAGGCCACAGATAACACGTGCTCTTCCACGAGCCGGCTCCAGGCGCGAGTGAACTCGCAGTCCTGAGAGGCCTACCAGAGTTAAAGCAGCACATTCACTAAGCCTTCTCGGGAACCGTAATGCACGCCAACACTTTCCATGGCACACGCGGACCTTCCTTTTGCAGCATGTGGGCAGGCTTCCTAACCACGAGCCAGAAGGCTTTGGGATGAGCTCCGAGCACTGAACTGCATGCACCCACGTCCTTTCGAGAAAACCCACTCTGCCTCACTTTGCCTCCCAGGGAACTCCTACGGTGAATCCAAGACAGGCGACGGGGCTGTTTTTCAGGGAGCTCCGAGGACGCAGCTCTCTGGGTTGCCAACAGGCCAAATTTCACTTTTCTCGTCCGACGCCCTTTTCACGATGGACACCCAGCTCAGGTAGCTGAAGTTCCCGGGCAGCCAAAAGAGACACAGGTCGCACACTGGACCCCTTCCCTGAAAGCACTTTGGGAAACATGTGTTCCTCCTGAATTGCACGAGTAAGTGAACGCCTTCGTTTCCCCTCGGTCACGGTATATCTTGCCAAGGGCTAGCAATCTTCCGAGGACGACTGCACAGTTCTCTCACTGTGTCTGGGGTCGAGGTGCTGCTTGAGGGAGCAAGAGGTCAGGTGTGAATGCCGAGAAGCCGGTCAGGCATGGCGTTTCTCTCAAAGCACCTCAGCTTTACAAAATGAGGCCCCCTTGCATTACCCGGAAGCCCGGTGAGAAACGTGATCTTCAGGCTTCTTCCAAGCTCTGGAAATCTAGCTCTCCGATGGAGGAAAGACTTTGTTGCCCGGCCTTCTGCGTCCCAAAGAGTAGAGCCCAAAGACCCATGTGGCTGGATGGTGTTCAGCAGGCACAGATGCCACCTGTGGTACACACGTCCACCACCATGTTCCTGCACCTTACTTTGAGCCTGGCGCTCAGCTGACACTCGCCCTAGGTGAAGTCCACTGCTGGATGTGCTCCTAGCAAGAAACTGCAAGCACGCTCTTTCTTTGAGGAAACCCTGCGTTCCTCCCCGGGTATTCCTGCAGGGTGTAGTAGGTGAGGCGCGCAGGGCTTTTTATTCAGTCTTTTGGCCTCAAGCGTCCTAGTTTTCAAAGGGGTAAATAATTCTTTCCCCTCAGGCTCCTTTCTCGTTGTGGACACGTAGCCTGGGCAGCAGCACCTTCTACCGGGGTGAAAAGAAACACACGCGAAGAACTAGGCGCTTCCGTGAGGCCTCTTTGATAAGCAGTGTTTCTGCGTGAGGTGACGGGCTTAGCCGAGACAATGCCTCAGTCAGGCTTCGGTGACGGTGCCCCTTTCAAAGGCCTAGCAATGGTACCGGAAATGTGTTCGTCATTATAGGGGGTGAGGGGATACCGAGTCACGTTTCTGCGTGAGGTTAAGCGTCGTCAGCTTTGAGTTTCTAGGTTCACTTCCCTGCACCGTGTAGGTCTCAGGGCATCTGAGATTTTCGCCTGAAGGCTGACATGGATTGTACGCGAGACCGTCCACCAGAATGTTCCTGAGGCTGGTGTCCAGGAGTGCAGGTGTAGCGGGAGCTGGCTGTTTAGTGGCCCTTCCCTCTGCGGGCATCAGGTTCAGCCCAATGTCCCACGGGGCCTGAAGTTGCTCAGAAGCCACTGATGACCCTTTGGGGTACTCCGTGTCCTTCCATGACCAGGGCCCAGCCGCGAGAGGCCGCGCCACCCTGAGAGGGATAACGGCATCCAGCCACTGCACTCACTAAGGCTTCTTGGAAGCTGCCGCCCTCCAGCGCTGACCAAGGCATATGCGGGCTTTCCTTACCACACGACAGCCTAACCATCATCAGAGGATGAGAGCACATTTCTCCAGCTGGACCAGAAGTCGACGTGCTGCCTGTGGGAGCAAGACGTCCCCTATAAATTCCGAGAAGCCTTGTAATCGCAGGTTTTGCCCAGTGCAGCTCAGGTTTACAATCTGAGGTCCCCCTTGCTTTGCCCGGACGACCAGGGAGAAACGTGTGCCTGGAGAGTCTTGTAAGCTCTGGGTATCCAGCTCTCTGACAGAGGAAACCCTTGGTTGCCGGGCCTTCTGCATACCGAGAGCTCAAAGACCATGGGGCTGGACGTTGCTCAGAAGGCACAGACGACACTTTCGGCACACGGTGACTTTCCAGGGAAAACGGTGCAGACGAGACGCTCCTCAGACTTGTGAAAGGCACACCAGCCTTACAGCACTTCAGTGACGAAAGCCTCGGGTCAACTTGTGACCATCAACTCTGCTGATGGTAACCCTGCCCCTTCCTTTGAGTATGCCGCTCTGCCGACTATCGCCTTAGCTGAAGTACTCTGCTGGATGAGCTCCGGGCAAGGAATGGCAGGCGCACTGTTTCTCTCGAGAAATCTCACTTTTCCTCCCGGGGAATTCCTGCAGGGTGTCCAGGATGAGCGACCCCTGTGCTTCTCCTTCCGTTTCCTGCCCCAAGTCTCCTGCTTTCCAAAGGGGCAAATCATGCTTTACCCTTCAGGCTCCAGCTTCTACGTGGACCTCCAGCCTGTGGACCGGCACCTTCTGCCCAGGGACCAGAGAGCCATGCGACACACCAGGCTCTCCCGTGAGGACACTTTTGTAAGCAGAGGTACTGCGACAGGTGGGGGCCTAGCCAAAACAGTGCTTCAGTCAGGCTTTGGCGACATTGGAAAGTTCTGTGGCCTAGCAGTGCTTCGGAAAATGCGTCCGGCTTTTCGGGCTGCTTCCAAAGTCACGTTTCTGCTTGAGGTAAGGGGTCGTCAGCTTGGAGTTCGTAGAAGCAATGCTAATCACCGAGTAAGGCTCAGCGCATTTCAGAACTTCGCTGGGAGTCTGACAAGCATTGCACGTGACACCGTCCGCCACCGTGTTCCTGAGACTGGTTTCCAGAGGTGGAGATCTGGCTCTCTGCCGGAGCAGGTCGCATGGTGCCGTGCCCTCTGCATGCCTAGAGTGGAACGCAATGACCCATGGGGCTGGAGGTTGCTCACAGGCCACAGATAACACGTTGGGGACCCCGTGCTCTTCCACGAGCCGGCTCCAGGCGCGAGTGAACTCGCAGTACTGAGAGGCCTACCAGAGTTAAAGCAGCACATTCACTAAGCCTTCTCGGGAACCGTAATGCACGCCAACACTTTCCATGGCACACGCGGACCTTCCTTTTGCAGCATGTGGGCAGGCTTCCTAACCACGAGCCAGAAGGCTTTGGGATGAGCTCCGAGCACTGAACTGCATGCACCCACGTCCTTTCGAGAAAACCCACTCTGCCTCACTTTGCCTCCCAGGGAACTCCTACGGTGAATCCAAGACAGGCGACGGGGCTGTTTTTCAGGGAGCTCCGAGGACGCAGCTCTCTGGGTTGCCAACAGGCCAAATTTCACTTTTCTCGTCCGACGCCCTTTTCACGATGGACACCCAGCTCAGGTAGCTGAAGTTCCCGGGCAGCCAAAAGAGACACAGGTCGCACACTGGACCCCTTCCCTGAAAGCACTTTGGGAAACATGTGTTCCTCCTGAATTGCACGAGTAAGTGAACGCCTTCGTTTCCCCTCGGTCACGGTATATCTTGCCAAGGGCTAGCAATCTTCCGAGGACGACTGCACAGTTCTCTCACTGTGTCTGGGGTCGAGGTGCTGCTTGAGGGAGCAAGAGGTCAGGTGTGAATGCCGAGAAGCCGGTCAGGCATGGCGTTTCTCTCAAAGCACCTCAGCTTTACAAAATGAGGCCCCCTTGCATTACCCGGAAGCCCGGTGAGAAACGTGATCTTCAGGCTTCTTCCAAGCTCTGGAAATCTAGCTCTCCGATGGAGGAAAGACTTTGTTGCCCGGCCTTCTGCGTCCCAAAGAGTAGAGCCCAAAGACCCATGTGGCTGGAGGGTGTTCAGCAGGCACAGATGCCACCTGTGGTACACACGTCCACCACCATGTTCCTGCACCTTACTTTGAGCCTGGCGCTCAGCTGACACTCGCCCTAGGTGAAGTCCACTGCTGGATGTGCTCCTAGCAAGAAACTGCAAGCACGCTCTTTCTTTGAGGAAACCCTGCGTTCCTCCCCGGGTATTCCTGCAGGGTGTAGTAGGTGAGGCGCGCAGGGCTTTTTATTCAGTCTTTTGGCCTCAAGCGTCCTAGTTTTCAAAGGGGTAAATAATTCTTTCCCCTCAGGCTCCTTTCTCGTTGTGGACACGTAGCCTGGGCAGGAGCACCTTCTACCGGGGTGAAAAGAAACACACGCGAAGAACTAGGCGCTTCCGTGAGGCCTCTTTGATAAGCAGTGTTTCTGCGTGAGGTGACGGGCTTAGCCGAGACAATGCCTCAGTCAGGCTTCGGTGACGGTGCCCCTTTCAAAGGCCTAGCAATGGTACCGGAAATGTGTTCGTCATTATAGGGGGTGAGGGGATACCGAGTCACGTTTCTGCGTGAGGTTAAGCGTCGTCAGCTTTGAGTTCCTAGGTTCACTTCCCTGCACCGTGTAGGTCTCAGGGCCTCTGAGATTTTTCCCTGAAGGCTGACATGGATTGTACGCGAGACCGTCCACCAGCATGTTCCTGAGGCTGGTGTCCAGGAGTGCAGGTGTAGCGGGAGCTGGCTGTTTAGTGGCCCTTCCCTCTGCGGGCATCAGGTTCAGCCCAATGTCCCACGGGGCCTGAAGTTGCTCAGAAGCCACTGATGACCCTTTGGGGTACTCCGTGTCCTTCCATGACCAGGGCCCAGCCGCGAGAGGCCGCGCCACCCTGAGAGGGATAACGGCATTCAGCCACTGCACTCACTAAGGCTTCTTGGAAGCTGCCGCCCTCCAGCGCTGACCAAGGCATATGCGGGCTTTCCTTACCACACGACAGCCTAACCATCATCAGAGGATGAGAGCACATTTCTCCAGCTGGACCAGAAGTCGACGTGCTGCCTGTGGGAGCAAGACGTCCCCTATAAATTCCGAGAAGCCTTGTAATCGCAGGTTTTGCCCAGTGCAGCTCAGGTTTACAATCTGAGGTCCCCCTTGCTTTGCCCGGACGACCAGGGAGAAACGTGTGCCTGGAGAGTCTTGTAAGCTCTGGGTATCCAGCTCTCTGACAGAGGAAACCCTTGGTTGCCGGGCCTTCTGCATACCGAGAGCTCAAAGACCATGGGGCTGGAGGTTGCTCAGAAGGCACAGACGACACTTTCGGCACACGGTGACTTTCCAGGGAAAACGGTGCAGACGAGACGCTCCTCAGACTTGTGAAAGGCACACCAGCCTTACAGCACTTCAGTGACGAAAGCCTCGGGTCAACTTGTGACCATCAACTCTGCTGATGGTAACCCTGCCCCTTCCTTTGAGTATGCCGCTCTGCCGACTATCGCCTTAGCTGAAGTACTCTGCTGGATGAGCTCCGGGCAAGGAATGGCAGGCGCACTGTTTCTCTCGAGAAATCTCACTTTTCCTCCCGGGGAATTCCTGCAGGGTGTCCAGGATGAGCGACCCCTGTGCTTCTCCTTCCGTTTCCTGCCCCAAGTCTCCTGCTTTCCAAAGGGGCAAATCATGCTTTACCCTTCAGGCTCCAGCTTCTACGTGGACCTCCAGCCTGTGGACCGGCACCTTCTGCCCAGGGACCAGAGAGCCATGCGACACACCAGGCTCTCCCGTGAGGACACTTTTGTAAGCAGAGGTACTGCGACAGGTGGGGGCCTAGCCAAAACAGTGCTTCAGTCAGGCTTTGGCGACATTGGAAAGTTCTGTGGCCTAGCAGTGCTTCGGAAAATGCGTCCGGCTTTTCGGGCTGCTTCCAAAGTCACGTTTCTGCTTGAGGTAAGGGGTCGTCAGCTTGGAGTTCGTAGAAGCAATGCTAATCACCGAGTAAGGCTCAGCGCATTTCAGAACTTCGCTGGGAGTCTGACAAGCATTACACGTGACACCGTCCGCCACCGTGTTCCTGAGACTGGTTTCCAGAGGTGGAGATCTGGCTCTCTGCCGGAGCAGGTCGCGTGGTGCCGTGCCCTCTGCATGCCTAGAGTGGAACGCAATGACCCATGGGGCTGGAGGTTGCTCACAGGCCACAGATAACACGTTGGGAACCCCGTGCTCTTCCACGAGCCGGCTCCAGGCGCGAGTGAACTCGCAGTCCTGAGAGGCCTACCAGAGTTAAAGCAGCACATTCACTAAGCCTTCTCGGGAACCGTAATGCACGCCAACACTTTCCATGGCACACGCGAACCTTCCTTTTGCAGCATGTGGGCAGGCTTCCTAACCACGAGCCAGGAGGCTTTGGGATGAGCTCCGAGCACTGAACTGCATGCACCCACGTCCTTTCGAGAAAACCCACTCTGCCTCACTTTGCCTCCCAGGGAACTCCTACGGTGAATCCAAGACAGGCGACGGGGCTGTTTTTCAGGGAGCTCCGAGGACGCAGCTCTCTGGGTTGCCAACAGGCCAAATTTCACTTTTCTCGTCCGACGCCCTTTTCGCGATGGACACCCAGCTCAGGTAGCTGAAGTTCCCGGGCAGCCAAAAGAGACACAGGTCGCACACTGGACCCCTTCCCTGAAAGCACTTTGGGAAACATGTGTTCCTCCTGAATTGCACGAGTAAGTGAACGCCTTCGTTTCCCCTCGGTCACGGTATATCTTGCCAAGGGCTAGCAATCTTCCGAGGACGACTGCACAGTTCTCTCACTGTGTCTGGGGTCGAGGTGCTGCTTGAGGGAGCAAGAGGTCAGGTGTGAATGCCGAGAAGCCGGTCAGGCATGGCGTTTCTCTCAAAGCACCTCAGCTTTACAAAATGAGGCCCCCTTGCATTACCCGGAAGCCCGGTGAGAAACGTGATCTTCAGGCTTCTTCCAAGCTCTGGAAATCTAGCTCTCCGATGGAGGAAAGACTTTGTTGCCCGGCCTTCTGCGTCCCAAAGAGTAGAGCCCAAAGACCCATGTGGCTGGAGGGTGTTCAGCAGGCACAGATGCCACCTGTGGTACACACGTCCACCACCATGTTCCTGCACCTTACTTTGAGCCTGGCGCTCAGCTGACACTCGCCCTAGGTGAAGTCCACTGCTGGATGTGCTCCTAGCAAGAAACTGCAAGCACGCTCTTTCTTTGAGGAAACCCTGCGTTCCTCCCCGGGTATTCCTGCAGGGTGTAGTAGGTGAGGCGCGCAGGGCTTTTTATTCAGTCTTTTGGCCTCAAGCGTCCTAGTTTTCAAAGGGGTAAATAATTCTTTCCCCTCAGGCTCCTTTCTCGTTGTGGACACGTAGCCTGGGCAGCAGCACCTTCTACCGGGGTGAAAAGAAACACACGCGAAGAACTAGGCGCTTCCGTGAGGCCTCTTTGATAAGCAGTGTTTCTGCGTGAGGTGACGGGCTTAGCCGAGACAATGCCTCAGTCAGGCTTCGGTGACGGTGCCCCTTTCAAAGGCCTAGCAATGGTACCGGAAATGTGTTCGTCATTATAGGGGGTGAGGGGATACCGAGTCACGTTTCTGCGTGAGGTTAAGGGTCGTCAGCTTTGAGTTTCTAGGTTCACTTCCCTGCACCGTGTAGGTCTCAGGGCATCTGAGATTTTCGCCTGAAGGCTGACATGGATTGTACGCGAGACCGTCCACCAGCATGTTCCTGAGGCTGGTGTCCAGGAGTGCAGGTGTAGCGGGAGCTGGCTGTTTAGTGGCCCTTCCCTCTGCGGGCATCAGGTTCAGCCCAATGTCCCACGGGGCCTGAAGTTGCTCAGAAGCCACTGATGACCCTTTGGGGTACTCCGTGTCCTTCCATGACCAGGGCCCAGCCGCGAGAGGCCGCGCCACCCTGAGAGGGATAACGGCATTCAGCCACTGCACTCACTAAGGCTTCTTGGAAGCTGCCGCCCTCCAGCGCTGACCAAGGCATATGCGGGCTTTCCTTACCACACGACAGCCTAACCATCATCAGAGGATGAGAGCACATTTCTCCAGCTGGACCAGAAGTCGACGTGCTGCCTGTGGGAGCAAGACGTCCCCTATAAATTCCGAGAAGCCTTGTAATCGCAGGTTTTGCCCAGTGCAGCTCAGGTTTACAATCTGAGGTCCCCCTTGCTTTGCCCGGACGACCAGGGAGAAACGTGTGCCTGGAGAGTCTTGTAAGCTCTGGGTATCCAGCTCTCTGACAGAGGAAACCCTTGGTTGCCGGGCCTTCTGCATACCGAGAGCTCAAAGACCATGGGGCTGGACGTTGCTCAGAAGGCACAGACGACACTTTCGGCACACGGTGACTTTCCAGGGAAAACGGTGCAGACGAGACGCTCCTCAGACTTGTGAAAGGCACACCAGCCTTACAGCACTTCAGTGACGAAAGCCTCGGGTCAACTTGTGACCATCAACTCTGCTGATGGTAACCCTGCCCCTTCCTTTGAGTATGCCGCTCTGCCGACTATCGCCTTAGCTGAAGTACTCTGCTGGATGAGCTCCGGGCAAGGAATGGCAGGCGCACAGTTTCTCTCGAGAAATCTCACTTTTCCTCCCGGGGAATTCCTGCAGGGTGTCCAGGATGAGCGACCCCTGTGCTTCTCCTTCCGTTTCCTGCCCCAAGTCTCCTGCTTTCCAAAGGGGCAAATCATGCTTTACCCTTCAGGCTCCAGCTTCTACGTGGACCTCCAGCCTGTGGACCGGCACCTTCTGCCCAGGGACCAGAGAGCCATGCGACACACCAGGCTCTCCCGTGAGGACACTTTTGTAAGCAGAGGTACTGCGACAGGTGGGGGCCTAGCCAAAACAGTGCTTCAGTCAGGCTTTGGCGACATTGGAAAGTTCTGTGGCCTAGCAGTGCTTCGGAAAATGCGTCCGGCTTTTCGGGCTGCTTCCAAAGTCACGTTTCTGCTTGAGGTAAGGGGTCGTCAGCTTGGAGTTCGTAGAAGCAATGCTAATCACCGAGTAAGGCTCAGCGCATTTCAGAACTTCGCTGGGAGTCTGACAAGCATTGCACGTGACACCGTCCGCCACCGTGTTCCTGAGACTGGTTTCCAGAGGTGGAGATCTGGCTCTCTGCCGGAGCAGGTCACGTGGTGCCGTGCCCTCTGCATGCCTAGAGTGGAACGCAATGACCCATGGGGCTGGAGGTTGCTCACAGGCCACAGATAACACGTTGGGGACCCCGTGCTCTTCCACGAGCCGGCTCCAGGCGCGAGTGAACTCGCAGTCCTGAGAGGCCTACCAGAGTTAAAGCAGCACATTCACTAAGCCTTCTCGGGAACCGTAATGCACGCCAACACTTTCCATGGCACACGCGGACCTTCCTTTTGCAGCATGTGGGCAGGCTTCCTAACCACGAGCCAGAAGGCTTTGGGATGAGCTCCGAGCACTGAACTGCATGCACCCACGTCCTTTCGAGAAAACCCACTCTGCCTCACTTTGCCTCCCAGGGAACTCCTACGGTGAATCCAAGACAGGCGACGGGGCTGTTTTTCAGGGAGCTCCGAGGACGCAGCTCTCTGGGTTGCCAACAGGCCAAATTTCACTTTTCTCGTCCGACGCCCTTTTCACGATGGACACCCAGCTCAGGTAGCTGAAGTTCCCGAGCAGCCAAAAGAGACACAGGTCGCACACTGGACCCCTTCCCTGAAAGCACTTTGGGAAACATGTGTTCCTCCTGAATTGCACGAGTAAGTGAACGCCTTCGTTTCCCCTCGGTCACGGTATATCTTGCCAAGGGCTAGCAATCTTCCGAGGACGACTGCACAGTTCTCTCACTGTGTCTGGGGTCGAGGTGCTGCTTGAGGGAGCAAGAGGTCAGGTGTGAATGCCGAGAAGCCGGTCAGGCATGGCGTTTCTCTCAAAGCACCTCAGCTTTACAAAATGAGGCCCCCTTGCATTACCCGGAAGCCCGGTGAGAAACGTGATCTTCAGGCTTCTTCCAAGCTCTGGAAATCTAGCTCTCCGATGGAGGAAAGACTTTGTTGCCCGGCCTTCTGCGTCCCAAAGAGTAGAGCCCAAAGACCCATGTGGCTGGAGGGTGTTCAGCAGGCACAGATGCCACCTGTGGTACACACATCCACCACCATGTTCCTGCACCTTACTTTGAGCCTGGCGCTCAGCTGACACTCGCCCTAGGTGAAGTCCACTGCTGGATGTGCTCCTAGCAAGAAACTGCAAGCACGCTCTTTCTTTGAGGAAACCCTGCGTTCCTCCCCGGGTATTCCTGCAGGGTGTAGTAGGTGAGGCGCGCAGGGCTTTTTATTCAGTCTTTTGGCCTCAAGCGTCCTAGTTTTCAAAGGGGTAAATAATTCTTTCCCCTCAGGCTCCTTTCTCGTTGTGGACACGTAGCCTGGGCAGCAGCACCTTCTACCGGGGTGAAAAGAAACACACGCGAAGAACTAGGCGCTTCCGTGAGGCCTCTTTGATAAGCAGTGTTTCTGCGTGAGGTGACGGGCTTAGCCGAGACAATGCCTCAGTCAGGCTTCGGTGACGGTGCCCCTTTCAAAGGCCTAGCAATGGTACCGGAAATGTGTTCGTCATTATAGGGGGTGAGGGGATACCGAGTCACGTTTCTGCGTGAGGTTAAGCGTCATCAGCTTTGAGTTCCTAGGTTCACTTCCCTGCACCGTGTAGGTCTCAGGGCCTCTGAGATTTTTCCCTGAAGGCTGACATGAATTGTACGCGAGACCGTCCACCAGCATGTTCCTGAGGCTGGTGTCCAGGAGTGCAGGTGTAGCGGGAGCTGGCTGTTTAGTGGCCCTTCCCTCTGCGGGCATCAGGTTCAGCCCAATGTCCCACGGGGCCTGAAGTTGCTCAGAAGCCACTGATGACCCTTTGGGGTACTCCGTGTCCTTCCATGACCAGGGCCCAGCCGCGAGAGGCCGCGCCACCCTGAGAGGGATAACGGCATTCAGCCACTGCACTCACTAAGGCTTCTTGGAAGCTGCCGCCCTCCAGCGCTGACCAAGGCATATGCGGGCTTTCCTTACCACACGACAGCCTAACCATCATCAGAGGATGAGAGCACATTTCTCCAGCTGGACCAGAAGTCGACGTGCTGCCTGTGGGAGCAAGACGTCCCCTATAAATTCCGAGAAGCCTTGTAATCGCAGGTTTTGCCCAGTGCAGCTCAGGTTTACAATCTGAGGTCCCCCTTGCTTTGCCCGGACGACCAGGGAGAAACGTGTGCCTGGAGAGTCTTGTAAGCTCTGGGTATCCAGCTCTCTGACAGAGGAAACCCTTGGTTGCCGGGCCTTCTGCATACCGAGAGCTCAAAGACCATGGGGCTGGACGTTGCTCAGAAGGCACAGACGACACTTTTGGCACACGGTGACTTTCCAGGGAAAACGGTGCAGACGAGACGCTCCTCAGACTTGTGAAAGGCACACCAGCCTTACAGCACTTCAGTGACGAAAGCCTCGGGTCAACTTGTGACCATCAACTCTGCTGATGGTAACCCTGCCCCTTCCTTTGAGTATGCCGCTCTGCCGACTATCGCCTTAGCTGAAGTACTCTGCTGGATGAGCTCCGGGCAAGGAATGGCAGGCGCACAGTTTCTCTCGAGAAATCTCACTTTTCCTCCCGGGGAATTCCTGCAGGGTGTCCAGGATGAGCGACCCCTGTGCTTCTCCTTCCGTTTCCTGCCCCAAGTCTCCTGCTTTCCAAAGGGGCAAATCATGCTTTACCCTTCAGGCTCCAGCTTCTACGTGGACCTCCAGCCTGTGGACCGGCACCTTCTGCCCAGGGACCAGAGAGCCATGCGACACACCAGGCTCTCCCGTGAGGACACTTTTGTAAGCAGAGGTACTGCGACAGGTGGGGGCCTAGCCAAAACAGTGCTTCAGTCAGGCTTTGGCGACATTGGAAAGTTCTGTGGCCTAGCAGTGCTTCGGAAAATGCGTCCGGCTTTTCGGGCTGCTTCCAAAGTCACGTTTCTGCTTGAGGTAAGGGGTCGTCAGCTTGGAGTTCGTAGAAGCAATGCTAATCACCGAGTAAGGCTCAGCGCATTTCAGAACTTCGCTGGGAGTCTGACAAGCATTGCACGTGACACCGTCCGCCACCGTGTTCCTGAGACTGGTTTCCAGAGGTGGAGATCTGGCTCTCTGCCGGAGCAGGTCGCGTGGTGCCGTGCCCTCTGCATGCCTAGAGTGGAACGCAATGACCCATGGGGCTGGAGGTTGCTCACAGGCCACAGATAACACGTTGGGGACCCCGTGCTCTTCCACGAGCCGGCTCCAGGCGCGAGTGAACTCGCAGTCCTGAGAGGCCTACCAGAGTTAAAGCAGCACATTCACTAAGCCTTCTCGGGAACCGTAATGCACGCCAACACTTTCCATGGCACACGCGGACCTTCCTTTTGCAGCATGTGGGCAGGCTTCCTAACCACGAGCCAGGAGGCTTTGGGATGAGCTCCGAGCACTGAACTGCATGCACCCACGTCCTTTCGAGAAAACCCACTCTGCCTCACTTTGCCTCCCAGGGAACTCCTATGGTGAATCCAAGACAGGCGACGGGGCTGTTTTTCAGGGAGCTCCGAGGACGCAGCTCTCTGGGTTGCCAACAGGCCAAATTTCACTTTTCTCGTCCGACGCCCTTTTCGCGATGGACACCCAGCTCAGGTAGCTGAAGTTCCCGGGCAGCCAAAAGAGACACAGGTCGCACACTGGACCCCTTCCCTGAAAGCACTTTGGGAAACATGTGTTCCTCCTGAATTGCACGAGTAAGTGAACGCCTTCGTTTCCCCTCGGTCACGGTATATCTTGCCAAGGGCTAGCAATCTTCCGAGGACGACTGCACAGTTCTCTCACTGTGTCTGGGGTCGAGGTGCTGCTTGAGGGAGCAAGAGGTCAGGTGTGAATGCCGAGAAGCCGGTCAGGCATGGCGTTTCTCTCAAAGCACCTCAGCTTTACAAAATGAGGCCCCCTTGCGTTACCCGGAAGCCCGGTGAGAAACGTGATCTTCAGGCTTCTTCCAAGCTCTGGAAATCTAGCTCTCCGATGGAGGAAAGACTTTGTTGCCCGGCCTTCTGCGTCCCAAAGAGTAGAGCCCAAAGACCCATGTGGCTGGAGGGTGTTCAGCAGGCACAGATGCCACTTGTGGTACACACGTCCACCACCATGTTCCTGCACCTTACTTTGAGCCTGGCACTCAGCTGACACTCGCCCTAGGTGAAGTCCACTGCTGGATGTGCTCCTAGCAAGAAACTGCAAGCACGCTCTTTCTTTGAGGAAACCCTGCGTTCCTCCCCGGGTATTCTTGCAGGGTGTAGTAGGTGAGGCGCGCAGGGCTTTTTATTCAGTCTTTTGGCCTCAAGCGTCCTAGTTTTCAAAGGGGTAAATAATTCTTTCCCCTCAGGCTCCATTCTCGTTGTGGACACGTAGCCTGGGCAGCAGCACCTTCTACCGGGGTGAAAAGAAACACACGCGAAGAACTAGGCGCTTCCGTGAGGCCACTTTGGTAAGCAGTGTTTCTGCGTGAGGTGACGGGCTTAGCCGAGACAATGCCTCAGTCAGGCTTCGGTGACGGTGCCCCTTTCAAAGGCCTAGCAATGGTACCGGAAATGTGTTCGTCATTATAGGGGGTGAGGGGATACCGAGTCACGTTTCTGCGTGAGGTTAAGCGTCGTCAGCTTTGAGTTTCTAGGTTCACTTCCCTGCACCGTGTAGGTCTCAGGGCATCTGAGATTTTCGCCTGAAGGCTGACATGGATTGTACGCGAGACCGTCCACCAGCATGTTCCTGAGGCTGGTGTCCAGGAGTGCAGGTGTAGCGGGAGCTGGCTGTTTAGTGGCCCTTCCCTCTGCGGGCATCAGGTTCAGCCCAATGTCCCACGGGGCCTGAAGTTGCTCAGAAGCCACTGATGACCCTTTGGGGTACTCCGTGTCCTTCCATGACCAGGGCCGAGCCTCGAGAGGCCGCACCACCCTGAGAGGGATAACGGCATCCAGCCACTGCACTCACTAAGGCTTCTTGGAAGCTGCCACCCTCCAGCGCTGACCAAGGCATATGCGGGCTTTCCTTACCACACGACAGCCTAACCATCATCAGAGGATGAGAGCACATTTCTCCAGCTGGACCAGAAGTCGACGTGCTGCCTGTGGGAGCAAGACGTCCCCTATAAATTCCGAGAAGCCTTGTAATCGCAGGTTTTGCCCAGTGCAGCTCAGGTTTACAATCTGAGGTCCCCCTTGCTTTGCCCGGACGACCAGGGAGAAACGTGTGCCTGGAGAGTCTTGTAAGCTCTGGGTATCCAGCTCTCTGACAGAGGAAACCCTTGGTTGCCGGGCCTTCTGCATACCGAGAGCTCAAAGACCATGGGGCTGGAGGTTGCTCAGAAGGCACAGACGACACTTTCGGCACACGGTGACTTTCCAGGGAAAACGGTGCAGACGAGACGCTCCTCAGACTTGTGAAAGGCACACCAGCCTTACAGCACTTCAGTGACGAAAGCCTCGGGTCAACTTGTGACCATCAACTCTGCTGATGGTAACCCTGCCCCTTCCTTTGAGTATGCCGCTCTGCCGACTATCGCCTTAGCTGAAGTACTCTGCTGGATGAGCTCCGGGCAAGGAATGGCTGGCGCACAGTTTCTCTCGAGAAATCTCACTTTTCCTCCCGGGGAATTCCTGCAGGGTGTCCAGGATGAGCGACCCCTGTGCTTCTCCTTCCGTTTCCTGCCCCAAGTCTCCTGCTTTCCAAAGGGGCAAATCATGCTTTACCCTTCAGGCTCCAGCTTCTACGTGGACCTCCAGCCTGTGGACCGGCACCTTCTGCCCAGGGACCAGAGAGCCATGCGACACACCAGGCTCTCCCGTGAGGACACTTTTGTAAGCAGAGGTACTGCGACAGGTGGGGGCCTAGCCAAAACAGTGCTTCAGTCAGGCTTTGGCGACATTGGAAAGTTCTGTGGCCTAGCAGTGCTTCGGAAAATGCGTCCGGCTTTTCGGGCTGCTTCCAAAGTCACGTTTCTGCTTGAGGTAAGGGGTCGTCAGCTTGGAGTTCGTAGAAGCAATGCTAATCACCGAGTAAGGCTCAGCGCATTTCAGAACTTCGCTGGGAGTCTGACAAGCATTGCACGTGACACCGTCCGCCACCGTGTTCCTGAGACTGGTTTCCAGAGGTGGAGATCTGGCTCTCTGCCGGAGCAGGTCGCGTGGTGCCGTGCCCTCTGCATGCCTAGAGTGGAACGCAATGACCCATGGGGCTGGAGGTTGCTCACAGGCCACAGATAACACGTTGGGGACCCCGTGCTCTTCCACGAGCCGGCTCCAGGCGCGAGTGAACTCGCAGTCCTGAGAGGCCTACCAGAGTTAAAGCAGCACATTCACTAAGCCTTCTCGGGAACCGTAATGCACGCCAACACTTTCCATGGCACACGCGGACCTTCCTTTTGCAGCATGTGGGCAGGCTTCCTAACCACGAGCCAGAAGGCTTTGGGATGAGCTCCGAGCACTGAACTGCATGCACCCACGTCCTTTCGAGAAAACCCACTCTGCCTCACTTTGCCTCCCAGGGAACTCCTACGGTGAATCCAAGACAGGCGACGGGGCTGTTTTTCAGGGAGCTCCGAGGACGCAGCTCTCTGGGTTGCCAACAGGCCAAATTTCACTTTTCTCGTCCGACGCCCTTTTCACGATGGACACCCAGCTCAGGTAGCTGAAGTTCCCGGGCAGCCAAAAGAGACACAGGTCGCACACTGGACCCCTTCCCTGAAAGCACTTTGGGAAACATGTGTTCCTCCTGAATTGCACGAGTAAGTGAACGCCTTCGTTTCCCCTCGGTCACGGTATATCTTGCCAAGGGCTAGCAATCTTCCGAGGACGACTGCACAGTTCTCTCACTGTGTCTGGGGTCGAGGTGCTGCTTGAGGGAGCAAGAGGTCAGGTGTGAATGCCGAGAAGCCGGTCAGGCATGGCGTTTCTCTCAAAGCACCTCAGCTTTACAAAATGAGGCCCCCTTGCATTACCCGGAAGCCCGGTGAGAAACGTGATCTTCAGGCTTCTTCCAAGCTCTGGAAATCTAGCTCTCCGATGGAGGAAAGACTTTGTTGCCCGGCCTTCTGCGTCCCAAAGAGTAGAGCCCAAAGACCCATGTGGCTGGAGGGTGTTCAGCAGGCACAGATGCCACCTGTGGTACACACGTCCACCACCATGTTCCTGCACCTTACTTTGAGCCTGGCGCTCAGCTGACACTCGCCCTAGGTGAAGTCCACTGCTGGATGTGCTCCTAGCAAGAAACTGCAAGCACGCTCTTTCTTTGAGGAAACCCTGCGTTCCTCCCCGGGTATTCCTGCAGGGTGTAGTAGGTGAGGCGCGCAGGGCTTTTTATTCAGTCTTTTGGCCTCAAGCGTCCTAGTTTTCAAAGGGGTAAATAATTCTTTCCCCTCAGGCTCCTTTCTCGTTGTGGACACGTAGCCTGGGCAGGAGCACCTTCTACCGGGGTGAAAAGAAACACACGCGAAGAACTAGGCGCTTCCGTGAGGCCTCTTTGATAAGCAGTGTTTCTGCGTGAGGTGACGGGCTTAGCCGAGACAATGCCTCAGTCAGGCTTCGGTGACGGTGCCCCTTTCAAAGGCCTAGCAATGGTACCGGAAATGTGTTCGTCATTATAGGGGGTGAGGGGATACCGAGTCACGTTTCTGCGTGAGGTTAAGCGTCGTCAGCTTTGAGTTTCTAGGTTCACTTCCCTGCACCGTGTAGGTCTCAGGGCATCTGAGATTTTCGCCTGAAGGCTGACATGGATTGTACGCGAGACCGTCCACCAGCATGTTCCTGAGGCTGGTGTCCAGGAGTGCAGGTGTAGCGGGAGCTGGCTGTTTAGTGGCCCTTCCCTCTGCGGGCATCAGGTTCAGCCCAATGTCCCACGGGGCCTGAAGTTGCTCAGAAGCCACTGATGACCCTTTGGGGTACTCCGTGTCCTTCCATGACCAGGGCCCAGCCGCGAGAGGCCGCGCCACCCTGAGAGGGATAACGGCATTCAGCCACTGCACTCACTAAGGCTTCTTGGAAGCTGCCGCCCTCCAGCGCTGACCAAGGCATATGCGGGCTTTCCTTACCACACGACAGCCTAACCATCATCAGAGGATGAGAGCACATTTCTCCAGCTGGACCAGAAGTCGACGTGCTGCCTGTGGGAGCAAGACGTCCCCTATAAATTCCGAGAAGCCTTGTAATCGCAGGTTTTGCCCAGTGCAGCTCAGGTTTACAATCTGAGGTCCCCCTTGCTTTGCCCGGACGACCAGGGAGAAACGTGTGCCTGGAGAGTCTTGTAAGCTCTGGGTATCCAGCTCTCTGACAGAGGAAACCCTTGGTTGCCGGGCCTTCTGCATACCGAGAGCTCAAAGACCATGGGGCTGGACGTTGCTCAGAAGGCACAGACGACACTTTCGGCACACGGTGACTTTCCAGGGAAAACGGTGCAGACGAGACGCTCCTCAGACTTGTGAAAGGCACACCAGCCTTACAGCACTTCAGTGACGAAAGCCTCGGGTCAACTTGTGACCATCAACTCTGCTGATGGTAACCCTGCCCCTTCCTTTGAGTATGCCGCTCTGCCGACTATCGCCTTAGCTGAAGTACTCTGCTGGATGAGCTCCGGGCAAGGAATGGCAGGCGCACAGTTTCTCTCGAGAAATCTCACTTTTCCTCCCGGGGAATTCCTGCAGGGTGTCCAGGATGAGCGACCCCTGTGCTTCTCCTTCCGTTTCCTGCCCCAAGTCTCCTGCTTTCCAAAGGGGCAAATCATGCTTTACCCTTCAGGCTCCAGCTTCTACGTGGACCTCCAGCCTGTGGACCGGCACCTTCTGCCCAGGGACCAGAGAGCCATGCGACACACCAGGCTCTCCCGTGAGGACACTTTTGTAAGCAGAGGTACTGCGACAGGTGGGGGCCTAGCCAAAACAGTGCTTCAGTCAGGCTTTGGCGACATTGGAAAGTTCTGTGGCCTAGCAGTGCTTCGGAAAATGCGTCCGGCTTTTCGGGCTGCTTCCAAAGTCACGTTTCTGCTTGAGGTAAGGGGTCGTCAGCTTGGAGTTCGTAGAAGCAATGCTAATCACCGAGTAAGGCTCAGCGCATTTCAGAACTTCGCTGGGAGTCTGACAAGCATTGCACGTGACACCGTCCGCCACCGTGTTCCTGAGACTGGTTTCCAGAGGTGGAGATCTGGCTCTCTGCCGGAGCAGGTCGCGTGGTGCCGTGCCCTCTGCATGCCTAGAGTGGAACGCAATGACCCATGGGGCTGGAGGTTGCTCACAGGCCACAGATAACACGTTGGGGACCCCGTGCTCTTCCACGAGCCGGCTCCAGGCGCGAGTGAACTCGCAGTCCTGAGAGGCCTACCAGAGTTAAAGCAGCACATTCACTAAGCCTTCTCGGGAACCGTAATGCACGCCAACACTTTCCATGGCACACGCGGACCTTCCTTTTGCAGCATGTGGGCAGGCTTCCTAACCACGAGCCAGGAGGCTTTGCGATGAGCTCCGAGCACTGAACTGCATGCACCCACGTCCTTTCGAGAAAACCCACTCTGCCTCACTTTGCCTCCCAGGGAACTCCTATGGTGAATCCAAGACAGGCGACGGGGCTGTTTTTCAGGGAGCTCCGAGGACGCAGCTCTCTGGGTTGCCAACAGGCCAAATTTCACTTTTCTCGTCCGACGCCCTTTTCGCGATGGACACCCAGCTCAGGTAGCTGAAGTTCCCGGGAAGCCAAAAGAGACACAGGTCGCACACTGGACCCCTTCCCTGAAAGCACTTTGGGAAACATGTGTTCCTCCTGAATTGCACGAGTAAGTGAACGCCTTCGTTTCCCCTCGGTCACGGTATATCTTGCCAAGGGCTAGCAATCTTCCGAGGACGACTGCACAGTTCTCTCACTGTGTCTGGGGTCGAGGTGCTGCTTGAGGGAGCAAGAGGTCAGGTGTGAATGCCGAGAAGCCGGTCAGGCATGGCGTTTCTCTCAAAGCACCTCAGCTTTACAAAATGAGGCCCCCTTGCGTTACCCGGAAGCCCGGTGAGAAACGTGATCTTCAGGCTTCTTCCAAGCTCTGGAAATCTAGCTCTCCGATGGAGGAAAGACTTTGTTGCCCGGCCTTCTGCGTCCCAAAGAGTAGAGCCCAAAGACCCATGTGGCTGGAGGGTGTTCAGCAGGCACAGATGCCACTTGTGGTACACACGTCCACCACCATGTTCCTGCACCTTACTTTGAGCCTGGCGCTCAGCTGACACTCGCCCTAGGTGAAGTCCACTGCTGGATGTGCTCCTAGCAAGAAACTGCAAGCACGCTCTTTCTTTGAGGAAACCCTGCGTTCCTCCCCGGGTATTCCTGCAGGGTGTAGTAGGTGAGGCGCGCAGGGCTTTTTATTCAGTCTTTTGGCCTCAAGCGTCCTAGTTTTCAAAGGGGTAAATAATTCTTTCCCCTCAGGCTCCTTTCTCGTTGTGGACACGTAGCCTGGGCAGCAGCACCTTCTACCGGGGTGAAAAGAAACACACGCGAAGAACTAGGCGCTTCCGTGAGGCCTCTTTGATAAGCAGTGTTTCTGCGTGAGGTGACGGGCTTAGCCGAGACAATGCCTCAGTCAGGCTTCGGTGACGGTGCCCCTTTCAAAGGCCTAGCAATGGTACCGGAAATGTGTTCGTCATTATAGGGGGTGAGGGGATACCGAGTCACGTTTCTGCGTGAGGTTAAGCGTCATCAGCTTTGAGTTCCTAGGTTCACTTCCCTGCACCGTGTAGGTCTCAGGGCCTCTGAGATTTTTCCCTGAAGGCTGACATGAATTGTACGCGAGACCGTCCACCAGCATGTTCCTGAGGCTGGTGTCCAGGAGTGCAGGTGTAGCGGGAGCTGGCTGTTTAGTGGCCCTTCCCTCTGCGGGCATCAGGTTCAGCCCAATGTCCCACGGGGCCTGAAGTTGCTCAGAAGCCACTGATGACCCTTTGGGGTACTCCGTGTCCTTCCATGACCAGGGCCCAGCCGCGAGAGGCCGCGCCACCCTGAGAGGGATAACGGCATTCAGCCACTGCACTCACTAAGGCTTCTTGGAAGCTGCCGCCCTCCAGCGCTGACCAAGGCATATGCGGGCTTTCCTTACCACACGACAGCCTAACCATCATCAGAGGATGAGAGCACATTTCTCCAGCTGGACCAGAAGTCGACGTGCTGCCTGTGGGAGCAAGACGTCCCCTATAAATTCCGAGAAGCCTTGTAATCGCAGGTTTTGCCCAGTGCAGCTCAGGTTTACAATCTGAGGTCCCCCTTGCTTTGCCCGGACGACCAGGGAGAAACGTGTGCCTGGAGAGTCTTGTAAGCTCTGGGTATCCAGCTCTCTGACAGAGGAAACCCTTGGTTGCCGGGCCTTCTGCATACCGAGAGCTCAAAGACCATGGGGCTGGACGTTGCTCAGAAGGCACAGACGACACTTTCGGCACACGGTGACTTTCCAGGGAAAACGGTGCAGACGAGACGCTCCTCAGACTTGTGAAAGGCACACCAGCCTTACAGCACTTCAGTGACGAAAGCCTCGGGTCAACTTGTGACCATCAACTCTGCTGATGGTAACCCTGCCCCTTCCTTTGAGTATGCCGCTCTGCCGACTATCGCCTTAGCTGAAGTACTCTGCTGGATGAGCTCTGGGCAAGGAATGGCAGGCGCACAGTTTCTCTCGAGAAATCTCACTTTTCCTCCCGGGGAATTCCTGCAGGGTGTCCAGGATGAGCGACCCCTGTGCTTCTCCTTCCGTTTCCTGCCCCAAGTCTCCTGCTTTCCAAAGGGGCAAATCATGCTTTACCCTTCAGGCTCCAGCTTCTACGTGGACCTCCAGCCTGTGGACCGGCACCTTCTGCCCAGGGACCAGAGAGCCATGCGACACACCAGGCTCTCCCGTGAGGACACTTTTGTAAGCAGAGGTACTGCGACAGGTGGGGGCCTAGCCAAAACAGTGCTTCAGTCAGGCTTTGGCGACATTGGAAAGTTCTGTGGCCTAGCAGTGCTTCGGAAAATGCGTCCGGCTTTTCGGGCTGCTTCCAAAGTCACGTTTCTGCTTGAGGTAAGGGGTCGTCAGCTTGGAGTTCGTAGAAGCAATGCTAATCACCGAGTAAGGCTCAGCGCATTTCAGAACTTCGCTGGGAGTCTGACAAGCATTGCACGTGACACCGTCCGCCACCGTGTTCCTGAGACTGGTTTCCAGAGGTGGAGATCTGGCTCTCTGCCGGAGCAGGTCGCGTGGTGCCGTGCCCTCTGCATGCCTAGAGTGGAACGCAATGACCCATGGGGCTGGAGGTTGCTCACAGGCCACAGATAACACGTTGGGGACCCCGTGCTCTTCCACGAGCCGGCTCCAGGCGCGAGTGAACTCGCAGTCCTGAGAGGCCTACCAGAGTTAAAGCAGCACATTCACTAAGCCTTCTCGGGAACCGTAATGCACGCCAACACTTTCCATGGCACACGCGGACCTTCCTTTTGCAGCATGTGGGCAGGCTTCCTAACCACGAGCCAGGAGGCTTTGCGATGAGCTCCGAGCACTGAACTGCATGCACCCACGTCCTTTCGAGAAAACCCACTCTGCCTCACTTTGCCTCCCAGGGAACTCCTATGGTGAATCCAAGACAGGCGACGGGGCTGTTTTTCAGGGAGCTCCGAGGACGCAGCTCTCTGGGTTGCCAACAGGCCAAATTTCACTTTTCTCGTCCGACGCCCTTTTCGCGATGGACACCCAGCTCAGGTAGCTGAAGTTCCCGGGAAGCCAAAAGAGACACAGGTCGCACACTGGACCCCTTCCCTGAAAGCACTTTGGGAAACATGTGTTCCTCCTGAATTGCACGAGTAAGTGAACGCCTTCGTTTCCCCTCGGTCACGGTATATCTTGCCAAGGGCTAGCAATCTTCCGAGGACGACTGCACAGTTCTCTCACTGTGTCTGGGGTCGAGGTGCTGCTTGAGGGAGCAAGAGGTCAGGTGTGAATGCCGAGAAGCCGGTCAGGCATGGCGTTTCTCTCAAAGCACCTCAGCTTTACAAAATGAGGCCCCCTTGCGTTACCCGGAAGCCCGGTGAGAAACGTGATCTTCAGGCTTCTTCCAAGCTCTGGAAATCTAGCTCTCCGATGGAGGAAAGACTTTGTTGCCCGGCCTTCTGCGTCCCAAAGAGTAGAGCCCAAAGACCCATGTGGCTGGAGGGTGTTCAGCAGGCACAGATGCCACTTGTGGTACACACGTCCACCACCATGTTCCTGCACCTTACTTTGAGCCTGGCGCTCAGCTGACACTCGCCCTAGGTGAAGTCCACTGCTGGATGTGCTCCTAGCAAGAAACTGCAAGCACGCTCTTTCTTTGAGGAAACCCTGCGTTCCTCCCCGGGTATTCTTGCAGGGTGTAGTAGGTGAGGCGCGCAGGGCTTTTTATTCAGTCTTTTGGCCTCAAGCGTCCTAGTTTTCAAAGGGGTAAATAATTCTTTCCCCTCAGGCTCCATTCTCGTTGTGGACACGTAGCCTGGGCAGCAGCACCTTCTACCGGGGTGAAAAGAAACACACGCGAAGAACTAGGCGCTTCCGTGAGGCCACTTTGGTAAGCAGTGTTTCTGCGTGAGGTGACGGGCTTAGCCGAGACAATGCCTCAGTCAGGCTTCGGTGACGGTGCCCCTTTCAAAGGCCTAGCAATGGTACCGGAAATGTGTTCGTCATTATAGGGGGTGAGGGGATACCGAGTCACGTTTCTGCGTGAGGTTAAGCGTCGTCAGCTTTGAGTTTCTAGGTTCACTTCCCTGCACCGTGTAGGTCTCAGGGCATCTGAGATTTTCGCCTGAAGGCTGACATGGATTGTACGCGAGACCGTCCACCAGCATGTTCCTGAGGCTGGTGTCCAGGAGTGCAGGTGTAGCGGGAGCTGGCTGTTTAGTGGCCCTTCCCTCTGCGGGCATCAGGTTCAGCCCAATGTCCCACGGGGCCTGAAGTTGCTCAGAAGCCACTGATGACCCTTTGGGGTACTCCGTGTCCTTCCATGACCAGGGCCCAGCCGCGAGAGGCCGCGCCACCCTGAGAGGGATAACGGCATCCAGCCACTGCACTCACTAAGGCTTCTTGGAAGCTGCCACCCTCCAGCGCTGACCAAGGCATATGCGGGCTTTCCTTACCACACGACAGCCTAACCATCATCAGAGGATGAGAGCACATTTCTCCAGCTGGACCAGAAGTCGACGTGCTGCCTGTGGGAGCAAGACGTCCCCTATAAATTCCGAGAAGCCTTGTAATCGCAGGTTTTGCCCAGTGCAGCTCAGGTTTACAATCTGAGGTCCCCCTTGCTTTGCCCGGACGACCAGGGAGAAACGTGTGCCTGGAGAGTCTTGTAAGCTCTGGGTATCCAGCTCTCTGACAGAGGAAACCCTTGGTTGCCGGGCCTTCTGCATACCGAGAGCTCAAAGACCATGGGGCTGGACGTTGCTCAGAAGGCACAGACGACACTTTCGGCACACGGTGACTTTCCAGGGAAAACGGTGCAGACGAGACGCTCCTCAGACTTGTGAAAGGCACACCAGCCTTACAGCACTTCAGTGACGAAAGCCTCGGGTCAACTTGTGACCATCAACTCTGCTGATGGTAACCCTGCCCCTTCCTTTGAGTATGCCGCTCTGCCGACTATCGCCTTAGCTGAAGTACTCTGCTGGATGAGCTCCGGGCAAGGAATGGCAGGCGCACAGTTTCTCTCGAGAAATCTCACTTTTCCTCCCGGGGAATTCCTGCAGGGTGTCCAGGATGAGCGACCCCTGTGCTTCTCCTTCCGTTTCCTGCCCCAAGTCTCCTGCTTTCCAAAGGGGCAAATCATGCTTTACCCTTCAGGCTCCAGCTTCTACGTGGACCTCCAGCCTGTGGACCGGCACCTTCTGCCCAGGGACCAGAGAGCCATGCGACACACCAGGCTCTCCCGTGAGGACACTTTTGTAAGCAGAGGTACTGCGACAGGTGGGGGCCTAGCCAAAACAGTGCTTCAGTCAGGCTTTGGCGACATTGGAAAGTTCTGTGGCCTAGCAGTGCTTCGGAAAATGCGTCCGGCTTTTCGGGCTGCTTCCAAAGTCACGTTTCTGCTTGAGGTAAGGGGTCGTCAGCTTGGAGTTCGTAGAAGCAATGCTAATCACCGAGTAAGGCTCAGCGCATTTCAGAACTTCGCTGGGAGTCTGACAAGCATTGCACGTGACACCGTCCGCCACCGTGTTCCTGAGACTGGTTTCCAGAGGTGGAGATCTGGCTCTCTGCCGGAGCAGGTCGCGTGGTGCCGTGCCCTCTGCATGCCTAGAGTGGAACGCAATGACCCATGGGGCTGGAGGTTGCTCACAGGCCACAGATAACACGTTGGGGACCCCGTGCTCTTCCACGAGCCGGCTCCAGGCGCGAGTGAACTCGCAGTCCTGAGAGGCCTACCAGAGTTAAAGCAGCACATTCACTAAGCCTTCTCGGGAACCGTAATGCACGCCAACACTTTCCATGGCACACGCGGACCTTCCTTTTGCAGCATGTGGGCAGGCTTCCTAACCACGAGCCAGAAGGCTTTGGGGTGAACTCCGAGCACTGAACTGCATGCACCCACGTCCTTTCGAGAAAACCCACTCTGCCTCACTTTGCCTCCCAGGGAACTCCTACGGTGAATCCAAGACAGGCGACGGGGCTGTTTTTCAGGGAGCTCCGAGGACGCAGCTCTCTGGGTTGCCAACAGGCCAAATTTCACTTTTCTCGTCCGACGCCCTTTTCACGATGGACACCCAGCTCAGGTAGCTGAAGTTCCCGAGCAGCCAAAAGAGACACAGGTCGCACACTGGACCCCTTCCCTGAAAGCACTTTGGGAAACATGTGTTCCTCCTGAATTGCACGAGTAAGTGAACGCCTTCGTTTCCCCTCGGTCACGGTATATCTTGCCAAGGGCTAGCAATCTTCCGAGGACGACTGCACAGTTCTCTCACTGTGTCTGGGGTCGAGGTGCTGCTTGAGGGAGCAAGAGGTCAGGTGTGAATGCCGAGAAGCCGGTCAGGCATGGCGTTTCTCTCAAAGCACCTCAGCTTTACAAAATGAGGCCCCCTTGCATTACCCGGAAGCCCGGTGAGAAACGTGATCTTCAGGCTTCTTCCAAGCTCTGGAAATCTAGCTCTCCGATGGAGGAAAGACTTTGTTGCCCGGCCTTCTGCGTCCCAAAGAGTAGAGCCCAAAGACCCATGTGGCTGGAGGGTGTTCAGCAGGCACAGATGCCACCTGTGGTACACACATCCACCACCATGTTCCTGCACCTTACTTTGAGCCTGGCGCTCAGCTGACACTCGCCCTAGGTGAAGTCCACTGCTGGATGTGCTCCTAGCAAGAAACTGCAAGCACGCTCTTTCTTTGAGGAAACCCTGCGTTCCTCCCCGGGTATTCCTGCAGGGTGTAGTAGGTGAGGCGCACAGGGCTTTTTATTCAGTCTTTTGGCCTCAAGCGTCCTAGTTTTCAAAGGGGTAAATAATTCTTTCCCCTCAGGCTCCTTTCTCGTTGTGGACACGTAGCCTGGGCAGCAGCACCTTCTACCGGGGTGAAAAGAAACACACGCGAAGAACTAGGCGCTTCCGTGAGGCCTCTTTGATAAGCAGTGTTTCTGCGTGAGGTGACGGGCTTAGCCGAGACAATGCCTCAGTCAGGCTTCGGTGACGGTGCCCCTTTCAAAGGCCTAGCAATGGTACCGGAAATGTGTTCGTCATTATAGGGGGTGAGGGGATACCGAGTCACGTTTCTGCGTGAGGTTAAGCGTCGTCAGCTTTGAGTTTCTAGGTTCACTTCCCTGCACCGTGTAGGTCTCAGGGCATCTGAGATTTTCGCCTGAAGGCTGACATGGATTGTACACGAGACCGTCCACCAGCATGTTCCTGAGGCTGGTGTCCAGGAGTGCAGGTGTAGCGGGAGCTGGCTGTTTAGTGGCCCTTCCCTCTGCGGGCATCAGGTTCAGCCCAATGTCCCACGGGGCCTGAAGTTGCTCAGAAGCCACTGATGACCCTTTGGGGTACTCCGTGTCCTTCCATGACCAGGGCCCAGCCGCGAGAGGCCGCGCCACCCTGAGAGGGATAACGGCATTCAGCCACTGCACTCACTAAGGCTTCTTGGAAGCTGCCGCCCTCCAGCGCTGACCAAGGCATATGCGGGCTTTCCTTACCACACGACAGCCTAACCATCATCAGAGGATGAGAGCACATTTCTCCAGCTGGACCAGAAGTCGACGTGCTGCCTGTGGGAGCAAGACGTCCCCTATAAATTCCGAGAAGCCTTGTAATCGCAGGTTTTGCCCAGTGCAGCTCAGGTTTACAATCTGAGGTCCCCCTTGCTTTGCCCGGACGACCAGGGAGAAACGTGTGCCTGGAGAGTCTTGTAAGCTCTGGGTATCCAGCTCTCTGACAGAGGAAACCCTTGGTTGCCGGGCCTTCTGCATACCGAGAGCTCAAAGACCATGGGGCTGGACGTTGCTCAGAAGGCACAGACGACACTTTCGGCACACGGTGACTTTCCAGGGAAAACGGTGCAGACGAGACGCTCCTCAGACTTGTGAAAGGCACACCAGCCTTACAGCACTTCAGTGACGAAAGCCTCGGGTCAACTTGTGACCATCAACTCTGCTGATGGTAACCCTGCCCCTTCCTTTGAGTATGCCGCTCTGCCGACTATCGCCTTAGCTGAAGTACTCTGCTGGATGAGCTCCGGGCAAGGAATGGCAGGCGCACTGTTTCTCTCGAGAAATCTCACTTTTCCTCCCGGGGAATTCCTGCAGGGTGTCCAGGATGAGCGACCCCTGTGCTTCTCCTTCCGTTTCCTGCCCCAAGTCTCCTGCTTTCCAAAGGGGCAAATCATGCTTTACCCTTCAGGCTCCAGCTTCTACGTGGACCTCCAGCCTGTGGACCGGCACCTTCTGCCCAGGGACCAGAGAGCCATGCGACACACCAGGCTCTCCCGTGAGGACACTTTTGTAAGCAGAGGTACTGCGACAGGTGGGGGCCTAGCCAAAACAGTGCTTCAGTCAGGCTTTGGCGACATTGGAAAGTTCTGTGGCCTAGCAGTGCTTCGGAAAATGCGTCCGGCTTTTCGGGCTGCTTCCAAAGTCACGTTTCTGCTTGAGGTAAGGGGTCGTCAGCTTGGAGTTCGTAGAAGCAATGCTAATCACCGAGTAAGGCTCAGCGCATTTCAGAACTTCGCTGGGAGTCTGACAAGCATTGCACGTGACACCGTCCGCCACCGTGTTCCTGAGACTGGTTTCCAGAGGTGGAGATCTGGCTCTCTGCCGGAGCAGGTCGCGTGGTGCCGTGCCCTCTGCATGCCTAGAGTGGAACGCAATGACCCATGGGGCTGGAGGTTGCTCACAGGCCACAGATAACACGTTGGGGACCCCGTGCTCTTCCACGAGCCGGCTCCAGGCGCGAGTGAACTCGCAGTCCTGAGAGGCCTACCAGAGTTAAAGCAGCACATTCACTAAGCCTTCTCGGGAACCGTAATGCACGCCAACACTTTCCATGGCACACGCGGACCTTCCTTTTGCAGCATGTGGGCAGGCTTCCTAACCACGAGCCAGGAGGCTTTGGGATGAGCTCCGAGCACTGAACTGCATGCACCCACGTCCTTTCGAGAAAACCCACTCTGCCTCACTTTGCCTCCCAGGGAACTCCTACGGTGAATCCAAGACAGGCGACGGGGCTGTTTTTCAGGGAGCTCCGAGGACGCAGCTCTCTGGGTTGCCAACAGGCCAAATTTCACTTTTCTCGTCCGACGCCCTTTTCGCGATGGACACCCAGCTCAGGTAGCTGAAGTTCCCGGGCAGCCAAAAGAGACACAGGTCGCACACTGGACCCCTTCCCTGAAAGCACTTTGGGAAACATGTGTTCCTCCTGAATTGCACGAGTAAGTGAACGCCTTCGTTTCCCCTCGGTCACGGTATATCTTGCCAAGGGCTAGCAATCTTCCGAGGACGACTGCACAGTTCTCTCACTGTGTCTGGGGTCGAGGTGCTGCTTGAGGGAGCAAGAGGTCAGGTGTGAATGCCGAGAAGCCGGTCAGGCATGGCGTTTCTCTCAAAGCACCTCAGCTTTACAAAATGAGGCCCCCTTGCGTTACCCGGAAGCCCGGTGAGAAACGTGATCTTCAGGCTTCTTCCAAGCTCTGGAAATCTAGCTCTCCGATGGAGGAAAGACTTTGTTGCCCGGCCTTCTGCGTCCCAAAGAGTAGAGCCCAAAGACCCATGTGGCTGGAGGGTGTTCAGCAGGCACAGATGCCACTTGTGGTACACACGTCCACCACCATGTTCCTGCACCTTACTTTGAGCCTGGCGCTCAGCTGACACTCGCCCTAGGTGAAGTCCACTGCTGGATGTGCTCCTAGCAAGAAACTGCAAGCACGCTCTTTCTTTGAGGAAACCCTGCGTTCCTCCCCGGGTATTCTTGCAGGGTGTAGTAGGTGAGGCGCGCAGGGCTTTTTATTCAGTCTTTTGGCCTCAAGCGTCCTAGTTTTCAAAGGGGTAAATAATTCTTTCCCCTCAGGCTCCATTCTCGTTGTGGACACGTAGCCTGGGCAGCAGCACCTTCTACCGGGGTGAAAAGAAACACACGCGAAGAACTAGGCGCTTCCGTGAGGCCACTTTGGTAAGCAGTGTTTCTGCGTGAGGTGACGGGCTTAGCCGAGACAATGCCTCAGTCAGGCTTCGGTGACGGTGCCCCTTTCAAAGGCCTAGCAATGGTACCGGAAATGTGTTCGTCATTATAGGGGGTGAGGGGATACCGAGTCACGTTTCTGCGTGAGGTTAAGCGTCGTCAGCTTTGAGTTTCTAGGTTCACTTCCCTGCACCGTGTAGGTCTCAGGGCATCTGAGATTTTCGCCTGAAGGCTGACATGGATTGTACGCGAGACCGTCCACCAGCATGTTCCTGAGGCTGGTGTCCAGGAGTGCAGGTGTAGCGGGAGCTGGCTGTTTAGTGGCCCTTCCCTCTGCGGGCATCAGGTTCAGCCCAATGTCCCACGGGGCCTGAAGTTGCTCAGAAGCCACTGATGACCCTTTGGGGTACTCCGTGTCCTTCCATGACCAGGGCCCAGCCGCGAGAGGCCGCGCCACCCTGAGAGGGATAACGGCATCCAGCCACTGCACTCACTAAGGCTTCTTGGAAGCTGCCGCCCTCCAGCGCTGACCAAGGCATATGCGGGCTTTCCTTACCACACGACAGCCTAACAATCATCAGAGGATGAGAGCACATTTCTCCAGCTGGACCAGAAGTCGACGTGCTGCCTGTGGGAGCAAGACGTCCCCTATAAATTCCGAGAAGCCTTGTAATTGCAGGTTTTGCCCAGTGCAGCTCAGGTTTACAATCTGAGGTCCCCCTTGCTTTGCCCGGACGACCAGGGAGAAACGTGTGCCTGGAGAGTCTTGTAAGCTCTGGGTATCCAGCTCTCTGACAGAGGAAACCCTTGGTTGCCGGGCCTTCTGCATACCGAGAGCTCAAAGACCATGGGGCTGGACGTTGCTCAGAAGGCACAGACGACACTTTCGGCACACGGTGACTTTCCAGGGAAAACGGTGCAGACGAGACGCTCCTCAGACTTGTGAAAGGCACACCAGCCTTACAGCACTTCAGTGACGAAAGCCTCGGGTCAACTTGTGACCATCAACTCTGCTGATGGTAACCCTGCCCCTTCCTTTGAGTATGCCGCTCTGCCGACTATCGCCTTAGCTGAAGTACTCTGCTGGATGAGCTCCGGGCAAGGAATGGCAGGCGCACTGTTTCTCTCGAGAAATCTCACTTTTCCTCCCGGGGAATTCCTGCAGGGTGTCCAGGATGAGCGACCCCTGTGCTTCTCCTTCCGTTTCCTGCCCCAAGTCTCCTGCTTTCCAAAGGGGCAAATCATGCTTTACCCTTCAGGCTCCAGCTTCTACGTGGACCTCCAGCCTGTGGACCGGCACCTTCTGCCCAGGGACCAGAGAGCCATGCGACACACCAGGCTCTCCCGTGAGGACACTTTTGTAAGCAGAGGTACTGCGACAGGTGGGGGCCTAGCCAAAACAGTGCTTCAGTCAGGCTTTGGCGACATTGGAAAGTTCTGTGGCCTAGCAGTGCTTCGGAAAATGCGTCCGGCTTTTCGGGCTGCTTCCAAAGTCACGTTTCTGCTTGAGGTAAGGGGTCGTCAGCTTGGAGTTCGTAGAAGCAATGCTAATCACCGAGTAAGGCTCAGCGCATTTCAGAACTTCGCTGGGAGTCTGACAAGCATTGCACGTGACACCGTCCGCCACCGTGTTCCTGAGACTGGTTTCCAGAGGTGGAGATCTGGCTCTCTGCCAGAGCAGGTCGCGTGGTGCCGTGCCCTCTGCATGCCTAGAGTGGAACGCAATGACCCATGGGGCTGGAGGTTGCTCACAGGCCACAGATAACACGTTGGGGACCCCGTGCTCTTCCACGAGCCGGCTCCAGGCGCGAGTGAACTCGCAGTCCTGAGAGGCCTACCAGAGTTAAAGCAGCACATTCACTAAGCCTTCTCGGGAACCGTAATGCACGCCAACACTTTCCATGGCACACGCGGACCTTCCTTTTGCAGCATGTGGGCAGGCTTCCTAACCACGAGCCAGGAGGCTTTGCGATGAGCTCCGAGCACTGAACTGCATGCACCCACGTCCTTTCGAGAAAACCCACTCTGCCTCACTTTGCCTCCCAGGGAACTCCTACGGTGAATCCAAGACAGGCGACGGGGCTGTTTTTCAGGGAGCTCCGAGGACGCAGCTCTCTGGGTTGCCAACAGGCCAAATTTCACTTTTCTCGTCCGACGCCCTTTTCGCGATGGACACCCAGCTCAGGTAGCTGAAGTTCCCGGGCAGCCAAAAGAGACACAGGTCGCACACTGGACCCCTTCCCTGAAAGCACTTTGGGAAACATGTGTTCCTCCTGAATTGCACGAGTAAGTGAACGCCTTCGTTTCCCCTCGGTCACGGTATATCTTGCCAAGGGCTAGCAATCTTCCGAGGACGACTGCACAGTTCTCTCACTGTGTCTGGGGTCGAGGTGCTGCTTGAGGGAGCAAGAGGTCAGGTGTGAATGCCGAGAAGCCGGTCAGGCATGGCGTTTCTCTCAAAGCACCTCAGCTTTACAAAATGAGGCCCCCTTGCATTACCCGGAAGCCCGGTGAGAAACGTGATCTTCAGGCTTCTTCCAAGCTCTGGAAATCTAGCTCTGTGATGGAGGAAAGACTTTGTTGCCCGGCCTTCTGCGTCCCAAAGAGTAGAGCCCAAAGACCCATGTGGCTGGAGGGTGTTCAGCAGGCACAGATGCCACCTGTGGTACACACGTCCACCACCATGTTCCTGCACCTTACTTTGAGCCTGGCGCTCAGCTGACACTCGCCCTAGGTGAAGTCCACTGCTGGATGTGCTCCTAGCAAGAAACTGCAAGCACGCTCTTTCTTTGAGGAAACCCTGCGTTCCTCCCCGGGTATTCCTGCAGGGTGTAGTAGGTGAGGCGCGCAGGGCTTTTTATTCAGTCTTTTGGCCTCAAGCGTCCTAGTTTTCAAAGGGGTAAATAATTCTTTCCCCTCAGGCTCCTTTCTCGTTGTGGACACGTAGCCTGGGCAGCAGCACCTTCTACCGGGGTGAAAAGAAACATACGCGAAGAACTAGGCGCTTCCGTGAGGCCTCTTTGATAAGCAGTGTTTCTGCGTGAGGTGACGGGCTTAGCCGAGACAATGCCTCAGTCAGGCTTCGGTGACGGTGCCCCTTTCAAAGACCTAGCAATGGTACCGGAAATGTGTTCGTCATTATAGGGGGTGAGGGGATACCGAGTCACGTTTCTGCGTGAGGTTAAGCGTCATCAGCTTTGAGTTCCTAGGTTCACTTCCCTGCACCGTGTAGGTCTCAGGGCCTCTGAGATTTTTCCCTGAAGGCTGACATGAATTGTACACGAGACCGTCCACCAGCATGTTCCTGAGGCTGGTGTCCAGGAGTGCAGGTGTAGCGGGAGCTGGCTGTTTAGTGGCCCTTCCCTCTGCGGGCATCAGGTTCAGCCCAATGTCCCACGGGGCCTGAAGTTGCTCAGAAGCCACTGATGACCCTTTGGGGTACTCCGTGTCCTTCCATGACCAGGGCCCAGCCGCGAGAGGCCGCGCCACCCTGAGAGGGATAACGGCATCCAGCCACTGCACTCACTAAGGCTTCTTGGAAGCTGCCGCCCTCCAGCGCTGACCAAGGCATATGCGGGCTTTCCTTACCACACGACAGCCTAACCATCATCAGAGGATGAGAGCACATTTCTCCAGCTGGACCAGAAGTCGACGTGCTGCCTGTGGGAGCAAGACGTCCCCTATAAATTCCGAGAAGCCTTGTAATCGCAGGTTTTGCTCAGTGCAGCTCAGGTTTACAATCTGAGGTCCCCCTTGCTTTGCCCGGACGACCAGGGAGAAACGTGTGCCTGGAGAGTCTTGTAAGCTCTGGGTATCCAGCTCTCTGACAGAGGAAACCCTTGGTTGCCGGGCCTTCTGCATACCGAGAGCTCAAAGACCGTGGGGCTGGACGTTGCTCAGAAGGCACAGACGACACTTTCGGCACACGGTGACTTTCCAGGGAAAACGGTGCAGACGAGACGCTCCTCAGACTTGTGAAAGGCACACCAGCCTTACAGCACTTCAGTGACGAAAGCCTCGGGTCAACTTGTGACCATCAACTCTGCTGATGGTAACCCTGCCCCTTCCTTTGAGTATGCCGCTCTGCCGACTATCGCCTTAGCTGAAGTACTCTGCTGGATGAGCTCCGGGCAAGGAATGGCAGGCGCACTGTTTCTCTCGAGAAATCTCACTTTTCCTCCCGGGGAATTCCTGCAGGGTGTCCAGGATGAGCGACCCCTGTGCTTCTCCTTCCGTTTCCTGCCCCAAGTCTCCTGCTTTCCAAAGGGGCAAATCATGCTTTACCCTTCAGGCTCCAGCTTCTACGTGGACCTCCAGCCTGTGGACCGGCACCTTCTGCCCAGGGACCAGAGAGCCATGCGACACACCAGGCTCTCCCGTGAGGACACTTTTGTAAGCAGAGGTACTGCGACAGGTGGGGGCCTAGCCAAAACAGTGCTTCAGTCAGGCTTTGGCGACATTGGAAAGTTCTGTGGCCTAGCAGTGCTTCGGAAAATGCGTCCGGCTTTTCGGGCTGCTTCCAAAGTCACGTTTCTGCTTGAGGTAAGGGGTCGTCAGCTTGGAGTTCGTAGAAGCAATGCTAATCACCGAGTAAGGCTCAGCGCATTTCAGAACTTCGCTGGGAGTCTGACAAGCATTGCACGTGACACCGTCCGCCACCGTGTTCCTGAGACTGGTTTCCAGAGGTGGAGATCTGGCTCTCTGCCGGAGCAGGTCACGTGGTGCCGTGCCCTCTGCATGCCTAGAGTGGAACGCAATGACCCATGGGGCTGGAGGTTGCTCACAGGCCACAGATAACACGTTGGGGACCCCGTGCTCTTCCACGAGCCGGCTCCAGGCGCGAGTGAACTCGCAGTCCTGAGAGGCCTACCAGAGTTAAAGCAGCACATTCACTAAGCCTTCTCGGGAACCGTAATGCACGCCAACACTTTCCATGGCACACGCGGACCTTCCTTTTGCAGCATGTGGGCAGGCTTCCTAACCACGAGCCAGGAGGCTTTGGGATGAGCTCCGAGCACTGAACTGCATGCACCCACGTCCTTTCGAGGAAACCCACTCTGCCTCACTTTGCCTCCCAGGGAACTCCTACGGTGAATCCAAGACAGGCGACGGGGCTGTTTTTCAGGGAGCTCCGAGGACGCAGCTCTCTGGGTTGCCAACAGGCCAAATTTCACTTTTCTCGTCCGACGCCCTTTTCGCGATGGACACCCAGCTCAGGTAGCTGAAGTTCCCGGGCAGCCAAAAGAGACACAGGTCGCACACTGGACCCCTTCCCTGAAAGCACTTTGGGAAACATGTGTTCCTCCTGAATTGCACGAGTAAGTGAACGCCTTCGTTTCCCCTCGGTCACGGTATATCTTGCCAAGGGCTAGCAATCTTCCGAGGACGACTGCACAGTTCTCTCACTGTGTCTGGGGTCGAGGTGCTGCTTGAGGGAGCAAGAGGTCAGGTGTGAATGCCGAGAAGCCGGTCAGGCATGGCGTTTCTCTCAAAGCACCTCAGCTTTACAAAATGAGGCCCCCTTGCATTACCCGGAAGCCCGGTGAGAAACGTGATCTTCAGGCTTCTTCCAAGCTCTGGAAATCTAGCTCTCTGATGGAGGAAAGACTTTGTTGCCCGGCCTTCTGCGTCCCAAAGAGTAGAGCCCAAAGACCCATGTGGCTGGAGGGTGTTCAGCAGGCACAGATGCCACTTGTGGTACACACGTCCACCACCATGTTCCTGCACCTTACTTTGAGCCTGGCGCTCAGCTGACACTCGCCCTAGGTGAAGTCCACTGCTGGATGTGCTCCTAGCAAGAAACTGCAAGCACGCTCTTTCTTTGAGGAAACCCTGCGTTCCTCCCCGGGTATTCTTGCAGGGTGTAGTAGGTGAGGCGCGCAGGGCTTTTTATTCAGTCTTTTGGCCTCAAGCGTCCTAGTTTTCAAAGGGGTAAATAATTCTTTCCCCTCAGGCTCCATTCTCGTTGTGGACACGTAGCCTGGGCAGCAGCACCTTCTACCGGGGTGAAAAGAAACACACGCGAAGAACTAGGCGCTTCCGTGAGGCCACTTTGGTAAGCAGTGTTTCTGCGTGAGGTGACGGGCTTAGCCGAGACAATGCCTCAGTCAGGCTTCGGTGACGGTGCCCCTTTCAAAGGCCTAGCAATGGTACCGGAAATGTGTTCGTCATTATAGGGGGTGAGGGGATACCGAGTCACGTTTCTGCGTGAGGTTAAGCGTCGTCAGCTTTGAGTTTCTAGGTTCACTTCCCTGCACCGTGTAGGTCTCAGGGCATCTGAGATTTTCGCCTGAAGGCTGACATGGATTGTACGCGAGACCGTCCACCAGCATGTTCCTGAGGCTGGTGTCCAGGAATGCAGGTGTAGCGGGAGCTGGCTGTTTAGTGGCCCTTCCCTCTGCGGGCATCAGGTTCAGCCCAATGTCCCACGGGGCCTGAAGTTGCTCAGAAGCCACTGATGACCCTTTGGGGTACTCCGTGTCCTTCCATGACCAGGGCCCAGCCGCGAGAGGCCGCGCCACCCTGAGAGGGATAACGGCATCCAGCCACTGCACTCACTAAGGCTTCTTGGAAGCTGCCGCCCTCCAGCGCTGACCAAGGCATATGCGGGCTTTCCTTACCACACGACAGCCTAACCATCATCAGAGGATGAGAGCACATTTCTCCAGCTGGACCAGAAGTCGACGTGCTGCCTGTGGGAGCAAGACGTCCCCTATAAATTCCGAGAAGCCTTGTAATCGCAGGTTTTGCCCAGTGCAGCTCAGGTTTACAATCTGAGGTCCCCCTTGCTTTGCCCGGACGACCAGGGAGAAACGTGTGCCTGGAGAGTCTTGTAAGCTCTGGGTATCCAGCTCTCTGACAGAGGAAACCCTTGGTTGCCGGGCCTTCTGCATACCGAGAGCTCAAAGACCATGGGGCTGGACGTTGCTCAGAAGGCACAGACGACACTTTCGGCACACGGTGACTTTCCAGGGAAAACGGTGCAGACGAGACGCTCCTCAGACTTGTGAAAGGCACACCAGCCTTACAGCACTTCAGTGACGAAAGCCTCGGGTCAACTTGTGACCATCAACTCTGCTGATGGTAACCCTGCCCCTTCCTTTGAGTATGCCGCTCTGCCGACTATCGCCTTAGCTGAAGTACTCTGCTGGATGAGCTCCGGGCAAGGAATGGCAGGCGCACTGTTTCTCTCGAGAAATCTCACTTTTCCTCCCGGGGAATTCCTGCAGGGTGTCCAGGATGAGCGACCCCTGTGCTTCTCCTTCCGTTTTCTGCCCCAAGTCTCCTGCTTTCCAAAGGGGCAAATCATGCTTTACCCTTCAGGCTCCAGCTTCTACGTGGACCTCCAGCCTGTGGACCGGCACCTTCTGCCCAGGGACCAGAGAGCCATGCGACACACCAGGCTCTCCCGTGAGGACACTTTTGTAAGCAGAGGTACTGCGACAGGTGGGGGCCTAGCCAAAACAGTGCTTCAGTCAGGCTTTGGCGACATTGGAAAGTTCTGTGGCCTAGCAGTGCTTCGGAAAATGCGTCCGGCTTTTCGGGCTGCTTCCAAAGTCACGTTTCTGCTTGAGGTAAGGGGTCGTCAGCTTGGAGTTCGTAGAAGCAATGCTAATCACCGAGTAAGGCTCAGCGCATTTCAGAACTTCGCTGGGAGTCTGACAAGCATTGCACGTGACACCGTCCGCCACCGTGTTCCTGAGACTGGTTTCCAGAGGTGGAGATCTGGCTCTCTGCCGGAGCAGGTCGCGTGGTGCCGTGCCCTCTGCATGCCTAGAGTGGAACGCAATGACCCATGGGGCTGGAGGTTGCTCACAGCCCAGAGATAACACGCTGGGGACCCCATGCTCTTCCACGAGCCGGCTCCAGGCGCGAGTGAACTCGCAGTCCTGAGAGGCCTACCAGAGTTAAAGCAGCACATTCACTAAGCCTTCTCGGGAACCGTAATGCACGCCAACACTTTCCATGGCACACGCGGACCTTCCTTTTGCAGCATGTGGGCAGGCTTCCTAACCACGAGCCAGGAGGCTTTGGGATGAGCTCCGAGCACTGAACTGCATGCACCCACGTCCTTTCGAGAAAACCCACTCTGCCTCACTTTGCCTCCCAGGGAACTCCTACGGTGAATCCAAGACAGGCGACGGGTTTGTTTTTCAGGGAGCTCCGAGGACGCAGCTCTCTGGGTTGCCAACAGGCCAAATTTCACTTTTCTCGTCCGACGCCCTTTTCACGATGGACACCCAGCTCAGGTAGCTGAAGTTCCCGAGCAGCCAAAAGAGACACAGGTCGCACACTGGACCCCTTCCCTGAAAGCACTTTGGGAAACATGTGTTCCTCCTGAATTGCACGAGTAAGTGAACGCCTTCGTTTCCCCTCGGTCACGGTATATCTTGCCAAGGGCTAGCAATCTTCCGAGGACGACTGCACAGTTCTCTCACTGTGTCTGGGGTCGAGGTGCTGCTTGAGGGAGCAAGAGGTCAGGTGTGAATGCCGAGAAGCCGGTCAGGCATGGCGTTTCTCTGAAAGCACCTCAGCTTTACAAAATGAGGCCCCCTTGCATTACCCGGAAGCCCGGTGAGAAACGTGATCTTCAGGCTTCTTCCAAGCTCTGGAAATCTAGCTCTCCGATGGAGGAAAGACTTTGTTGCCCGGCCTTCTGCGTCCCAAAGAGTAGAGCCCAAAGACCCATGTGGCTGGAGGGTGTTCAGCAGGCACAGATGCCACTTGTGGTACACACGTCCACCACCATGTTCCTGCACCTTACTTTGAGCCTGGCGCTCAGCTGACACTCGCCCTAGGTGAAGTCCACTGCTGGATGTGCTCCTAGCAAGAAACTGCAAGCACGCTCTTTCTTTGAGGAAACCCTGCGTTCCTCCCCGGGTATTCTTGCAGGGTGTAGTAGGTGAGGCGCGCAGGGCTTTTTATTCAGTCTTTCGGCCTCAAGCGTCCTAGTTTTCAAAGGGGTAAATAATTCTTCCCCCTCAGGCTCCATTCTCGTTGTGGACACGTAGCCTGGGCAGCAGCACCTTCTACCGGGGTGAAAAGAAACACACGCGAAGAACTAGGCACTTCCGTGAGGCCACTTTGGTAAGCAGTGTTTCTGCGTGAGGTGACGGGCTTAGCCGAGACAATGCCTCAGTCAGGCTTCGGTGACGGTGCCCCTTTCAAAGACCTAGCAATGGTACCGGAAATGTGTTCGTCATTATAGGGGGTGAGGGGATACCGAGTCACGTTTCTGCGTGAGGTTAAGCGTCATCAGCTTTGAGTTCCTAGGTTCACTTCCCTGCACCGTGTAGGTCTCAGGGCCTCTGAGATTTTTCCCTGAAGGCTGACATGAATTGTACACGAGACCGTCCACCAGCATGTTCCTGAGGCTGGTGTCCAGGAGTGCAGGTGTAGCGGGAGCTGGCTGTTTAGTGGCCCTTCCCTCTGCGGGCATCAGGTTCAGCCCAATGTCCCACGGGGCCTGAAGTTGCTCAGAAGCCACTGATGACCCTTTGGGGTACTCCGTGTCCTTCCATGACCAGGGCCCAGCCGCGAGAGGCCGCGCCACCCTGAGAGGGATAACGGCATCCAGCCACTGCACTCACTAAGGCTTCTTGGAAGCTGCCGCCCTCCAGCGCTGACCAAGGCATATGCGGGCTTTCCTTACCACACGACAGCCTAACCATCATCAGAGGATGAGAGCACATTTCTCCAGCTGGACCAGAAGTCGACGTGCTGCCTGTGGGAGCAAGACGTCCCCTATAAATTCCGAGAAGCCTTGTAATCGCAGGTTTTGCTCAGTGCAGCTCAGGTTTACAATCTGAGGTCCCCCTTGCTTTGCCCGGACGACCAGGGAGAAACGTGTGCCTGGAGAGTCTTGTAAGCTCTGGGTATCCAGCTCTCTGACAGAGGAAACCCTTGGTTGCCGGGCCTTCTGCATACCGAGAGCTCAAAGACCGTGGGGCTGGACGTTGCTCAGAAGGCACAGACGACACTTTCGGCACACGGTGACTTTCCAGGGAAAACGGTGCAGACGAGACGCTCCTCAGACTTGTGAAAGGCACACCAGCCTTACAGCACTTCAGTGACGAAAGCCTCGGGTCAACTTGTGACCATCAACTCTGCTGATGGTAACCCTGCCCCTTCCTTTGAGTATGCCGCTCTGCCGACTATCGCCTTAGCTGAAGTACTCTGCTGGATGAGCTCCGGGCAAGGAATGGCAGGCGCACTGTTTCTCTCGAGAAATCTCACTTTTCCTCCCGGGGAATTCCTGCAGGGTGTCCAGGATGAGCGACCCCTGTGCTTCTCCTTCCGTTTCCTGCCCCAAGTCTCCTGCTTTCCAAAGGGGCAAATCATGCTTTACCCTTCAGGCTCCAGCTTCTACGTGGACCTCCAGCCTGTGGACCGGCACCTTCTGCCCAGGGACCAGAGAGCCATGCGACACACCAGGCTCTCCCGTGAGGACACTTTTGTAAGCAGAGGTACTGCGACAGGTGGGGGCCTAGCCAAAACAGTGCTTCAGTCAGGCTTTGGCGACATTGGAAAGTTCTGTGGCCTAGCAGTGCTTCGGAAAATGCGTCCGGCTTTTCGGGCTGCTTCCAAAGTCACGTTTCTGCTTGAGGTAAGGGGTCGTCAGCTTGGAGTTCGTAGAAGCAATGCTAATCACCGAGTAAGGCTCAGCGCATTTCAGAACTTCGCTGGGAGTCTGACAAGCATTGCACGTGACACCGTCCGCCACCGTGTTCCTGAGACTGGTTTCCAGAGGTGGAGATCTGGCTCTCTGCCGGAGCAGGTCACGTGGTGCCGTGCCCTCTGCATGCCTAGAGTGGAACGCAATGACCCATGGGGCTGGAGGTTGCTCACAGGCCACAGATAACACGTTGGGGACCCCGTGCTCTTCCACGAGCCGGCTCCAGGCGCGAGTGAACTCGCAGTCCTGAGAGGCCTACCAGAGTTAAAGCAGCACATTCACTAAGCCTTCTCGGGAACCGTAATGCACGCCAACACTTTCCATGGCACACGCGGACCTTCCTTTTGCAGCATGTGGGCAGGCTTCCTAACCACGAGCCAGGAGGCTTTGGGATGAGCTCCGAGCACTGAACTGCATGCACCCACGTCCTTTCGAGGAAACCCACTCTGCCTCACTTTGCCTCCCAGGGAACTCCTACGGTGAATCCAAGACAGGCGACGGGGCTGTTTTTCAGGGAGCTCCGAGGACGCAGCTCTCTGGGTTGCCAACAGGCCAAATTTCACTTTTCTCGTCCGACGCCCTTTTCGCGATGGACACCCAGCTCAGGTAGCTGAAGTTCCCGGGCAGCCAAAAGAGACACAGGTCGCACACTGGACCCCTTCCCTGAAAGCACTTTGGGAAACATGTGTTCCTCCTGAATTGCACGAGTAAGTGAACGCCTTCGTTTCCCCTCGGTCACGGTATATCTTGCCAAGGGCTAGCAATCTTCCGAGGACGACTGCACAGTTCTCTCACTGTGTCTGGGGTCGAGGTGCTGCTTGAGGGAGCAAGAGGTCAGGTGTGAATGCCGAGAAGCCGGTCAGGCATGGCGTTTCTCTCAAAGCACCTCAGCTTTACAAAATGAGGCCCCCTTGCATTACCCGGAAGCCCGGTGAGAAACGTGATCTTCAGGCTTCTTCCAAGCTCTGGAAATCTAGCTCTCTGATGGAGGAAAGACTTTGTTGCCCGGCCTTCTGCGTCCCAAAGAGTAGAGCCCAAAGACCCATGTGGCTGGAGGGTGTTCAGCAGGCACAGATGCCACTTGTGGTACACACGTCCACCACCATGTTCCTGCACCTTACTTTGAGCCTGGCGCTCAGCTGACACTCGCCCTAGGTGAAGTCCACTGCTGGATGTGCTCCTAGCAAGAAACTGCAAGCACGCTCTTTCTTTGAGGAAACCCTGCGTTCCTCCCCGGGTATTCTTGCAGGGTGTAGTAGGTGAGGCGCGCAGGGCTTTTTATTCAGTCTTTTGGCCTCAAGCGTCCTAGTTTTCAAAGGGGTAAATAATTCTTTCCCCTCAGGCTCCATTCTCGTTGTGGACACGTAGCCTGGGCAGCAGCACCTTCTACCGGGGTGAAAAGAAACACACGCGAAGAACTAGGCGCTTCCGTGAGGCCACTTTGGTAAGCAGTGTTTCTGCGTGAGGTGACGGGCTTAGCCGAGACAATGCCTCAGTCAGGCTTCGGTGACGGTGCCCCTTTCAAAGGCCTAGCAATGGTACCGGAAATGTGTTCGTCATTATAGGGGGTGAGGGGATACCGAGTCACGTTTCTGCGTGAGGTTAAGCGTCGTCAGCTTTGAGTTTCTAGGTTCACTTCCCTGCACCGTGTAGGTCTCAGGGCATCTGAGATTTTCGCCTGAAGGCTGACATGGATTGTACGCGAGACCGTCCACCAGCATGTTCCTGAGGCTGGTGTCCAGGAATGCAGGTGTAGCGGGAGCTGGCTGTTTAGTGGCCCTTCCCTCTGCGGGCATCAGGTTCAGCCCAATGTCCCACGGGGCCTGAAGTTGCTCAGAAGCCACTGATGACCCTTTGGGGTACTCCGTGTCCTTCCATGACCAGGGCCCAGCCGCGAGAGGCCGCGCCACCCTGAGAGGGATAACGGCATCCAGCCACTGCACTCACTAAGGCTTCTTGGAAGCTGCCGCCCTCCAGCGCTGACCAAGGCATATGCGGGCTTTCCTTACCACACGACAGCCTAACCATCATCAGAGGATGAGAGCACATTTCTCCAGCTGGACCAGAAGTCGACGTGCTGCCTGTGGGAGCAAGACGTCCCCTATAAATTCCGAGAAGCCTTGTAATCGCAGGTTTTGCCCAGTGCAGCTCAGGTTTACAATCTGAGGTCCCCCTTGCTTTGCCCGGACGACCAGGGAGAAACGTGTGCCTGGAGAGTCTTGTAAGCTCTGGGTATCCAGCTCTCTGACAGAGGAAACCCTTGGTTGCCGGGCCTTCTGCATACCGAGAGCTCAAAGACCATGGGGCTGGACGTTGCTCAGAAGGCACAGACGACACTTTCGGCACACGGTGACTTTCCAGGGAAAACGGTGCAGACGAGACGCTCCTCAGACTTGTGAAAGGCACACCAGCCTTACAGCACTTCAGTGACGAAAGCCTCGGGTCAACTTGTGACCATCAACTCTGCTGATGGTAACCCTGCCCCTTCCTTTGAGTATGCCGCTCTGCCGACTATCGCCTTAGCTGAAGTACTCTGCTGGATGAGCTCCGGGCAAGGAATGGCAGGCGCACTGTTTCTCTCGAGAAATCTCACTTTTCCTCCCGGGGAATTCCTGCAGGGTGTCCAGGATGAGCGACCCCTGTGCTTCTCCTTCCGTTTTCTGCCCCAAGTCTCCTGCTTTCCAAAGGGGCAAATCATGCTTTACCCTTCAGGCTCCAGCTTCTACGTGGACCTCCAGCCTGTGGACCGGCACCTTCTGCCCAGGGACCAGAGAGCCATGCGACACACCAGGCTCTCCCGTGAGGACACTTTTGTAAGCAGAGGTACTGCGACAGGTGGGGGCCTAGCCAAAACAGTGCTTCAGTCAGGCTTTGGCGACATTGGAAAGTTCTGTGGCCTAGCAGTGCTTCGGAAAATGCGTCCGGCTTTTCGGGCTGCTTCCAAAGTCACGTTTCTGCTTGAGGTAAGGGGTCGTCAGCTTGGAGTTCGTAGAAGCAATGCTAATCACCGAGTAAGGCTCAGCGCATTTCAGAACTTCGCTGGGAGTCTGACAAGCATTGCACGTGACACCGTCCGCCACCGTGTTCCTGAGACTGGTTTCCAGAGGTGGAGATCTGGCTCTCTGCCGGAGCAGGTCGCGTGGTGCCGTGCCCTCTGCATGCCTAGAGTGGAACGCAATGACCCATGGGGCTGGAGGTTGCTCACAGCCCAGAGATAACACGCTGGGGACCCCATGCTCTTCCACGAGCCGGCTCCAGGCGCGAGTGAACTCGCAGTCCTGAGAGGCCTACCAGAGTTAAAGCAGCACATTCACTAAGCCTTCTCGGGAACCGTAATGCACGCCAACACTTTCCATGGCACACGCGGACCTTCCTTTTGCAGCATGTGGGCAGGCTTCCTAACCACGAGCCAGGAGGCTTTGGGATGAGCTCCGAGCACTGAACTGCATGCACCCACGTCCTTTCGAGAAAACCCACTCTGCCTCACTTTGCCTCCCAGGGAACTCCTACGGTGAATCCAAGACAGGCGACGGGTTTGTTTTTCAGGGAGCTCCGAGGACGCAGCTCTCTGGGTTGCCAACAGGCCAAATTTCACTTTTCTCGTCCGACGCCCTTTTCACGATGGACACCCAGCTCAGGTAGCTGAAGTTCCCGAGCAGCCAAAAGAGACACAGGTCGCACACTGGACCCCTTCCCTGAAAGCACTTTGGGAAACATGTGTTCCTCCTGAATTGCACGAGTAAGTGAACGCCTTCGTTTCCCCTCGGTCACGGTATATCTTGCCAAGGGCTAGCAATCTTCCGAGGACGACTGCACAGTTCTCTCACTGTGTCTGGGGTCGAGGTGCTGCTTGAGGGAGCAAGAGGTCAGGTGTGAATGCCGAGAAGCCGGTCAGGCATGGCGTTTCTCTCAAAGCACCTCAGCTTTACAAAATGAGGCCCCCTTGCATTACCCGGAAGCCCGGTGAGAAACGTGATCTTCAGGCTTCTTCCAAGCTCTGGAAATCTAGCTCTCCGATGGAGGAAAGACTTTGTTGCCCGGCCTTCTGCGTCCCAAAGAGTAGAGCCCAAAGACCCATGTGGCTGGAGGGTGTTCAGCAGGCACAGATGCCACTTTTGGTACACACGTCCACCACCATGTTCCTGCACCTTACTTTGAGCCTGGCGCTCAGCTGACACTCGCCCTAGGTGAAGTCCACTGCTGGATGTGCTCCTAGCAAGAAACTGCAAGCACGCTCTTTCTTTGAGGAAACCCTGCGTTCCTCCCCGGGTATTCTTGCAGGGTGTAGTAGGTGAGGCGCGCAGGGCTTTTTATTCAGTCTTTCGGCCTCAAGCGTCCTAGTTTTCAAAGGGGTAAATAATTCTTCCCCCTCAGGCTCCATTCTCGTTGTGGACACGTAGCCTGGGCAGCAGCACCTTCTACCGGGGTGAAAAGAAACACACGCGAAGAACTAGGCACTTCCGTGAGGCCACTTTGGTAAGCAGTGTTTCTGCGTGAGGTGACGGGCTTAGCCGAGACAATGCCTCAGTCAGGCTTCGGTGACGGTGCCCCTTTCAAAGGCCTAGCAATGGTACCCGAAATGTGTTCGTCATTATAGGGGGTGAGGGGATACCGAGTCACGTTTCTGCGTGAGGTTAAGCGTCGTCAGCTTTGAGTTTCTAGGTTCACTTCCCTGCACCGTGTAGGTCTCAGGGCATCTGAGATTTTCGCCTGAAGGCTGACATGAATTGTACGCGAGACCGTCCACCAGCATGTTCCTGAGGCTGGTGTCCAGGAGTGCAGGTGTAGCGGGAGCTGGCTGTTTAGTGGCCCTTCCCTCTGCGGGCATCAGGTTCAGCCCAATGTCCCACGGGGCCTGAAGTTGCTCAGAAGCCACTGATGACCCTTTGGGGTACTCCGTGTCCTTCCATGACCAGGGCCCAGCCGCGAGAGGCCGCGCCACCCTGAGAGGGATAACGGCATTCAGCCACTGCACTCACTAAGGCTTCTTGGAAGCTGCCGCCCTCCAGCGCTGACCAAGGCATATGCGGGCTTTCCTTACCACACGACAGCCTAACCATCATCAGAGGATGAGAGCACATTTCTCCAGCTGGACCAGAAGTCGACGTGCTGCCTGTGGGAGCAAGACGTCCCCTATAAATTCCGAGAAGCCTTGTAATCGCAGGTTTTGCCCAGTGCAGCTCAGGTTTACAATCTGAGGTCCCCCTTGCTTTGCCCGGACGACCAGGGAGAAACGTGTGCCTGGAGAGTCTTGTAAGCTCTGGGTATCCAGCTCTCTGACAGAGGAAACCCTTGGTTGCCGGGCCTTCTGCATACCGAGAGCTCAAAGACCATGGGGCTGGACGTTGCTCAGAAGGCACAGATGACACTTTCGGCACACGGTGACTTTCCAGGGAAAACGGTGCAGACGAGACGCTCCTCAGACTTGTGAAAGGCACACCAGCCTTACAGCACTTCAGTGACGAAAGCCTCGGGTCAACTTGTGACCATCAACTCTGCTGATGGTAACCCTGCCCCTTCCTTTGAGTATGCCGCTCTGCCGACTATCGCCTTAGCTGAAGTACTCTGCTGGATGAGCTCCGGGCAAGGAATGGCAGGCGCACTGTTTCTCTCGAGAAATCTCACTTTTCCTCCCGGGGAATTCCTGCAGGGTGTCCAGGATGAGCGACCCCTGTGCTTCTCCTTCCGTTTTCTGCCCCAAGTCTCCTGCTTTCCAAAGGGGCAAATCATGCTTTACCCTTCAGGCTCCAGCTTCTACGTGGACCTCCAGCCTGTGGACCGGCACCTTCTGCCCAGGGACCAGAGAGCCATGCGACACACCAGGCTCTCCCGTGAGGACACTTTTGTAAGCAGAGGTACTGCGACAGGTGGGGGCCTAGCCAAAACAGTGCTTCAGTCAGGCTTTGGCGACATTGGAAAGTTCTGTGGCCTAGCAGTGCTTCGGAAAATGCGTCCGGCTTTTCGGGCTGCTTCCAAAGTCACGTTTCTGCTTGAGGTAAGGGGTCGTCAGCTTGGAGTTCGTAGAAGCAATGCTAATCACCGAGTAAGGCTCAGCGCATTTCAGAACTTCGCTGGGAGTCTGACAAGCATTGCACGTGACACCGTCCGCCACCGTGTTCCTGAGACTGGTTTCCAGAGGTGGAGATCTGGCTCTCTGCCGGAGCAGGTCGCGTGGTGCCGTGCCCTCTGCATGCCTAGAGTGGAACGCAATGACCCATGGGGCTGGAGGTTGCTCACAGCCCACAGATAACACGCTGGGGACCCCGTGCTCTTCCACGAGCCGGCTCCAGGCGCGAGTGAACTCGCAGTCCTGAGAGGCCTACCAGAGTTAAAGCAGCACATTCACTAAGCCTTCTCGGGAACCGTAATGCACGCCAACACTTTCCATGGCACACGCGGACCTTCCTTTTGCAGCATGTGGGCAGGCTTCCTAACCACGAGCCAGGAGGCTTTGGGATGAGCTCCGAGCACTGAACTGCATGCACCCACGTCCTTTCGAGAAAACCCACTCTGCCTCACTTTGCCTCCCAGGGAACTCCTACGGTGAATCCAAGACAGGCGACGGGGCTGTTTTTCAGGGAGCTCCGAGGACGCAGCTCTCTGGGTTGCCAACAGGCCAAATTTCACTTTTCTCGTCCGACGCCCTTTTCGCGATGGACACCCAGCTCAGGTAGCTGAAGTTCCCGAGCAGCCAAAAGAGACACAGGTCGCACACTGGACCCCTTCCCTGAAAGCACTTTGGGAAACATGTGTTCCTCCTGAATTGCACGAGTAAGTGAACGCCTTCGTTTCCCCTCGGTCACGGTATATCTTGCCAAGGGCTAGCAATCTTCCGAGGACGACTGCACAGTTCTCTCACTGTGTCTGGGGTCGAGGTGCTGCTTGAGGGAGCAAGAGGTCAGGTGTGAATGCCGAGAAGCCGGTCAGGCATGGCGTTTCTCTCAAAGCACCTCAGCTTTACAAAATGAGGCCCCCTTGCATTACCCGGAAGCCCGGTGAGAAACGTGATCTTCAGGCTTCTTCCAAGCTCTGGAAATCTAGCTCTCCGATGGAGGAAAGACTTTGTTGCCCGGCCTTCTGCGTCCCAAAGAGTAGAGCCCAAAGACCCATGTGGCTGGAGGGTGTTCAGCAGGCACAGATGCCACTTGTGGTACACACGTCCACCACCATGTTCCTGCACCTTACTTTGAGCCTGGCGCTCAGCTGACACTCGCCCTAGGTGAAGTCCACTGCTGGATGCGCTCCTAGCTAGAAACTGCAAGCACGCTCTTTCTTTGAGGAAACCCTGCGTTCCTCCCCGGGTATTCTTGCAGGGTGTAGTAGGTGAGGCACGCAGGGCTTTTTATTCAGTCTTTTGGCCTCAAGCGTCCTAGTTTTCAAAGGGGTAAATAATTCTTCCCCCTCAGGCTCCATTCTCGTTGTGGACACGTAGCCTGGGCAGCAGCACCTTCTACCGGGGTGAAAAGAAACACACGCGAAGAACTAGGCGCTTCCGTGAGGCCACTTTGGTAAGCAGTGTTTCTGCGTGAGGTGACGGGCTTAGCCGAGACAATGCCTCAGTCAGGCTTCGGTGACGGTGCCCCTTTCAAAGGCCTAGCAATGGTACCGGAAATGTGTTCGTCATTATAGGGGGTGAGGGGATACCGAGTCACGTTTCTGCGTGAGGTTAAGCGTCGTCAGCTTTGAGTTTCTAGGTTCACTTCCCTGCACCGTGTAGGTCTCAGGGCATCTGAGATTTTCGCCTGAAGGCTGACATGGATTGTACGCGAGACCGTCCACCAGCATGTTCCTAAGGCTGGTGTCCAGGAGTGCAGGTGTAGCGGGAGCTGGCTGTTTAGTGGCCCTTCCCTCTGCGGGCATCAGGTTCAGCCCAATGTCCCACGGGGCCTGAAGTTGCTCAGAAGCCACTGATGACCCTTTGGGGTACTCCGTGTCCTTCCATGACCAGGGCCCAGCCGCGAGAGGCCGCGCCACCCTGAGAGGGATAACGGCATCCAGCCACTGCACTCACTAAGGCTTCTTGGAAGCTGCCGCCCTCCAGCGCTGACCAAGGCATATGCGGGCTTTCCTTACCACACGACAGCCTAACCATCATCAGAGGATGAGAGCACATTTCTCCAGCTGGACCAGAAGTCGACGTGCTGCCTGTGGGAGCAAGACGTCCCCTATAAATTCCGAGAAGCCTTGTAATCGCAGGTTTTGCCCAGTGCAGCTCAGGTTTACAATCTGAGGTCCCCCTTGCTTTGCCCGGACGACCAGGGAGAAACGTGTGCCTGGAGAGTCTTGTAAGCTCTGGGTATCCAGCTCTCTGACAGAGGAAACCCTTGGTTGCCGGGCCTTCTGCATACCGAGAGCTCAAAGACCATGGGGCTGGACGTTGCTCAGAAGGCACAGACGACACTTTCGGCACACGGTGACTTTCCAGGGAAAACGGTGCAGACGAGACGCTCCTCAGACTTGTGAAAGGCACACCAGCCTTACAGCACTTCAGTGACGAAAGCCTCGGGTCAACTTGTGACCATCAACTCTGCTGATGGTAACCCTGCCCCTTCCTTTGAGTATGCCGCTCTGCCGACTATCGCCTTAGCTGAAGTACTCTGCTGGATGAGCTCCGGGCAAGGAATGGCAGGCGCACTGTTTCTCTCGAGAAATCTCACTTTTCCTCCCGGGGAATTCCTGCAGGGTGTCCAGGATGAGCGACCCCTGTGCTTCTCCTTCCGTTTTCTGCCCCAAGTCTCCTGCTTTCCAAAGGGGCAAATCATGCTTTACCCTTCAGGCTCCAGCTTCTACGTGGACCTCCAGCCTGTGGACCGGCACCTTCTGCCCAGGGACCAGAGAGCCATGCGACACACCAGGCTCTCCCGTGAGGACACTTTTGTAAGCAGAGGTACTGCGACAGGTGGGGGCCTAGCCAAAACAGTGCTTCAGTCAGGCTTTGGCGACATTGGAAAGTTCTGTGGCCTAGCAGTGCTTCGGAAAATGCGTCCGGCTTTTCGGGCTGCTTCCAAAGTCACGTTTCTGCTTGAGGTAAGGGGTCGTCAGCTTGGAGTTCGTAGAAGCAATGCTAATCACCGAGTAAGGCTCAGCGCATTTCAGAACTTCGCTGGGAGTCTGACAAGCATTGCACGTGACACCGTCCGCCACCGTGTTCCTGAGACTGGTTTCCAGAGGTGGAGATCTGGCTCTCTGCCGGAGCAGGTCGCGTGGTGCCGTGCCCTCTGCATGCCTAGAGTGGAACGCAATGACCCATGGGGCTGGAGGTTGCTCACAGGCCACAGATAACACGTTGGGGACCCCGTGCTCTTCCACGAGCCGGCTCCAGGCACGAGTGAACTCGCAGTCCTGAGAGGCCTTCCAGAGTTAAAGCAGCACATTCACTAAGCCTTCCTGGGAACCGTAATGCACGCCAACACTTTCCATGGCACACGCGGACCTTCCTTTTGCAGCATGTGGGCAGGCTTCCTAACCACGAGCCAGAAGGCTTTGGGATGAGCTCCGAGCACTGAACTGCATGCACCCACGTCCTTTCGAGAAAACCCACTCTGCCTCACTTTGCCTCCCAGGGAACTCCTACGGTGAATCCAAGACAGGCGACGGGGCTGTTTTTCAGGGAGCTCCGAGGACGCAGCTCTCTGGGTTGCCAACAGGCCAAATTTCACTTTTCTCGTCCGACGCCCTTTTCGCGATGGACACCCAGCTCAGGTAGCTGAAGTTCCCGGGCAGCCAAAAGAGACACAGGTCGCACACTGGACCCCTTCCCTGAAAGCACTTTGGGAAACATGTGTTCCTCCTGAATTGCACGAGTAAGTGAACGCCTTCGTTTCCCCTCGGTCACGGTATATCTTGCCAAGGGCTAGCAATCTTCCGAGGACGACTGCACAGTTCTCTCACTGTGTCTGGGGTCGAGGTGCTGCTTGAGGGAGCAAGAGGTCAGGTGTGAATGCCGAGAAGCCGGTCAGGCATGGCGTTTCTCTCAAAGCACCTCAGCTTTACAAAATGAGGCCCCCTTGCATTACCCGGAAGCCCGGTGAGAAACGTGATCTTCAGGCTTCTTCCAAGCTCTGGAAATCTAGCTCTCCGATGGAGGAAAGACTTTGTTGCCCGGCCTTCTGCGTCCCAAAGAGTAGAGCCCAAAGACCCATGTGGCTGGAGGGTGTTCAGCAGGCACAGATGCCACTTGTGGTACAAACGTCCACCACCATGTTCCTGCACCTTACTTTGAGCCTGGCGCTCAGCTGACACTCGCCCTAGGTGAAGTCCACTGCTGGATGTGCTCCTAGCAAGAAACTGCAAGCACGCTCTTTCTTTGAGGAAACCCTGCGTTCCTCCCCGGGTATTCTTGCAGGGTGTAGTAGGTGAGGCGCGCAGGGCTTTTTATTCAGTCTTTTGGCCTCAAGCGTCCTAGTTTTCAAAGGGGTAAATAATTCTTCCCCCTCAGGCTCCATTCTCGTTGTGGACACGTAGCCTGGGCAGCAGCACCTTCTACCGGGGTGAAAAGAAACACACGCGAAGAACTAGGCGCTTCCGTGAGGCCACTTTGGTAAGCAGTGTTTCTGCGTGAGGTGACGGGCTTAGCCGAGACAATGCCTCAGTCAGGCTTCGGTGACGGTGCCCCTTTCAAAGGCCTAGCAATGGTACCCGAAATGTGTTCGTCATTATAGGGGGTGAGGGGATACCGAGTCACGTTTCTGCGTGAGGTTAAGCGTCGTCAGCTTTGAGTTTCTAGGTTCACTTCCCTGCACCGTGTAGGTCTCAGGGCATCTGAGATTTTCGCCTGAAGGCTGACATGAATTGTACGCGAGACCGTCCACCAGCATGTTCCTGAGGCTGGTGTCCAGGAGTGCAGGTGTAGCGGGAGCTGGCTGTTTAGTGGCCCTTCCCTCTGCGGGCATCAGGTTCAGCCCAATGTCCCACGGGGCCTGAAGTTGCTCAGAAGCCACTGATGACCCTTTGGGGTACTCCGTGTCCTTCCATGACCAGGGCCCAGCCGCGAGAGGCCGCGCCACCCTGAGAGGGATAACGGCATTCAGCCACTGCACTCACTAAGGCTTCTTGGAAGCTGCCGCCCTCCAGCGCTGACCAAGGCATATGCGGGCTTTCCTTACCACACGACAGCCTAACCATCATCAGAGGATGAGAGCACATTTCTCCAGCTGGACCAGAAGTCGACGTGCTGCCTGTGGGAGCAAGACGTCCCCTATAAATTCCGAGAAGCCTTGTAATCGCAGGTTTTGCCCAGTGCAGCTCAGGTTTACAATCTGAGGTCCCCCTTGCTTTGCCCGGACGACCAGGGAGAAACGTGTGCCTGGAGAGTCTTGTAAGCTCTGGGTATCCAGCTCTCTGACAGAGGAAACCCTTGGTTGCCGGGCCTTCTGCATACCGAGAGCTCAAAGACCATGGGGCTGGACGTTGCTCAGAAGGCACAGACGACACTTTCGGCACACGGTGACTTTCCAGGGAAAACGGTGCAGACGAGACGCTCCTCAGACTTGTGAAAGGCACACCAGCCTTACAGCACTTCAGTGACGAAAGCCTCGGGTCAACTTGTGACCATCAACTCTGCTGATGGTAACCCTGCCCCTTCCTTTGAGTATGCCGCTCTGCCGACTATCGCCTTAGCTGAAGTACTCTGCTGGATGAGCTCCGGGCAAGGAATGGCAGGCGCACTGTTTCTCTCGAGAAATCTCACTTTTCCTCCCGGGGAATTCCTGCAGGGTGTCCAGGATGAGCGACCCCTGTGCTTCTCCTTCCGTTTTCTGCCCCAAGTCTCCTGCTTTCCAAAGGGGCAAATCATGCTTTACCCTTCAGGCTCCAGCTTCTACGTGGACCTCCAGCCTGTGGACCGGCACCTTCTGCCCAGGGACCAGAGAGCCATGCGACACACCAGGCTCTCCCGTGAGGACACTTTTGTAAGCAGAGGTACTGCGACAGGTGGGGGCCTAGCCAAAACAGTGCTTCAGTCAGGCTTTGGCGACATTGGAAAGTTCTGTGGCCTAGCAGTGCTTCGGAAAATGCGTCCGGCTTTTCGGGCTGCTTCCAAAGTCACGTTTCTGCTTGAGGTAAGGGGTCGTCAGCTTGGAGTTCGTAGAAGCAATGCTAATCACCGAGTAAGGCTCAGCGCATTTCAGAACTTCGCTGGGAGTCTGACAAGCATTGCACGTGACACCGTCCGCCACCGTGTTCCTGAGACTGGTTTCCAGAGGTGGAGATCTGGCTCTCTGCCAGAGCAGGTCGCGTGGTGCCGTGCCCTCTGCATGCCTAGAGTGGAACGCAATGACCCATGGGGCTGGAGGTTGCTCACAGCCCACAGATAACACGCTGGGGACCCCGTGCTCTTCCACGAGCCGGCTCCAGGCGCGAGTGAACTCGCAGTCCTGAGAGGCCTACCAGAGTTAAAGCAGCACATTCACTAAGCCTTCTCGGGAACCGTAATGCACGCCAACACTTTCCATGGCACACGCGGACCTTCCTTTTGCAGCATGTGGGCAGGCTTCCTAACCACGAGCCAGGAGGCTTTGGGATGAGCTCCGAGCACTGAACTGCATGCACCCACGTCCTTTCGAGAAAACCCACTCTGCCTCACTTTGCCTCCCAGGGAACTCCTACGGTGAATCCAAGACAGGCGACGGGTTTGTTTTTCAGGGAGCTCCGAGGACGCAGCTCTCTGGGTTGCCAACAGGCCAAATTTCACTTTTCTCGTCCGACGCCCTTTTCACGATGGACACCCAGCTCAGGTAGCTGAAGTTCCCGAGCAGCCAAAAGAGACACAGGTCGCACACTGGACCCCTTCCCTGAAAGCACTTTGGGAAACATGTGTTCCTCCTGAATTGCACGAGTAAGTGAACGCCTTCGTTTCCCCTCGGTCACGGTATATCTTGCCAAGGGCTAGCAATCTTCCGAGGACGACTGCACAGTTCTCTCACTGTGTCTGGGGTCGAGGTGCTGCTTGAGGGAGCAAGAGGTCAGGTGTGAATGCCGAGAAGCCGGTCAGGCATGGCGTTTCTCTCAAAGCACCTCAGCTTTACAAAATGAGGCCCCCTTGCATTACCCGGAAGCCCGGTGAGAAACGTGATCTTCAGGCTTCTTCCAAGCTCTGGAAATCTAGCTCTCCGATGGAGGAAAGACTTTGTTGCCCGGCCTTCTGCGTCCCAAACAGTAGAGCCCAAAGACCCATGTGGCTGGAGGGTGTTCAGCAGGCACAGATGCCACTTGTGGTACACACGTCCACCACCATGTTCCTGCACCTTACTTTGAGCCTGGCGCTCAGCTGACACTCGCCCTAGGTGAAGTCCACTGCTGGATGTGCTCCTAGCAAGAAACTGCAAGCACGCTCTTTCTTTGAGGAAACCCTGCGTTCCTCCCCGGGTATTCTTGCAGGGAGTAGTAGGTGAGGCGCGCAGGGCTTTTTATTCAGTCTTTTGGCCTCAAGCGTCCTAGTTTTCAAAGGGGTAAATAATTCTTCCCCCTCAGGCTCCATTCTCGTTGTGGACACGTAGCCTGGGCAGCAGCACCTTCTACCGGGGTGAAAAGAAACACACGCGAAGAACTAGGCGCTTCCGTGAGGCCACTTTGGTAAGCAGTGTTTCTGCGTGAGGTGACGGGCTTAGCCGAGACAATGCCTCAGTCAGGCTTCGGTGACGGTGCCCCTTTCAAAGGCCTAGCAATGGTACCGGAAATGTGTTCGTCATTATAGGGGGTGAGGGGATACCGAGTCACGTTTCTGCGTGAGGTTAAGCGTCGTCAGCTTTGAGTTTCTAGGTTCACTTCCCTGCACCGTGTAGGTCTCAGGGCATCTGAGATTTTCGCCTGAAGGCTGACATGAATTGTACGCGAGACCATCCACCAGCATGTTCCTGAGGCTGGTGTCCAGGAGTGCAGGTGTAGCGGGAGCTGGCTGTTTAGTGGCCCTTCCCTCTGCGGGCATCAGGTTCAGCCCAATGTCCCACGGGGCCTGAAGTTGCTCAGAAGCCACTGATGACCCTTTGGGGTACTCCGTGTCCTTCCATGACCAGGGCCCAGCCGCGAGAGGCCGCGCCACCCTGAGAGGGATAACGGCATTCAGCCACTGCACTCACTAAGGCTTCTTGGAAGCTGCCGCCCTCCAGCGCTGACCAAGGCATATGCGGGCTTTCCTTACCACACGACAGCCTAACCATCATCAGAGGATGAGAGCACATTTCTCCAGCTGGACCAGAAGTCGACGTGCTGCCTGTGGGAGCAAGACGTCCCCTATAAATTCCGAGAAGCCTTGTAATCGCAGGTTTTGCCCAGTGCAGCTCAGGTTTACAATCTGAGGTCCCCCTTGCTTTGCCCGGACGACCAGGGAGAAACGTGTGCCTGGAGAGTCTTGTAAGCTCTGGGTATCCAGCTCTCTGACAGAGGAAACCCTTGGTTGCCGGGCCTTCTGCATACCGAGAGCTCAAAGACCATGGGGCTGGACGTTGCTCAGAAGGCACAGACGACACTTTCGGCACACGGTGACTTTCCAGGGAAAACGGTGCAGACGAGACGCTCCTCAGACTTGTGAAAGGCACACCAGCCTTACAGCACTTCAGTGACGAAAGCCTCGGGTCAACTTGTGACCATCAACTCTGCTGATGGTAACCCTGCCCCTTCCTTTGAGTATGCCGCTCTGCCGACTATCGCCTTAGCTGAAGTACTCTGCTGGATGAGCTCCGGGCAAGGAATGGCAGGCGCACTGTTTCTCTCGAGAAATCTCACTTTTCCTCCCGGGGAATTCCTGCAGGGTGTCCAGGATGAGCGACCCCTGTGCTTCTCCTTCCGTTTTCTGCCCCAAGTCTCCTGCTTTCCAAAGGGGCAAATCATGCTTTACCCTTCAGGCTCCAGCTTCTACGTGGACCTCCAGCCTGTGGACCGGCACCTTCTGCCCAGGGACCAGAGAGCCATGCGACACACCAGGCTCTCCCGTGAGGACACTTTTGTAAGCAGAGGTACTGCGACAGGTGGGGGCCTAGCCAAAACAGTGCTTCAGTCAGGCTTTGGCGACATTGGAAAGTTCTGTGGCCTAGCAGTGCTTCGGAAAATGCGTCCGGCTTTTCGGGCTGCTTCCAAAGTCACGTTTCTGCTTGAGGTAAGGGGTCGTCAGCTTGGAGTTCGTAGAAGCAATGCTAATCACCGAGTAAGGCTCAGCGCATTTCAGAACTTCGCTGGGAGTCTGACAAGCATTGCACGTGACACCGTCCGCCACCGTGTTCCTGAGACTGGTTTCCAGAGGTGGAGATCTGGCTCTCTGCCGGAGCAGGTCGCGTGGTGCCGTGCCCTCTGCATGCCTAGAGTGGAACGCAATGACCCATGGGGCTGGAGGTTGCTCACAGCCCACAGATAACACGCTGGGGACCCCGTGCTCTTCCACGAGCCGGCTCCAGGCGCGAGTGAACTCGCAGTCCTGAGAGGCCTACCAGAGTTAAAGCAGCACATTCACTAAGCCTTCTCGGGAACCGTAATGCACGCCAACACTTTCCATGGCACACGCGGACCTTCCTTTTGCAGCATGTGGGCAGGCTTCCTAACCACGAGCCAGGAGGCTTTGGGATGAGCTCCGAGCACTGAACTGCATGCACCCACGTCCTTTCGAGAAAACCCACTCTGCCTCACTTTGCCTCCCAGGGAACTCCTACGGTGAATCCAAGAAAGGCGACGGGGCTGTTTTTCAGGGAGCTCCGAGGACGCAGCTCTCTGGGTTGCCAACAGGCCAAATTTCACTTTTCTCGTCCGACGCCCTTTTCACGATGGACACCCAGCTCAGGTAGCTGAAGTTCCCGAGCAGCCAAAAGAGACACAGGTCGCACACTGGACCCCTTCCCTGAAAGCACTTTGGGAAACATGTGTTCCTCCTGAATTGCACGAGTAAGTGAACGCCTTCGTTTCCCCTCGGTCACGGTATATCTTGCCAAGGGCTAGCAATCTTCCGAGGACGACTGCACAGTTCTCTCACTGTGTCTGGGGTCGAGGTGCTGCTTGAGGGAGCAAGAGGTCAGGTGTGAATGCCGAGAAGCCGGTCAGGCATGGCGTTTCTCTCAAAGCACCTCAGCTTTACAAAATGAGGCCCCCTTGCATTACCCGGAAGCCCGGTGAGAAACGTGATCTTCAGGCTTCTTCCAAGCTCTGGAAATCTAGCTCTCTGATGGAGGAAAGACTTTGTTGCCCGGCCTTCTGCGTCCCAAACAGTAGAGCCCAAAGACCCATGTGGCTGGAGGGTGTTCAGCAGGCACAGATGCCACTTGTGGTACACACGTCCACCACCATGTTCCTGCACCTTACTTTGAGCCTGGCGCTCAGCTGACACTCGCCCTAGGTGAAGTCCACTGCTGGATGTGCTCCTAGCAAGAAACTGCAAGCACGCTCTTTCTTTGAGGAAACCCTGCGTTCCTCCCCGGGTATTCTTGCAGGGTGTAGTAGGTGAGGCGCGCAGGGCTTTTTATTCAGTCTTTTGGCCTCAAGCGTCCTAGTTTTCAAAGGGGTAAATAATTCTTCCCCCTCAGGCTCCATTCTCGTTGTGGACACGTAGCCTGGGCAGCAGCACCTTCTACCGGGGTGAAAAGAAACACACGCGAAGAACTAGGCGCTTCCGTGAGGCCACTTTGGTAAGCAGTGTTTCTGCGTGAGGTGACGGGCTTAGCCGAGACAATGCCTCAGTCAGGCTTCGGTGACGGTGCCCCTTTCAAAGGCCTAGCAATGGTACCCGAAATGTGTTCGTCATTATAGGGGGTGAGGGGATACCGAGTCACGTTTCTGCGTGAGGTTAAGCGTCGTCAGCTTTGAGTTTCTAGGTTCACTTCCCTGCACCGTGTAGGTCTCAGGGCATCTGAGATTTTCGCCTGAAGGCTGACATGAATTGTACGCGAGACCGTCCACCAGCATGTTCCTGAGGCTGGTGTCCAGGAGTGCAGGTGTAGCGGGAGCTGGCTGTTTAGTGGCCCTTCCCTCTGCGGGCATCAGGTTCAGCCCAATGTCCCACGGGGCCTGAAGTTGCTCAGAAGCCACTGATGACCCTTTGGGGTACTCCGTGTCCTTCCATGACCAGGGCCCAGCCGCGAGAGGCCGCGCCACCCTGAGAGGGATAACGGCATTCAGCCACTGCACTCACTAAGGCTTCTTGGAAGCTGCCGCCCTCCAGCGCTGACCAAGGCATATGCGGGCTTTCCTTACCACACGACAGCCTAACCATCATCAGAGGATGAGAGCACATTTCTCCAGCTGGACCAGAAGTCGACGTGCTGCCTGTGGGAGCAAGACGTCCCCTATAAATTCCGAGAAGCCTTGTAATCGCAGGTTTTGCCCAGTGCAGCTCAGGTTTACAATCTGAGGTCCCCCTTGCTTTGCCCGGACGACCAGGGAGAAACGTGTGCCTGGAGAGTCTTGTAAGCTCTGGGTATCCAGCTCTCTGACAGAGGAAACCCTTGGTTGCCGGGCCTTCTGCATACCGAGAGCTCAAAGACCATGGGGCTGGACGTTGCTCAGAAGGCACAGACGACACTTTCGGCACACGGTGACTTTCCAGGGAAAACGGTGCAGACGAGACGCTCCTCAGACTTGTGAAAGGCACACCAGCCTTACAGCACTTCAGTGACGAAAGCCTCGGGTCAACTTGTGACCATCAACTCTGCTGATGGTAACCCTGCCCCTTCCTTTGAGTATGCCGCTCTGCCGACTATCGCCTTAGCTGAAGTACTCTGCTGGATGAGCTCCGGGCAAGGAATGGCAGGCGCACTGTTTCTCTCGAGAAATCTCACTTTTCCTCCCGGGGAATTCCTGCAGGGTGTCCAGGATGAGCGACCCCTGTGCTTCTCCTTCCGTTTTCTGCCCCAAGTCTCCTGCTTTCCAAAGGGGCAAATCATGCTTTACCCTTCAGGCTCCAGCTTCTACGTGGACCTCCAGCCTGTGGACCGGCACCTTCTGCCCAGGGACCAGAGAGCCATGCGACACACCAGGCTCTCCCGTGAGGACACTTTTGTAAGCAGAGGTACTGCGACAGGTGGGGGCCTAGCCAAAACAGTGCTTCAGTCAGGCTTTGGCGACATTGGAAAGTTCTGTGGCCTAGCAGTGCTTCGGAAAATGCGTCCGGCTTTTCGGGCTGCTTCCAAAGTCACGTTTCTGCTTGAGGTAAGGGGTCGTCAGCTTGGAGTTCGTAGAAGCAATGCTAATCACCGAGTAAGGCTCAGCGCATTTCAGAACTTCGCTGGGAGTCTGACAAGCATTGCACGTGACACCGTCCGCCACCGTGTTCCTGAGACTGGTTTCCAGAGGTGGAGATCTGGCTCTCTGCCGGAGCAGGTCGCATGGTGCCGTGCCCTCTGCATGCCTAGAGTGGAACGCAATGACCCATGGGGCTGGAGGTTGCTCACAGCCCACAGATAACACGCTGGGGACCCCGTGCTCTTCCACGAGCCGGCTCCAGGCGCGAGTGAACTCGCAGTCCTGAGAGGCCTACCAGAGTTAAAGCAGCACATTCACTAAGCCTTCTCGGGAACCGTAATGCACGCCAACACTTTCCATGGCACACGCGGACCTTCCTTTTGCAGCATGTGGGCAGGCTTCCTAACCACGAGCCAGGAGGCTTTGGGATGAGCTCCGAGCACTGAACTGCATGCACCCACGTCCTTTCGAGAAAACCCACTCTGCCTCACTTTGCCTCCCAGGGAACTCCTACGGTGAATCCAAGAAAGGCGACGGGGCTGTTTTTCAGGGAGCTCCGAGGACGCAGCTCTCTGGGTTGCCAACAGGCCAAATTTCACTTTTCTCGTCCGACGCCCTTTTCGCGATGGACACCCAGCTCAGGTAGCTGAAGTTCCCGAGCAGCCAAAAGAGACACAGGTCGCACACTGGACCCCTTCCCTGAAAGCACTTTGGGAAACATGTGTTCCTCCTGAATTGCACGAGTAAGTGAACGCCTTCGTTTCCCCTCGGTCACGGTATATCTTGCCAAGGGCTAGCAATCTTCCGAGGACGACTGCACAGTTCTCTCACTGTGTCTGGGGTCGAGGTGCTGCTTGAGGGAGCAAGAGGTCAGGTGTGAATGCCGAGAAGCCGGTCAGGCATGGCGTTTCTCTCAAAGCACCTCAGCTTTACAAAATGAGGCCCCCTTGCATTACCCGGAAGCCCGGTGAGAAACGTGATCTTCAGGCTTCTTCCAAGCTCTGGAAATCTAGCTCTCCGATGGAGGAAAGACTTTGTTGCCCGACCTTCTGCGTCCCAAAGAGTAGAGCCCAAAGACCCATGTGGCTGGAGGGTGTTCAGCAGGCACAGATGCCACTTGTGGTACACACGTCCACCACCATGTTCCTGCACCTTACTTTGAGCCTGGCGCTCAGCTGACACTCGCCCTAGGTGAAGTCCACTGCTGGATGTGCTCCTAGCAAGAAACTGCAAGCACGCTCTTTCTTTGAGGAAACCCTGCGTTCCTCCCCGGGTATTCTTGCAGGGTGTAGTAGGTGAGGCGCGCAGGGCTTTTTATTCAGTCTTTTGGCCTCAAGCGTCCTAGTTTTCAAAGGGGTAAATAATTCTTCCCCCTCAGGCTCCATTCTCGTTGTGGACACGTAGCCTGGGCAGCAGCACCTTCTACCGGGGTGAAAAGAAACACACGCGAAGAACTAGGCGCTTCCGTGAGGCCACTTTGGTAAGCAGTGTTTCTGCGTGAGGTGACGGGCTTAGCCGAGACAATGCCTCAGTCAGGCTTCGGTGACGGTGCCCCTTTCAAAGGCCTAGCAATGGTACCCGAAATGTGTTCGTCATTATAGGGGGTGAGGGGATACCGAGTCACGTTTCTGCGTGAGGTTAAGCGTCGTCAGCTTTGAGTTTCTAGGTTCACTTCCCTGCACCGTGTAGGTCTCAGGGCATCTGAGATTTTCGCCTGAAGGCTGACATGAATTGTACGCGAGACCGTCCACCAGCATGTTCCTGAGGCTGGTGTCCAGGAGTGCAGGTGTAGCGGGAGCTGGCTGTTTAGTGGCCCTTCCCTCTGCGGGCATCAGGTTCAGCCCAATGTCCCACGGGGCCTGAAGTTGCTCAGAAGCCACTGATGACCCTTTGGGGTACTCCGTGTCCTTCCATGACCAGGGCCCAGCCGCGAGAGGCCGCGCCACCCTGAGAGGGATAACGGCATTCAGCCACTGCACTCACTAAGGCTTCTTGGAAGCTGCCGCCCTCCAGCGCTGACCAAGGCATATGCGGGCTTTCCTTACCACATGACAGCCTAACCATCATCAGAGGATGAGAGCACATTTCTCCAGCTGGACCAGAAGTCGACGTGCTGCCTGTGGGAGCAAGACGTCCCCTATAAATTCCGAGAAGCCTTGTAATCGCAGGTTTTGCCCAGTGCAGCTCAGGTTTACAATCTGAGGTCCCCCTTGCTTTGCCCGGACGACCAGGGAGAAACGTGTGCCTGGAGAGTCTTGTAAGCTCTGGGTATCCAGCTCTCTGACAGAGGAAACCCTTGGTTGCCGGGCCTTCTGCATACCGAGAGCTCAAAGACCATGGGGCTGGACGTTGCTCAGAAGGCACAGACGACACTTTCGGCACACGGTGACTTTCCAGGGAAAACGGTGCAGACGAGACGCTCCTCAGACTTGTGAAAGGCACACCAGCCTTACAGCACTTCAGTGACGAAAGCCTCGGGTCAACTTGTGACCATCAACTCTGCTGATGGTAACCCTGCCCCTTCCTTTGAGTATGCCGCTCTGCCGACTATCGCCTTAGCTGAAGTACTCTGCTGGATGAGCTCCGGGCAAGGAATGGCAGGCGCACTGTTTCTCTCGAGAAATCTCACTTTTCCTCCCGGGGAATTCCTGCAGGGTGTCCAGGATGAGCGACCCCTGTGCTTCTCCTTCCGTTTTCTGCCCCAAGTCTCCTGCTTTCCAAAGGGGCAAATCATGCTTTACCCTTCAGGCTCCAGCTTCTACGTGGACCTCCAGCCTGTGGACCGGCACCTTCTGCCCAGGGACCAGAGAGCCATGCGACACACCAGGCTCTCCCGTGAGGACACTTTTGTAAGCAGAGGTACTGCGACAGGTGGGGGCCTAGCCAAAACAGTGCTTCAGTCAGGCTTTGGCGACATTGGAAAGTTCTGTGGCCTAGCAGTGCTTCGGAAAATGCGTCCGGCTTTTCGGGCTGCTTCCAAAGTCACGTTTCTGCTTGAGGTAAGGGGTCGTCAGCTTGGAGTTCGTAGAAGCAATGCTAATCACCGAGTAAGGCTCAGCGCATTTCAGAACTTCGCTGGGAGTCTGACAAGCATTGCACGTGACACCGTCCGCCACCGTGTTCCTGAGACTGGTTTCCAGAGGTGGAGATCTGGCTCTCTGCCGGAGCAGGTCGCGTGGTGCCGTGCCCTCTGCATGCCTAGAGTGGAACGCAATGACCCATGGGGCTGGAGGTTGCTCACAGCCCACAGATAACACGCTGGGGACCCCGTGCTCTTCCACGAGCCGGCTCCAGGCGCGAGTGAACTCGCAGTCCTGAGAGGCCTACCAGAGTTAAAGCAGCACATTCACTAAGCCTTCTCGGGAACCGTAATGCACGCCAACACTTTCCATGGCACACGCGGACCTTCCTTTTGCAGCATGTGGGCAGGCTTCCTAACCACGAGCCAGGAGGCTTTGGGATGAGCTCCGAGCACTGAACTGCATGCACCCACGTCCTTTCGAGAAAACCCACTCTGCCTCACTTTGCCTCCCAGGGAACTCCTACGGTGAATCCAAGACAGGCGACGGGTTTGTTTTTCAGGGAGCTCCGAGGACGCAGCTCTCTGGGTTGCCAACAGGCCAAATTTCACTTTTCTCGTCCGACGCCCTTTTCACGATGGACACCCAGCTCAGGTAGCTGAAGTTCCCGAGCAGCCAAAAGAGACACAGGTCGCACACTGGACCCCTTCCCTGAAAGCACTTTGGGAAACATGTGTTCCTTCTGAATTGCACGAGTAAGTGAACGCCTTCGTTTCCCCTCGGTCACGGTATATCTTGCCAAGGGCTAGCAATCTTCCGAGGACGACTGCACAGTTCTCTCACTGTGTCTGGGGTCGAGGTGCTGCTTGAGGGAGCAAGAGGTCAGGTGTGAATGCCGAGAAGCCGGTCAGGCATGGCGTTTCTCTCAAAGCACCTCAGCTTTACAAAATGAGGCCCCCTTGCATTACCCGGAAGCCCGGTGAGAAACGTGATCTTCAGGCTTCTTCCAAGCTCTGGAAATCTAGCTCTCCGATGGAGGAAAGACTTTGTTGCCCGGCCTTCTGCGTCCCAAACAGTAGAGCCCAAAGACCCATGTGGCTGGAGGGTGTTCAGCAGGCACAGATGCCACTTGTGGTACACACGTCCACCACCATGTTCCTGCACCTTACTTTGAGCCTGGCACTCAGCTGACACTCGCCCTAGGTGAAGTCCACTGCTGGATGTGCTCCTAGCAAGAAACTGCAAGCACGCTCTTTCTTTGAGGAAACCCTGCGTTCCTCCCCTGGTATTCTTGCAGGGTGTAGTAGGTGAGGAGCGCAGGGCTTTTTATTCAGTCTTTTGGTCTCAAGCGTCCTAGTTTTCAAAGGGGTAAATAATTCTTCCCCCTCAGGCTCCATTCTCGTTGTGGACACGTAGCCTGGGCAGCAGCACCTTCTACCGGGGTGAAAAGAAACACACGCGAAGAACTAGGCGCTTCCGTGAGGCCACTTTGGTAAGCAGTGTTTCTGCGTGAGGTGACGGGCTTAGCCGAGACAATGCCTCAGTCAGGCTTCGGTGACGGTGCCCCTTTCAAAGGCCTAGCAATGGTACCCGAAATGTGTTCGTCATTATAGGGGGTGAGGGGATACCGAGTCACGTTTCTGCGTGAGGTTAAGCGTCGTCAGCTTTGAGTTTCTAGGTTCACTTCCCTGCACCGTGTAGGTCTCAGGGCATCTGAGATTTTCGCCTGAAGGCTGACATGAATTGTACGCGAGACCGTCCACCTGCATGTTCCTGAGGCTGGTGTCCAGGAGTGCAGGTGTAGCGGGAGCTGGCTGTTTAGTGGCCCTTCCCTCTGCGGGCATCAGGTTCAGCCCAATGTCCCACAGGGCCTGAAGTTGCTCAGAAGCCACTGATGACCCTTTGGGGTACTCCGTGTCCTTCCATGACCAGGGCCCAGCCGCGAGAGGCCGCGCCACCCTGAGAGGGATAACGGCATTCAGCCACTGCACTCACTAAGGCTTCTTGGAAGCTGCCGCCCTCCAGCGCTGACCAAGGCATATGCGGGCTTTCCTTACCACACGACAGCCTAACCATCATCAGAGGATGAGAGCACATTTCTCCAGCTGGACCAGAAGTCGACGTGCTGCCTGTGGGAGCAAGACGTCCCCTATAAATTCCGAGAAGCCTTGTAATCGCAGGTTTTGCCCAGTGCAGCTCAGGTTTACAATCTGAGGTCCCCCTTGCTTTGCCCGGACGACCAGGGAGAAACGTGTGCCTGGAGAGTCTTGTAAGCTCTGGGTATCCAGCTCTCTGACAGAGGAAACCCTTGGTTGCCGGGCCTTCTGCATACCGAGAGCTCAAAGACCATGGGGCTGGAGGTTGCTCAGAAGGCACAGACGACACTTTCGGCACACGGTGACTTTCCAGGGAAAACGGTGCAGACGAGACGCTCCTCAGACTTGTGAAAGGCACACCAGCCTTACAGCACTTCAGTGACGAAAGCCTCGGGTCAACTTGTGACCATCAACTCTGCTGATGGTAACCCTGCCCCTTCCTTTGAGTATGCCGCTCTGCCGACTATCGCCTTAGCTGAAGTACTCTGCTGGATGAGCTCCGGGCAAGGAATGGCAGGCGCACTGTTTCTCTCGAGAAATCTCACTTTTCCTCCCGGGGAATTCCTGCAGGGTGTCCAGGATGAGCGACCCCTGTGCTTCTCCTTCCGTTTTCTGCCCCAAGTCTCCTGCTTTCCAAAGGGGCAAATCATGCTTTACCCTTCAGGCTCCAGCTTCTACGTGGACCTCCAGCCTGTGGACCGGCACCTTCTGCCCAGGGACCAGAGAGCCATGCGACACACCAGGCTCTCCCGTGAGGACACTTTTGTAAGCAGAGGTACTGCGACAGGTGGGGGCCTAGCCAAAACAGTGCTTCAGTCAGGCTTTGGCGACATTGGAAAGTTCTGTGGCCTAGCAGTGCTTCGGAAAATGCGTCCGGCTTTTCGGGCTGCTTCCAAAGTCACGTTTCTGCTTGAGGTAAGGGGTCGTCAGCTTGGAGTTCATAGAAGCAATGCTAATCACCGAGTAAGGCTCAGCGCATTTCAGAACTTCGCTGGGAGTCTGACAAGCATTGCACGTGACACCGTCCGCCACCGTGTTCCTGAGACTGGTTTCCAGAGGTGGAGATCTGGCTCTCTGCCGGAGCAGGTCACGTGGTGCCGTGCCCTCTGCATGCCTAGAGTGGAACGCAATGACCCATGGGGCTGGAGGTTGCTCACAGCCCAGAGATAACACGCTGGGGACACCGTGCTCTTCCACGAGCCGGCTCCAGGCGCGAGTGAACTCGCAGTCCTGAGAGGCCTACCAGAGTTAAAGCAGCACATTCACTAAGCCTTCTCGGGAACCGTAATGCACGCCAACACTTTCCATGGCACACGAGGACCTTCCTTTTGCAGCATGTGGGCAGGCTTCCTAACCACGAGCCAGGAGGCTTTGGGATGAGCTCCGAGCACTGAACTGCATGCACCCACGTCCTTTCGAGAAAACCCACTCTGCCTCAATTTGCCTCCCAGGGAACTCCTACGGTGAATCCAAGACAGGCGACGGGTTTGTTTTTCAGGGAGCTCCGAGGACGCAGCTCTCTGGGTTGCCAACAGGCCAAATTTCACTTTTCTCGTCCGACGCCCTTTTCACGATGGACACCCAGCTCAGGTAGCTGAAGTTCCCGAGCAGCCAAAAGAGACACAGGTCGCACACTGGACCCCTTCCCTGAAAGCACTTTGGGAAACATGTGTTCCTCCTGAATTGCACGAGTAAGTGAACGCCTTCGTTTCCCCTCGGTCACGGTATATCTTGCCAAGGGCTAGCAATCTTCCGAGGACGACTGCACAGTTCTCTCACTGTGTCTGGGGTCGAGGTGCTGCTTGAGGGAGCAAGAGGTCAGGTGTGAATGCCGAGAAGCCGGTCAGGCATGGCGTTTCTCTCAAAGCACCTCAGCTTTACAAAATGAGGCCCCCTTGCATTACCCGGAAGCCCGGTGAGAAACGTGATCTTCAGGCTTCTTCCAAGCTCTGGAAATCTAGCTCTCCGATGGAGGAAAGACTTTGTTGCCCGGCCTTCTGCGTCCCAAACAGTAGAGCCCAAAGACCCATGTGGCTGGAGGGTGTTCAGCAGGCACAGATGCCACTTGTGGTACACACGTCCACCACCATGTTCCTGCACCTTACTTTGAGCCTGGCGCTCAGCTGACACTCGCCCTAGGTGAAGTCCACTGCTGGATGCGCTCCTAGCTAGAAACTGCAAGCACGCTCTTTCTTTGAGGAAACCCTGCGTTCCTCCCCGGGTATTCTTGCAGGGTGTAGTAGGTGAGGCGCGCAGGGCTTTTTATTCAGTCTTTTGGCCTCAAGCGTCCTAGTTTTCAAAGGGGTAAATAATTCTTTCCCCTCAGGCTCCATTCTCGTTGTGGACACGTAGCCTGGGCAGCAGCACCTTCTACCGGGGTGAAAAGAAACACACGCGAAGAACTAGGCGCTTCCGTGAGGCCACTTTGGTAAGCAGTGTTTCTGCGTGAGGTGACGGGCTTAGCCGAGACAATGCCTCAGTCAGGCTTCGGTGACGGTGCCCCTTTCAAAGGCCTAGCAATGGTACCCGAAATGTGTTCGTCATTATAGGGGGTGAGGGGATACCGAGTCACGTTTCTGCGTGAGGTTAAGCGTCGTCAGCTTTGAGTTTCTAGGTTCACTTCCCTGCACCGTGTAGGTCTCAGGGCATCTGAGATTTTCGCCTGAAGGCTGACATGAATTGTACGCGAGACCGTCCACCTGCATGTTCCTGAGGCTGGTGTCCAGGAGTGCAGGTGTAGCGGGAGCTGGCTGTTTAGTGGCCCTTCCCTCTGCGGGCATCAGGTTCAGCCCAATGTCCCACGGGGCCTGAAGTTGCTCAGAAGCCACTGATGACCCTTTGGGGTACTCCGTGTCCTTCCATGACCAGGGCCCAGCCGCGAGAGGCCGCGCCACCCTGAGAGGGATAACGGCATTCAGCCACTGCACTCACTAAGGCTTCTTGGAAGCTGCCGCCCTCCAGCGCTGACCAAGGCATATGCGGGCTTTCCTTACCACACGACAGCCTAACCATCATCAGAGGATGAGAGCACATTTCTCCAGCTGGACCAGAAGTCGACGTGCTGCCTGTGGGAGCAAGACGTCCCCTATAAATTCCGAGAAGCCTTGTAATCGCAGGTTTTGCCCAGTGCAGCTCAGGTTTACAATCTGAGGTCCCCCTTGCTTTGCCCGGACGACCAGGGAGAAACGTGTGCCTGGAGAGTCTTGTAAGCTCTGGGTATCCAGCTCTCTGACAGAGGAAACCCTTGGTTGCCGGGCCTTCTGCATACCGAGAGCTCAAAGACCATGGGGCTGGACGTTGCTCAGAAGGCACAGACGACACTTTCGGCACACGGTGACTTTCCAGGGAAAACGGTGCAGACGAGACGCTCCTCAGACTTGTGAAAGGCACACCAGCCTTACAGCACTTCAGTGACGAAAGCCTCGGGTCAACTTGTGACCATCAACTCTGCTGATGGTAACCCTGCCCCTTCCTTTGAGTATGCCGCTCTGCCGACTATCGCCTTAGCTGAAGTACTCTGCTGGATGAGCTCCGGGCAAGGAATGGCAGGCGCACTGTTTCTCTCGAGAAATCTCACTTTTCCTCCCGGGGAATTCCTGCAGGGTGTCCAGGATGAGCGACCCCTGTGCTTCTCCTTCCGTTTTCTGCCCCAAGTCTCCTGCTTTCCAAAGGGGCAAATCATGCTTTACCCTTCAGGCTCCAGCTTCTACGTGGACCTCCAGCCTGTGGACCGGCACCTTCTGCCCAGGGACCAGAGAGCCATGCGACACACCAGGCTCTCCCGTGAGGACACTTTTGTAAGCAGAGGTACTGCGACAGGTGGGGGCCTAGCCAAAACAGTGCTTCAGTCAGGCTTTGGCGACATTGGAAAGTTCTGTGGCCTAGCAGTGCTTTGGAAAATGCGTCCGGCTTTTCGGGCTGCTTCCAAAGTCACGTTTCTGCTTGAGGTAAGGGGTCGTCAGCTTGGAGTTCGTAGAAGCAATGCTAATCACCGAGTAAGGCTCAGCGCATTTCAGAACTTCGCTGGGAGTCTGACAAGCATTGCACGTGACACCGTCCGCCACCGTGTTCCTGAGACTGGTTTCCAGAGGTGGAGATCTGGCTCTCTGCCGGAGCAGGTCGCGTGGTGCCGTGCCCTCTGCATGCCTAGAGTGGAACGCAATGACCCATGGGGCTGGAGGTTGCTCACAGGCCACAGATAACACGTTGGGGACCCCGTGCTCTTCCACGAGCCGGCTCCAGGCGCGAGTGAACTCGCAGTCCTGAGAGGCCTACCAGAGTTAAAGCAGCACATTCACTAAGCCTTCTCGGGAACCGTAATGCACGCCAACACTTTCCATGGCACACGCGGACCTTCCTTTTGCAGCATGTGGGCAGGCTTCCTAACCACGAGCCAGAAGGCTTTGGGATGAGCTCCGAGCACTGAACTGCATGCACCCACGTCCTTTCGAGAAAACCCACTCTGCCTCACTTTGCCTCCCAGGGAACTCCTACGGTGAATCCAAGACAGGCGACGGGGCTGTTTTTCAGGGAGCTCCGAGGACGCAGCTCTCTGGGTTGCCAACAGGCCAAATTTCACTTTTCTCGTCCGACGCCCTTTTCGCGATGGACACCCAGCTCAGGTAGCTGAAGTTCCCGGGCAGCCAAAAGAGACACAGGTCGCACACTGGACCCCTTCCCTGAAAGCACTTTGGGAAACATGTGTTCCTCCTGAATTGCACGAGTAAGTGAACGCCTTCGTTTCCCCTCGGTCACGGTATATCTTGCCAAGGGCTAGCAATCTTCCGAGGACGACTGCACAGTTCTCTCACTGTGTCTGGGGTCGAGGTGCTGCTTGAGGGAGCAAGAGGTCAGGTGTGAATGCCGAGAAGCCGGTCAGGCATGGCGTTTCTCTCAAAGCACCTCAGCTTTACAAAATGAGGCCCCCTTGCATTACCCGGAAGCCCGGTGAGAAACGTGATCTTCAGGCTTCTTCCAAGCTCTGGAAATCTAGCTCTCCGATGGAGGAAAGACTTTGTTGCCCGGCCTTCTGCGTCCCAAAGAGTAGAGCCCAAAGACCCATGTGGCTGGAGGGTGTTCAGCAGGCACAGATGCCACTTGTGGTACACACGTCCACCACCATGTTCCTGCACCTTACTTTGAGCCTGGCGCTCAGCTGACACTCGCCCTAGGTGAAGTCCACTGCTGGATGTGCTCCTAGCAAGAAACTGCAAGCACGCTCTTTCTTTGAGGAAACCCTGCGTTCCTCCCCGGGTATTCTTGCAGGGTGTAGTAGGTGAGGCGCGCAGGGCTTTTTATTCAGTCTTTTGGCCTCAAGCGTCCTAGTTTTCAAAGGGGTAAATAATTCTTTCCCCTCAGGCTCCATTCTCGTTGTGGACACGTAGCCTGGGCAGCAGCACCTTCTACCGGGGTGAAAAGAAACACACGCGAAGAACTAGGCGCTTCCGTGAGGCCACTTTGGTAAGCAGTGTTTCTGCGTGAGGTGACGGGCTTAGCCGAGACAATGCCTCAGTCAGGCTTCGGTGACGGTGCCCCTTTCAAAGGCCTAGCAATGGTACCGGAAATGTGTTCGTCATTATAGGGGGTGAGGGGATACCGAGTCACGTTTCTGCGTGAGGTTAAGTGTCGTCAGCTTTGAGTTTCTAGGTTCACTTCCCTGCACCGTGTAGGTCTCAGGGCATCTGAGATTTTCGCCTGAAGGCTGACATGAATTGTACACGAGACCGTCCACCAGCATGTTCCTGAGGCTGGTGTCCAGGAGTGCAGGTGTAGCGGGAGCTGGCTGTTTAGTGGCCCTTCCCTCTGCGGGCATCAGGTTCAGCCCAATGTCCCACGGGGCCTGAAGATGCTCAGAAGCCACTGATGACCCTTTGGGGTACTCCGTGTCCTTCCATGACCAGGGCCCAGCCGCGAGATGCCGCGCCACCCTGAGAGGGATAACGGCATTCAGCCACTGCACTCACTAAGGCTTCTTGGAAGCTGCCGCCCTCCAGCGCTGACCAAGGCATATGCGGGCTTTCCTTACCACACGACAGCCTAACAATCATCAGAGGATGAGAGCACATTTCTCCAGCTGGACCAGAAGTCGACGTGCTGCCTGTGGGAGCAAGACGTCCCCTATAAATTCCGAGAAGCCTTGTAATCGCAGGTTTTGCCCAGTGCAGCTCAGGTTTACAATCTGAGGTCCCCCTTGCTTTGCCCGGATGACCAGGGAGAAACGTGTGCCTGGAGAGTCTTGTAAGCTCTGGGTATCCAGCTCTCTGACAGAGGAAACCCTTGGTTGCCGGGCCTTCTGCATACCGAGAGCTCAAAGACCATGGGGCTGGACGTTGCTCAGAAGGCACAGACGACACTTTCGGCACACGGTGACTTTCCAGGGAAAACGGTGCAGACGAGACGCTCCTCAGACTTGTGAAAGGCACACCAGCCTTACAGCACTTCAGTGACGAAAGCCTCGGGTCAACTTGTGACCATCAACTCTGCTGATGGTAACCCTGCCCCTTCCTTTGAGTATGCCGCTCTGCCGACTATCGCCTTAGCTGAAGTACTCTGCTGGATGAGCTCCGGGCAAGGAATGGCAGGCGCACTGTTTCTCTCGAGAAATCTCACTTTTCCTCCCGGGGAATTCCTGCAGGGTGTCCAGGATGAGCGACCCCTGTGCTTCTCCTTCCGTTTTCTGCCCCAAGTCTCCTGCTTTCCAAAGGGGCAAATCATGCTTTACCCTTCAGGCTCCAGCTTCTACGTGGACCTCCAGCCTGTGGACCGGCACCTTCTGCCCAGGGACCAGAGAGCCATGCGACACACCAGGCTCTCCCGTGAGGACACTTTTGTAAGCAGAGGTACTGCGACAGGTGGGGGCCTAGCCAAAACAGTGCTTCAGTCAGGCTTTGGCGACATTGGAAAGTTCTGTGGCCTAGCAGTGCTTCGGAAAATGCGTCCGGCTTTTCGGGCTGCTTCCAAAGTCACGTTTCTGCTTGAGGTAAGGGGTCGTCAGCTTGGAGTTCGTAGAAGCAATGCTAATCACCGAGTAAGGCTCAGCGCATTTCAGAACTTCGCTGGGAGTCTGACAAGCATTGCACGTGACACCGTCCGCCACCGTGTTCCTGAGACTGGTTTCCAGAGGTGGAGATCTGGCTCTCTGCCGGAGCAGGTCGCGTGGTGCCGTGCCCTCTGCATGCCTAGAGTGGAACGCAATGACCCATGGGGCTGGAGGTTGCTCACAGCCCACAGATAACACGTTGGGGACCCCGTGCTCTTCCACGAGCCGGCTCCAGGCGCGAGTGAACTCGCAGTCCTGAGAGGCCTACCAGAGTTAAAGCAGCACATTCACTAAGCCTTCTCGGGAACCGTAATGCACGCCAACACTTTCCATGGCACACGCGGACCTTCCTTTTGCAGCATGTGGGCAGGCTTCCTAACCACGAGCCAGAAGGCTTTGGGATGAGCTCTGAGCACTGAACTGCATGCACCCACGTCCTTTCGAGAAAACCCACTCTGCCTCACTTTGCCTCCCAGGGAACTCCTACGGTGAATCCAAGACAGGCGACGGGGCTGTTTTTCAGGGAGCTCCGAGGACGCAGCTCTCTGGGTTGCCAACAGGCCAAATTTCACTTTTCTCGTCCGACGCCCTTTTCGCGATGGACACCCAGCTCAGGTAGCTGAAGTTCCCGGGCAGCCAAAAGAGACACAGGTCGCACACTGGACCCCTTCCCTGAAAGCACTTTGGGAAACATGTGTTCCTCCTGAATTGCACGAGTAAGTGAACGCCTTCGTTTCCCCTCGGTCACGGTATATCTTGCCAAGGGCTAGCAATCTTCCGAGGACGACTGCACAGTTCTCTCACTGTGTCTGGGGTCGAGGTGCTGCTTGAGGGAGCAAGAGGTCAGGTGTGAATGCCGAGAAGCCGGTCAGGCATGGCGTTTCTCTCAAAGCACCTCAGCTTTACAAAATGAGGCCCCCTTGCATTACCCGGAAGCCCGGTGAGAAACGTGATCTTCAGGCTTCTTCCAAGCTCTGGAAATCTAGCTCTCCGATGGAGGAAAGACTTTGTTGCCCGGCCTTCTGCGTCCCAAAGAGTAGAGCCCAAAGACCCATGTGGCTGGAGGGTGTTCAGCAGGCACAGATGCCACTTGTGGTACACACGTCCACCACCATGTTCCTGCACCTTACTTTGAGCCTGGCGCTCAGCTGACACTCGCCCTAGGTGAAGTCCACTGCTGGATGTGCTCCTAGCAAGAAACTGCAAGCACGCTCTTTCTTTGAGGAAACCCTGCGTTCCTCCCCGGGTATTCTTGCAGGGTGTAGTAGGTGAGGCGCGCAGGGCTTTTTATTCAGTCTTTTGGCCTCAAGCGTCCTAGTTTTCAAAGGGGTAAATAATTCTTTCCCCTCAGGCTCCATTCTCGTTGTGGACACGTAGCCTGGGCAGCAGCACCTTCTACCGGGGTGAAAAGAAACACACGCGAAGAACTAGGCGCTTCCGTGAGGCCACTTTGGTAAGCAGTGTTTCTGCGTGAGGTGACGGGCTTAGCCGAGACAATGCCTCAGTCAGGCTTCGGTGACGGTGCCCCTTTCAAAGGCCTAGCAATGGTACCGGAAATGTGTTCGTCATTATAGGGGGTGAGGGGATACCGAGTCACGTTTCTGCGTGAGGTTAAGTGTCGTCAGCTTTGAGTTTCTAGGTTCACTTCCCTGCACCGTGTAGGTCTCAGGGCATCTGAGATTTTCGCCTGAAGGCTGACATGAATTGTACACGAGACCGTCCACCAGCATGTTCCTGAGGCTGGTGTCCAGGAGTGCAGGTGTAGCGGGAGCTGGCTGTTTAGTGGCCCTTCCCTCTGCGGGCATCAGGTTCAGCCCAATGTCCCACGGGGCCTGAAGATGCTCAGAAGCCACTGATGACCCTTTGGGGTACTCCGTGTCCTTCCATGACCAGGGCCCAGCCGCGAGATGCCGCGCCACCCTGAGAGGGATAACGGCATTCAGCCACTGCACTCACTAAGGCTTCTTGGAAGCTGCCGCCCTCCAGCGCTGACCAAGGCATATGCGGGCTTTCCTTACCACACGACAGCCTAACAATCATCAGAGGATGAGAGCACATTTCTCCAGCTGGACCAGAAGTCGACGTGCTGCCTGTGGGAGCAAGACGTCCCCTATAAATTCCGAGAAGCCTTGTAATCGCAGGTTTTGCCCAGTGCAGCTCAGGTTTACAATCTGAGGTCCCCCTTGCTTTGCCCGGATGACCAGGGAGAAACGTGTGCCTGGAGAGTCTTGTAAGCTCTGGGTATCCAGCTCTCTGACAGAGGAAACCCTTGGTTGCCGGGCCTTCTGCATACCGAGAGCTCAAAGACCATGGGGCTGGACGTTGCTCAGAAGGCACAGACGACACTTTCGGCACACGGTGACTTTCCAGGGAAAACGGTGCAGACGAGACGCTCCTCAGACTTGTGAAAGGCACACCAGCCTTACAGCACTTCAGTGACGAAAGCCTCGGGTCAACTTGTGACCATCAACTCTGCTGATGGTAACCCTGCCCCTTCCTTTGAGTATGCCGCTCTGCCGACTATCGCCTTAGCTGAAGTACTCTGCTGGATGAGCTCCGGGCAAGGAATGGCAGGCGCACTGTTTCTCTCGAGAAATCTCACTTTTCCTCCCGGGGAATTCCTGCAGGGTGTCCAGGATGAGCGACCCCTGTGCTTCTCCTTCCGTTTTCTGCCCCAAGTCTCCTGCTTTCCAAAGGGGCAAATCATGCTTTACCCTTCAGGCTCCAGCTTCTACGTGGACCTCCAGCCTGTGGACCGGCACCTTCTGCCCAGGGACCAGAGAGCCATGCGACACACCAGGCTCTCCCGTGAGGACACTTTTGTAAGCAGAGGTACTGCGACAGGTGGGGGCCTAGCCAAAACAGTGCTTCAGTCAGGCTTTGGCGACATTGGAAAGTTCTGTGGCCTAGCAGTGCTTCGGAAAATGCGTCCGGCTTTTCGGGCTGCTTCCAAAGTCACGTTTCTGCTTGAGGTAAGGGGTCGTCAGCTTGGAGTTCGTAGAAGCAATGCTAATCACCGAGTAAGGCTCAGCGCATTTCAGAACTTCGCTGGGAGTCTGACAAGCATTGCACGTGACACCGTCCGCCACCGTGTTCCTGAGACTGGTTTCCAGAGGTGGAGATCTGGCTCTCTGCCGGAGCAGGTCGCGTGGTGCCGTGCCCTCTGCATGCCTAGAGTGGAACGCAATGACCCATGGGGCTGGAGGTTGCTCACAGCCCACAGATAACACGTTGGGGACCCCGTGCTCTTCCACGAGCCGGCTCCAGGCGCGAGTGAACTCGCAGTCCTGAGAGGCCTACCAGAGTTAAAGCAGCACATTCACTAAGCCTTCTCGGGAACCGTAATGCACGCCAACACTTTCCATGGCACACGCGGACCTTCCTTTTGCAGCATGTGGGCAGGCTTCCTAACCACGAGCCAGAAGGCTTTGGGATGAGCTCCGAGCACTGAACTGCATGCACCCACGTCCTTTCGAGAAAACCCACTCTGCCTCACTTTGCCTCCCAGGGAACTCCTACGGTGAATCCAAGACAGGCGACGGGGCTGTTTTTCAGGGAGCTCCGAGGACGCAGCTCTCTGGGTTGCCAACAGGCCAAATTTCACTTTTCTCGTCCGACGCCCTTTTCGCGATGGACACCCAGCTCAGGTAGCTGAAGTTCCCGGGCAGCCAAAAGAGACACAGGTCGCACACTGGACCCCTTACCTGATAGCACTTTGGGAAACATGTGTTCCTCCTGAATTGCACGAGTAAGTGAACGCCTTCGTTTCCCCTCGGTCACGGTATATCTTGCCAAGGGCTAGCAATCTTCCGAGGACGACTGCACAGTTCTCTCACTGTGTCTGGGGTCGAGGTGCTGCTTGAGGGAGCAAGAGGTCAGGTGTGAATGCCGAGAAGCCGGTCAGGCATGGCGTTTCTCTCAAAGCACCTCAGCTTTACAAAATGAGGCCCCCTTGCATTACCCGGAAGCCCGGTGAGAAACGTGATCTTCAGGCTTCTTCCAAGCTCTGGAAATCTAGCTCTCCGATGGAGGAAAGACTTTGTTGCCCGGCCTTCTGCGTCCCAAAGAGTAGAGCCCAAAGACCCATGTGGCTGGAGGGTGTTCAGCAGGCACAGATGCCACTTGTGGTACACACGTCCACCACCATGTTCCTGCACCTTACTTTGAGCCTGGCGCTCAGCTGACACTCGCCCTAGGTGAAGTCCACTGCTGGATGTGCTCCTAGCAAGAAACTGCAAGCACGCTCTTTCTTTGAGGAAACCCTGCGTTCCTCCCCGGGTATTCTTGCAGGGTGTAGTAGGTGAGGCGCGCAGGGCTTTTTATTCAGTCTTTTGGCCTCAAGCGTCCTAGTTTTCAAAGGGGTAAATAATTCTTTCCCCTCAGGCTCCATTCTCGTTGTGGACACGTAGCCTGGGCAGCAGCACCTTCTACCGGGGTGAAAAGAAACACACGCGAAGAACTAGGCGCTTCCGTGAGGCCACTTTGGTAAGCAGTGTTTCTGCGTGAGGTGACGGGCTTAGCCGAGACAATGCCTCAGTCAGGCTTCGGTGACGGTGCCCCTTTCAAAGGCCTAGCAATGGTACCGGAAATGTGTTCGTCATTATAGGGGGTGAGGGGATACCGAGTCAAGTTTCTGCGTGAGGTTAAGTGTCGTCAGCTTTGAGTTTCTAGGTTCACTTCCCTGCACCGTGTAGGTCTCAGGGCATCTGAGATTTTCGCCTGAAAGCTGACATGAATTGTACACGAGACCGTCCACCAGCATGTTCCTGAGGCTGGTGTCCAGGAGTGCAGGTGTAGCGGGAGCTGGCTGTTTAGTGGCCCTTCCCTCTGCGGGCATCAGGTTCAGCCCAATGTCCCACGGGGCCTGAAGATGCTCAGAAGCCACTGATGACCCTTTGGGGTACTCCGTGTCCTTCCATGACCAGGGCCCAGCCGCGAGAGGCCGCGCCACCCTGAGAGGGATAACGGCATTCAGCCACTGCACTCACTAAGGCTTCTTGGAAGCTGCCGCCCTCCAGCGCTGACCAAGGCATATGCGGGCTTTCCTTACCACACGACAGCCTAACCATCATCAGAGGATGAGAGCACATTTCTCCAGCTGGACCAGAAGTCGACGTGCTGCCTGTGGGAGCAAGACGTCCCCTATAAATTCCGAGAAGCCTTGTAATCGCAGGTTTTGCCCAGTGCAGCTCAGGTTTACAATCTGAGGTCCCCCTTGCTTTGCCCGGACGACCAGGGAGAAACGTGTGCCTGGAGAGTCTTGTAAGCTCTGGGTATCCAGCTCTCTGACAGAGGAAACCCTTGGTTGCCGGGCCTTCTGCATACCGAGAGCTCAAAGACCATGGGGCTGGACGTTGCTCAGAAGGCACAGACGACACTTTCGGCACACGGTGACTTTCCAGGGAAAACGGTGCAGACGAGACGCTCCTCAGACTTGTGAAAGGCACACCAGCCTTACAGCACTTCAGTGACGAAAGCCTCGGGTCAACTTGTGACCATCAACTCTGCTGATGGTAACCCTGCCCCTTCCTTTGAGTATGCCGCTCTGCCGACTATCGCCTTAGCTGAAGTACTCTGCTGGATGAGCTCCGGGCAAGGAATGGCAGGCGCACTGTTTCTCTCGAGAAATCTCACTTTTCCTCCCGGGGAATTCCTGCAGGGTGTCCAGGATGAGCGACCCCTGTGCTTCTCCTTCCGTTTTCTGCCCCAAGTCTCCTGCTTTCCAAAGGGGCAAATCATGCTTTACCCTTCAGGCTCCAGCTTCTACGTGGACCTCCAGCCTGTGGACCGGCACCTTCTGCCCAGGGACCAGAGAGCCATGCGACACACCAGGCTCTCCCGTGAGGACACTTTTGTAAGCAGAGGTACTGCGACAGGTGGGGGCCTAGCCAAAACAGTGCTTCAGTCAGGCTTTGGCGACATTGGAAATTTCTGTGGCCTAGCAGTGCTTCGGAAAATGCGTCCGGCTTTTCGGGCTGCTTCCAAAGTCACGTTTCTGCTTGAGGTAAGTGGTCGTCAGCTTGGAGTTCGTAGAAGCAATGCTAATCACCGAGTAAGGCTCAGCGCATTTCAGAACTTCGCTGGGAGTCTGACAAGCATTGCACGTGACACCGTCCGCCACCGTGTTCCTGAGACTGGTTTCCAGAGGTGGAGATCTGGCTCTCTGCCGGAGCAGGTCGCGTGGTGCCGTGCCCTCTGCATGCCTAGAGTGGAACGCAATGACCCATGGGGCTGGAGGTTGCTCACAGGCCACAGATAACACGTTGGGGACCCCGTGCTCTTCCACGAGCCGGCTCCAGGCGCGAGTGAACTCGCAGTCCTGAGAGGCCTACCAGAGTTAAAGCAGCACATTCACTAAGCCTTCTCGGGAACCGTAATGCACGCCAACACTTTCCATGGCACATGCGGACCTTCCTTTTGCAGCATGTGGGCAGGCTTCCTAACCACGAGCCAGAAGGCTTTGGGATGAGCTCCGAGCACTGAATTGCATGCATCCACGTCCTTTCGAGAAAACCCACTCTGCCTCACTTTGCCTCCCAGGGAACTCCTACGGTGAATCCAAGACAGGCGACGGGGCTGTTTTTCATGGAGCTCTGAGGACGCAGCTCTCTGGGTTGCCAACAGACCAAATTTCACTTTTCTCGTCCGACGCCCTTTTCACGATGGACACCCAGCTCAGGTAGCTGAAGTTCCCGAGCAGCCAAAAGAGACACAGGTCGCACACTGGACCCCTTCCCTGAAAGCACTTTGGGAAACATGTGTTCCTCCTGAATTGCACGAGTAAGTGAACGCCTTCGTTTCCCCTCGGTCACGGTATATGTTGCCAAGGGCTAGCAATCTTCCGAGGACGACTGCACAGTTCTCTCACTGTGTCTGGGGTCGAGGTGCTGCTTGAGGGAGCAAGAGGTCAGGTGTGAATGCCGAGAAGCCGGTCAGGCATGGCGTTTCTCTCAAAGCAACTCAGCTTTACAAATTGAGGCCCCCTTGCATTACCCGGAAGCCCGGTGAGAAACGTGATCTTCAGGCTTCTTCCAAGCTCTGGAAATCTAGCTCTCCGATGGAGGAAAGACTTTGTTGCCCGGCCTTCTGCGTCCCAAAGAGTAGAGCCCAAAGACCCATGTGGCTGGAGGGTGTTCAGCAGGCACAGATGCCACTTGTGGTACACACGTCCACCACCATGTTCCTGCACCTTACTTTGAGCCTGGCGCTCAGCTGACACTCGCCCTAGGTGAAGTCCACTGCTGGATGTGCTCCTAGCAAGAAACTGCAAGCACGCTCTTTCTTTGAGGAAACCCTGCGTTCCTCCCCGGGTATTCTTGCAGGGTGTAGTAGGTGAGGAGCGCAGGGCTTTTTATTCAGTCTTTTGGCCTCAAGCGTCCTAGTTTTCAAAGGGGTAAATAATTCTTTCCCCTCAGGCTCCATTCTCGTTGTGGACACGTAGCCTGGGCAGCAGCACCTTCTACCGGGGTGAAAAGAAACACACGCGAACAACTAGGCGCTTCCGTGAGGCCACTTTGGTAAGCAGTGTTTCTGCGTGAGGTGACGGGCTTAGCCGAGACAATGCCTCAGTCAGGCTTCGGTGACGGTGCCCCTTTCAAAGGCCTAGCAATGGTACCCGAAATGTGTTCGTCATTATAGGGAGTGAGGGGATACCGAGTCACGTTTCTGCGTGAGGTTAAGCGTCGTCAGCTTTGAGTTTCTAGGTTCACTTCCCTGCACCGTGTAGGTCTCAGGGCATCTGAGATTTTCGCCTGAAGGCTGACATGAATTGTACACGAGACCGTCCACCAGCATGTTCCTGAGGCTGGTGTCCAGGAGTGCAGGTGTAGCGGGAGCTGGCTGTTTAGTGGCCCTTCCCTCTGCGGGCATCAGGTTCAGCCCAATGTCCCACGGGGCCTGAAGTTGCTCAGAAGCCACTGATGACCCTTTGGGGTACTCCGTGTCCTTCCATGACCAGGGCCCAGCCGTGAGAGGCCGCGCCACCCTGAGAGGGATAACGGCATTCAGCCACTGCACTCACTAAGGCTTCTTGGAAGCTGCCGCCCTCCAGCGCTGACCAAGGCATATGCGGGCTTTCCTTACCACACGACAGCCTAACAATCATCAGAGGATGAGAGCACATTTCTCCAGCTGGACCAGAAGTCGACGTGCTGCCTGTGGGAGCAAGACGTCCCCTATAAATTCCGAGAAGCCTTGTAATCGCAGGTTTTGCCCAGTGCAGCTCAGGTTTACAATCTGAGGTCCCCCTTGCTTTGCCCGGACGACCAGGGAGAAACGTGTGCCTGGAGAGTCTTGTAAGCTCTGGGTATCCAGCTCTCTGACAGAGGAAACCCTTGGTTGCCGGGCCTTCTGCATACCGAGAGCTCAAAGACCATGGGGCTGGACGTTGCTCAGAAGGCACAGACGACACTTTCGGCACACGGTGACTTTCCAGGGAAAACGGTGCAGACGAGACGCTCCTCAGAATTGTGAAAGGCACACCAGCCTTACAGCACTTCAGTGACGAAAGCCTCGGGTCAACTTGTGACCATCAACTCTGCTGATGGTAACCCTGCCCCTTCCTTTGAGTATGCCGCTCTGCCGACTATCGCCTTAGCTGAAGTACTCTGCTGGATGAGCTCCGGGCAAGGAATGGCAGGCGCACTGTTTCTCTCGAGAAATCTCACTTTTCCTCCCGGGGAATTCCTGCAGGGTGTCCAGGATGAGCGACCCCTGTGCTTCTCCTTCCGTTTCCTGCCCCAAGTCTCCTGCTTTCCAAAGGGGCAAATCATGCTTTACCCTTCAGGCTCCAGCTTCTACGTGGACCTCCAGCCTGTGGACCGGCACCTTCTGCCCAGGGACCAGAGAGCCATGCGACACACCAGGCTCTCCCGTGAGGACACTTTTGTAAGCAGAGGTACTGCGACAGGTGGGGGCCTAGCCAAAACAGTGCTTCAGTCAGGCTTTGGCGACATTGGAAAGTTCTGTGGCCTAGCAGTGCTTCGGAAAATGCGTCCGGCTTTTCGGGCTGCTTCCAAAGTCACGTTTCTGCTTGAGGTAAGGGGTCGTCAGCTTGGAGTTCGTAGAAGCAATGCTAATCACCGAGTAAGGCTCAGCGCATTTCAGAACTTCGCTGGGAGTCTGACAAGCATTGCACGTGACACCGTCCGCCACCGTGTTCCTGAGACTGGTTTCCAGAGGTGGAGATCTGGCTCTCTGCCGGAGCAGGTCGCGTGGTGCCGTGCCCTCTGCATGCCTAGAGTGGAACGCAATGACCCATGGGGCTGGAGGTTGCTCACAGGCCACAGATAACACGTTGGGGACCCCATGCTCTTCCACGAGCCGGCTCCAGGCGCGAGTGAACTCGCAGTCCTGAGAGGCCTACCAGAGTTAAAGCAGCACATTCACTAAGCCTTCTCGGGAACCGTAATGCACGCCAACACTTTCCATGGCACACGCGGACCTTCCTTTTGCAGCATGTGGGCAGGCTTCCTAACCACGAGCCAGAAGGCTTTGGGATGAGCTCCGAGCACTGAACTGCATGCACCCACGTCCTTTCGAGAAAACCCACTCTGCCTCACTTTGCCTCCCAGGGAACTCCTACGGTGAATCCAAGACAGGCGACGGGGCTGTTTTTCATGGAGCTCTGAGGACGCAGCTCTCTGGGTTGCCAACAGGCCAAATTTCACTTTTCTCGTCCGACGCCCTTTTCACGATGGACACCCAGCTCAGGTATCTGAAGTTCCCGAGCAGCCAAAAGAGACACAGGTCGCACACTGGACCCCTTCCCTGAAAGCACTTTGGGAAACATGTGTTCCTCCTGAATTGCACGAGTAAGTGAACGCCTTCGTTTCCCCTCGGTCACGGTATATCTTGCCAAGGGCTAGCAATCTTCCGAGGTCGACTGCATAGTTCTCTCACTGTGTCTGGGGTCGAGGTGCTGCTTGAGGGAGCAAGAGGTCAGGTGTGAATGCCGAGAAGCCGGTCAGGCATGGCGTTTCTCTCAAAGCACCTCAGCTTTACAAAATGAGGCCCCCTTGCATTACCCGGAAGCCCGGTGAGAAACGTGATCTTCAGGCTTCTTCCAAGCTCTGGAAATCTAGCTCTCCGATGGAGGAAAGACTTTGTTGCCCGGCCTTCTGCGTCCCAAAGAGTAGAGCCCAAAGACCCATGTGGCTGGAGGGTGTTCAGCAGGCACAGATGCCACTTGTGGTACACACGTCCACCACCATGTTCCTGCACCTTACTTTGAGCCTGGCGCTCAGCTGACACTCGCCCTAGGTGAAGTCCACTGCTGGATGTGCTCCTAGCAAGAAACTGCAAGCACGCTCTTTCTTTGAGGAAACCCTGCGTTCCTCCCCGGGTATTCTTGCAGGGTGTAGTAGGTGAGGAGCGCAGGGCTTTTTATTCAGTCTTTTGGCCTCAAGCGTCCTAGTTTTCAAAGGGGTAAATAATTCTTTCCCCTCAGGCTCCATTGTCGTTGTGGACACGTAGCCTGGGCAGCAGCACCTTCTACCGGGGTGAAAAGAAACACACGCGAAGAACTAGGCGCTTCCGTGAGGCCACTTTGGTAAGCAGTGTTTCTGCGTGAGGTGACGGGCTTAGCCGAGACAATGCCTCAGTCAGGCTTCGGTGACGGTGCCCCTTTCAAAGGCCTAGCAATGGTACCGGAAATGTGTTCATCATTATAGGGGGTGAGGGGATACCGAGTCACGTTTCTGCGTGAGGTTAAGCGTCGTCAGCTTTGAGTTTCTAGGTTCACTTCCCTGCACCGTGTAGGTCTCAGGGCATCTGAGATTTTCGCCTGAAGGCTGACATGGATTGTACACGAGACCGTCCACCAGCATGTTCCTGAGGCTGGTGTCCAGGAGTGCAGGTGTAGCGGGAGCTGGCTGTTTAGTGGCCCTTCCCTCTGCGGGCATCAGGTTCAGCCCAATGTCCCACGGGGCTTGAAGTTGCTCAGAAGCCACTGATGACCCTTTGGGGTACTCCGTGTCCTTCCATGACCAGGGCCCAGCCGCGAGAGGCCGCGCCACCCTGAGAGGGATAACGGCATTCAGCCACTGCACTCACTAAGGCTTCTTGGAAGCTGCCGCCCTCCAGCGCTGACCAAGGCATATGCGGGCTTTCCTTACCACACGACAGCCTAACCATCATCAGAGGATGAGAGCACATTTCTCCAGCTGGACCAGAAGTCGACGTGCTGCCTGTGGGAGCAAGACGTCCCCTATAAATTCCGAGAAGCCTTGTAATCGCAGGTTTTGCCCAGTGCAGCTCAGGTTTACAATCTGAGGTCCCCCTTGCTTTGCCCGGACGACCAGGGAGAAACGTGTGCCTGGAGAGTCTTGTAAGCTCTGGGTATCCAGCTCTCTGACAGAGGAAACCCTTGGTTGCGGGCCTTCTGCATACCGAGAGCTCAAAGACCATGGGGCTGGACGTTGCTCAGAAGGCACAGACGACACTTTCGGCACACGGTGACTTTCCAGGGAAAACGGTGCAGACGAGACGCTCCTCAGACTTGTGAAAGGCACACCAGCCTTACAGCACTTCAGTGACGAAAGCCTCGGGTCAACTTGTGACCATCAACTCTGCTGATGGTAACCCTGCCCCTTCCTTTGAGTATGCCGCTCTGCCGACTATCGCCTTAGCTGAAGTACTCTGCTGGATGAGCTCCGGGCAAGGAATGGCAGGCGCACTGTTTCTCTCGAGAAATCTCACTTTTCCTCCCGGGGAATTCCTGCAGGGTGTCCAGGATGAGCGACCCCTGTGCTTCTCCTTCCGTTTCCTGCTCCAAGTCTCCTGCTTTCCAAAGGGGCAAATCATGCTTTACCCTTCAGGCTCCAGCTTCTACGTGGACCTCCAGCCTGTGGACCGGCACCTTCTGCCCAGGGACCAGAGAGCCATGCGACACACCAGGCTCTCCCGTGAGGACACTTTTGTAAGCAGAGGTACTGCGACAGGTGGGGGCCTAGCCAAAACAGTGCTTCAGTCAGGCTTTGGCGACATTGGAAAGTTCTGTGGCCTAGCAGTGCTTCGGAAAATGCGTCCGGCTTTTCGGGCTGCTTCCAAAGTCACGTTTCTGCTTGAGGTAAGTGGTCGTCAGCTTGGAGTTCGTAGAAGCAATGCTAATCACCGAGTAAGGCTCAGCGCATTTCAGAACTTCGCTGGGAGTCTGACAAGCATTGCACGTGACACCGTCTGCCACCGTGTTCCTGAGACTGGTTTCCAGAGGTGGAGATCTGGCTCTCTGCCGGAGCAGGTCGCGTGGTGCCGTGCCCTCTGCATGCCTAGAGTGGAACGCAATGACCCATGGGGCTGGAGGTTGCTCACAGGCCACAGATAACACGTTGGGGACCCCGTGCTCTTCCACGAGCCGGCTCCAGGCGCGAGTGAACTCGCAGTCCTGAGAGGCCTACCAGAGTTAAAGCAGCACATTCACTAAGCCTTCTCGGGAACCGTAATGCACGCCAACACTTTCCATGGCACATGCGGACCTTCCTTTTGCAGCATGTGGGCAGGCTTCCTAACCACGAGCCAGAAGGCTTTGGGATGAGCTCCGAGCACTGAACTGCATGCATCCACGTCCTTTCGAGAAAACCCACTCTGCCTCACTTTGCCTCCCAGGGAACTCCTACGGTGAATCCAAGACAGGCGACGGGGCTGTTTTTCATGGAGCTCTGAGGACGCAGCTCTCTGGGTTGCCAACAGGCCAAATTTCACTTTTCTCGTCCGACGCCCTTTTCACGATGGACACCCAGCTCAGGTAGCTGAAGTTCCCGAGCAGCCAAAAGAGACACAGGTCGCACACTGGACCCCTTCCCTGAAAGCACTTTGGGAAACATGTGTTCCTCCTGAATTGCACGAGTAAGTGAACGCCTTCGTTTCCCCTCGGTCACGGTATATCTTGCCAAGGGCTAACAATCTTCCGAGGACGACTGCACAGTTCTCTCACTGTGTCTGGGGTCGAGGTGCTGCTTGAGGGAGCAAGAGGTCAGGTGTGAATGCCGAGAAGCCGGTCAGGCATGGCGTTTCTCTCAAAGCACCTCAGCTTTACAAAATGAGGCCCCCTTGCATTACCCGGAAGCCCGGTGAGAAACGTGATCTTCAGGCTTCTTCCAAGCTCTGGAAATCTAGCTCTCCGATGGAGGAAAGACTTTGTTGCCCGGCCTTCTGCGTCCCAAAGAGTAGAGCCCAAAGACCCATGTGGCTGGAGGGTGTTCAGCAGGCACAGATGCCACTTGTGGTACACACGTCCACCACCATGTTCCTGCACCTTACTTTGAGCCTGGCGCTCAGCTGACACTCGCCCTAGGTGAAGTCCACTGCTGGATGTGCTCCTAGCAAGAAACTGCAAGCACGCTCTTTCTTTGAGGAAACCCTGCGTTCCTCCCCGGGTATTCTTGCAGGGTGTAGTAGGTGAGGAGCGCAGGGCTTTTTATTCAGTCTTTTGGCCTCAAGCGTCCTAGTTTTCAAAGGGGTAAATAATTCTTTCCCCTCAGGCTCCTTTCTCGTTGTGGACACGTAGCCTGGGCAGCAGCACCTTCTACCGGGGTGAAAAGAAACACACGCGAAGAACTAGGCGCTTCCGTGAGGCCACTTTGGTAAGCAGTGTTTCTGCGTGAGGTGACGGGCTTAGCCGAGACAATGCCTCAGTCAGGCTTCGGTGACGGTGCCCCTTTCAAAGGCCTAGCAATGGTACCGGAAATGTGTTCATCATTATAGGGGGTGAGGGGATACCGAGTCACCTTTCTGCATGAGGTTAAGCGTCGTCAGCTTTGAGTTTCTAGGTTCACTTCCCTGCACCGTGTAGGTCTCAGGGCATCTGAGATTTTCGCCTGAAGGCTGACATGAATTGTACACGAGACCGTCCACCAGCATGTTCCTGAGGCTGGTGTCCAGGAGTGCAGGTGTAGCGGGAGCTGGCTGTTTAGTGGCCCTTCCCTCTGCGGGCATCAGGTTCAGCCCAATGTCCCACGGGGCCTGAAGTTGCTCAGAAGCCACTGATGACCCTTTGGGGTACTCCGTGTCCTTCCATGACCAGGGCCCAGCCGTGAGAGGCCGCGCCACCCTGAGAGGGATAACGGCATTCAGCCACTGCACTCACTAAGGCTTCTTGGAAGCTGCCGCCCTCCAGCGCTGACCAAGGCATATGCGGGCTTTCCTTACCACACGACAGCCTAACCATCATCAGAGGATGAGAGCACATTTCTCCAGCTGGACCAGAAGTCGACGTGCTGCCTGTGGGAGCAAGACGTCCCCTATAAATTCCGAGAAGCCTTGTAATCGCAGGTTTTGCCCAGTGCAGCTCAGGTTTACAATCTGAGGTCCCCCTTGCTTTGCCCGGACGACCAGGGAGAAACGTGTGCCTGGAGAGTCTTGTAAGCTCTGGGTATCCAGCTCTCTGACAGAGGAAACCCTTGGTTGCCGGGCGTTCTGCATACCGAGAGCTCAAAGACCATGGGGCTGGAGGTTGCTCAGAAGGCACAGACGACACTTTCGGCACACGGTGACTTTCCAGGGAAAACGGTGCAGACGAGACGCTCCTCAGAATTGTGAAAGGCACACCAGCCTTACAGCACTTCAGTGACGAAAGCCTCGGGTCAACTTGTGACCATCAACTCTGCTGATGGTAACCATGCCCCTTCCTTTGAGTATGCCGCTCTGCCGACTATCGCATTAGCTGAAGTAATCTGCTGGATGAGCTCCGGGCAAGGAATGGCAGGCGCACTGTTTCTCTCGAGAAATCTCACTTTTCCTCCCGGGGAATTCCTGCAGGGTGTCCAGGATGAGCGACCCCTGTGCTTCTCCTTCCGTTTTCTGCCCCAAGTCTCCTGCTTTCCAAAGGGGCAAATCATGCTTTACCCTTCAGGCTCCAGCTTCTACGTGGACCTCCAGCCTGTGGACCGGCACCTTCTGCCCAGGGACCAGAGAGCCATGCGACACACCAGGCTCTCCCGTGAGGACACTTTTGTAAGCAGAGGTACTGCGACAGGTGGGGGCCTAGCCAAAACAGTGCTTCAGTCAGGCTTTGGCGACATTGGAAAGTTCTGTGGCCTAGCAGTGCTTCGGAAAATGCGTCCGGCTTTTCGGGCTGCTTCCAAAGTCACGTTTCTGCTTGAGGTAAGGGGTCGTCAGCTTGGAGTTCGTAGAAGCAATGCTAATCACCGAGTAAGGCTCAGCGCATTTCAGAACTTCGCTGGGAGTCTGACAAGCATTGCACGTGACACCGTCCGCCACCGTGTTCCTGAGACTGGTTTCCAGAGGTGGAGATCTGGCTCTCTGCCGGAGCAGGTCGCGTGGTGCCGTGCCCTCTGCATGCCTAGAGTGGAACGCAATGACCCATGGGGCTGGAGGTTGCTCACAGGCCACAGAAAACACGTTGGGGACCCCATGCTCTTCCACGAGCCGGCTCCAGGCGCGAGTGAACTCGCAGTCCTGAGAGGCCTACCAGAGTTAAAGCAGCACATTCACTAAGCCTTCTCGGGAACCGTAATGCACGCCAACACTTTCCATGGCACACGCGGACCTTCCTTTTGCAGCATGTGGGCAGGCTTCCTAACCACGAGCCAGAAGGCTTTGGGATGAGCTCCGAGCACTGAACTGCATGCACCCACGTCCTTTCGAGAAAACCCACTCTGCCTCACTTTGCCTCCCAGGGAACTCCTACGGTGAATCCAAGAAAGGCGACGGGGCTGTTTTTCATGGAGCTCTGAGGACGCAGCTCTCTGGGTTGCCAACAGGCCAAATTTCACTTTTCTCGTCCGACGCCCTTTTCACGATGGACACCCAGATAAGGTAGCTGAAGTTCCCGAGCAGCCAAAAGAGACACAGGTCGCACACTGGACCCCTTCCCTGAAAGCACTTTGGGAAACATGTGTTCCTCCTGAATTGCACGAGTAAGTGAACGCCTTCGTTTCCCCTCGGTCACGGTATATCTTGCCAAGGGGTAACAATCTTCCGAGGACGACTGCACAGTTCTCTCACTGTGTCTGGGGTCGAGGTGCTGCTTGAGGGAGCAAGAGGTCAGGTGTGAATGCCGAGAAGCCGGTCAGGCATGGCGTTTCTCTCAAAGCAACTCAGCTTTACAAATTGAGGCCCCCTTGCATTACCCGGAAGCCCGGTGAGAAACGTGATCTTCAGGCTTCTTCCAAGCTCTGGAAATCTAGCTCTCCGATGGAGGAAAGACTTTGTTGCCCGGCCTTCTGCGTCCCAAAGAGTAGAGCCCAAAGACCCATGTGGCTGGAGGGTGTTCAGCAGGCACAGATGCCACTTGTGGTACACACGTCCACCACCATGTTCCTGCACCTTACTTTGAGCCTGGCGCTCAGCTGACACTCGCCCTAGGTGAAGTCCACTGCTGGATGTGCTCCTAGCAAGAAACTGCAAGCACGCTCTTTCTTTGAGGAAACCCTGCGTTCCTCCCCGGGTATTCTTGCAGGGTGTAGTAGGTGAGGAGCGCAGGGCTTTTTATTCAGTCTTTTGGCCTCAAGCGTCCTAGTTTTCAAAGGGGTAAATAATTCTTTCCCCTCAGGCTCCTTTCTCGTTGTGGACACGTAGCCTGGGCAGCAGCACCTTCTACCGGGGTGAAAAGAAACACACGCGAAGAACTAGGCGCTTCCGTGAGGCCACTTTGGTAAGCAGTGTTTCTGCGTGAGGTGACGGGCTTAGCCGAGACAATGCCTCAGTCAGGCTTCGGTGACGGTGCCCCTTTCAAAGGCCTAGCAATGGTACCGGAAATGTGTTCGTCATTATAGGGGGTGAGGGGATACCGAGTCACGTTTCTGCGTGAGGTTAAGCGTCGTCAGCTTTGAGTTTCTAGGTTCACTTCCCTGCACCGTGTAGGTCTCAGGGCATCTGAGATTTTCGCCTGAAGGCTGACATGAATTGTACACGAGACCGTCCACCAGCATGTTCCTGAGGCTGGTGTCCAGGAGTGCAGGTGTAGCGGGAGCTGGCTGTTTAGTGGCCCTTCCCTCTGCGGGCATCAGGTTCAGCCCAATGTCCCACGGGGCCTGAAGTTGCTCAGAAGCCACTGATGACCCTTTGGGGTACTCCGTGTCCTTCCATGACCAGGGCCCAGCCGTGAGAGGCCGCGCCACCCTGAGAGGGATAACGGCATTCAGCCACTGCACTCACTAAGGCTTCTTGGAAGCTGCCGCCCTCCAGCGCTGACCAAGGCATATGCGGGCTTTCCTTACCACACGACAGCCTAACAATCATCAGAGGATGAGAGCACATTTCTCCAGCTGGACCAGAAGTCGACGTGCTGCCTGTGGGAGCAAGACGTCCCCTATAAATTCCGAGAAGCCTTGTAATCGCAGGTTTTGCCCAGTGCAGCTCAGGTTTACAATCTGAGGTCCCCCTTGCTTTGCCCGGACGACCAGGGAGAAACGTGTGCCTGGAGAGTCTTGTAAGCTCTGGGTATCCAGCTCTCTGACAGAGGAAACCCTTGGTTGCCGGGCCTTCTGCATACCGAGAGCTCAAAGACCATGGGGCTGGACGTTGCTCAGAAGGCACAGACGACACTTTCGGCACACGGTGACTTTCCAGGGAAAACGGTGCAGACGAGACGCTCCTCAGACTTGTGAAAGGCACACCAGCCTTACAGCACTTCAGTGACGAAAGCCTCGGGTCAACTTGTGACCATCAACTCTGCTGATGGTAACCCTGCCCCTTCCTTTGAGTATGCCGCTCTGCCGACTATCGCCTTAGCTGAAGTACTCTGCTGGATGAGCTCCGGGCAAGGAATGGCAGGCGCACTGTTTCTCTCGAGAAATCTCACTTTTCCTCCCGGGGAATTCCTGCAGGGTGTCCAGGATGAGCGACCCCTGTGCTTCTCCTTCCGTTTTCTGCCCCAAGTCTCCTGCTTTCCAAAGGGGCAAATCATGCTTTACCCTTCAGGCTCCAGCTTCTACGTGGACCTCCAGCCTGTGGACCGGCACCTTCTGCCCAGGGACCAGAGAGCCATGCGACACACCAGGCTCTCCCGTGAGGACACTTTTGTAAGCAGAGGTACTGCGACAGGTGGGGGCCTAGCCAAAACAGTGCTTCAGTCAGGCTTTGGCGACATTGGAAAGTTCTGTGGCCTAGCAGTGCTTCGGAAAATGCGTCCGGCTTTTCGGGCTGCTTCCAAAGTCACGTTTCTGCTTGAGGTAAGGGGTCGTCAGCTTGGAGTTCGTAGAAGCAATGCTAATCACCGAGTAAGGCTCAGCGCATTTCAGAACTTCGCTGGGAGTCTGACAAGCATTGCACGTGACACCGTCCGCCACCGTGTTCCTGAGACTGGTTTCCAGAGGTGGAGATCTGGCTCTCTGCCGGAGCAGGTCGCGTGGTGCCGTGCCCTCTGCATGCCTAGAGTGGAACGCAATGACCCATGGGGCTGGAGGTTGCTCACAGGCCACAGATAACACGTTGGGGACCCCGTGCTCTTCCACGAGCCGGCTCCAGGCGCGAGTGAACTCGCAGTCCTGAGAGGCCTACCAGAGTTAAAGCAGCACATTCACTAAGCCTTCTCGGGAACCGTAATGCACGCCAACACTTTCCATGGCACACGCGGACCTTCCTTTTGCAGCATGTGGGCAGGCTTCCTAACCACGAGCCAGAAGGCTTTGGGATGAGCTCCGAGCACTGAACTGCATGCACCCACGTCCTTTCGAGAAAACCCACTCTGCCTCACTTTGCCTCCCAGGGAACTCCTACGGTGAATCCAAGACAGGCGACGGGGCTGTTTTTCAGGGAGCTCCGAGGACGCAGCTCTCTGGGTTGCCAACAGGCCAAATTTCACTTTTCTCGTCCGACGCCCTTTTCACGATGGACACCCAGCTCAGGTAGCTGAAGTTCCCGAGCAGCCAAAAGAGACACAGGTCGCACACTGGACCCCTTCCCTGAAAGCACTTTGGGAAACTTGTGTTCCTCCTGAATTGCACGAGTAAGTGAACGCCTTCGTTTCCCCTCGGTCACGGTATATCTTGCCAAGGGCTAGCAATCTTCCGAGGACGACTGCACAGTTCTCTCACTGTGTCTGGGGTCGAGGTGCTGCTTGAGGGAGCAAGAGGTCAGGTGTGAATGCCGAGAAGCCGGTCAGGCATTGCGTTTCTCTCAAAGCACCTCAGCTTTACAAAATGAGGCCCCCTTGCATTACCCGGAAGCCCGGTGAGAAACGTGATCTTCAGGCTTCTTCCAAGCTCTGGAAATCTAGCTCTCCGATGGAGGAAAGACTTTGTTGCCCGGCCTTCTGCGTCCCAAAGAGTAGAGCCCAAAGACCCATGTGGCTGGAGGGTGTTCAGCAGGCACAGATGCCACTTGTGGTACACACGTCCACCACCATGTTCCTGCACCTTACTTTGAGCCTGGCGCTCAGCTGACACTCGCCCTAGGTGAAGTCCACTGCTGGATGTGCTCCTAGCAAGAAACTGCAAGCACGCTCTTTCTTTGAGGAAACCCTGCGTTCCTCCCCAGGTATTCTTGCAGGGTGTAGTAGGTGAGGAGCGCAGGGCTTTTTATTCAGTCTTTTGGCCTCAAGCGTCCTAGTTTTCAAAGGGGTAAATAATTCTTTCCTCTCAGCCTACATTCTCGTTGTGGACACGTAGCCTGGGCAGCAGCAACTTCTACCGGGGTGAAAAACACACGCGAAGAACTAGGCGCTTCCGTGAGGCCACTTTGGTAAGCAGTGTTTCTGCGTGATCTGACGGGCTTAGCCGAGACAATGCCTCAGTCAGGCTTCGGTGACGGTGCCCCTTTCAAAGGCCTAGCAATGGTACCGGAAATGTGTTCGTCATTATAGGGGGTGAGGGGATACCGAGTCACGTTTGTGCGTGAGGTTAAGCGTCGTCAGCTTTGAGTTTCTAGGTTCACTTCCCTGCACCGTGTAGGTCTCAGGGCATCTGAGATTTTCGCCTGAAGGCTGACATGAATTGTACACGAGACCGTCCACCAGCATGTTCCTGAGGCTGGTGTCCAGGAGTGCAGGTGTAGCGGGAGCTGGCTGTTTAGTGGCCCTTCCCTCTGCGGGCATCAGGTTCAGCCCAATGTCCCACGGGGCCTGAAGTTGCTCAGAAGCCACTGATGACCCTTTGGGGTACTCCGTGTCCTTCCATGACCAGGGCCCAGCCGCGAGATGCCGCGCCACCCTGAGAGGGATAACGGCATTCAGCCACTGCACTCACTAAGGCTTCTTGGAAGCTGCCGCCCTCCAGCGCTGACCAAGGCATATGCGGGCTTTCCTTACCACACGACAGCCTAACAATCATCAGAGGATGAGAGCACATTTCTCCAGCTGGACCAGAAGTCGACGTGCTGCCTGTGGGAGCAAGACGTCCCCTATAAATTCCGAGAAGCCTTGTAATCGCAGGTTTTGCCCAGTGCAGCTCAGGTTTACAATCTGAGGTACCCCTTGCTTTGCCCGGATGACCAGGGAGAAACGTGTGCCTGGAGAGTCTTGTAAGCTCTGGGTATCCAGCTCTCTGACAGAGGAAACCCTTGGTTGCCGGGCCTTCTGCATACCGAGAGCTCAAAGACCATGGGGCTGGACGTTGCTCAGAAGGCACAGACGACACTTTCGGCACACGGTGACTTTCCAGGGAAAACGGTGCAGACGAGACGCTCCTCAGACTTGTGAAAGGCACACCAGCCTTACAGCACTTCAGTGACGAAAGCCTCGGGTCAACTTGTGACCATCAACTCTGCTGATGGTAACCCTGCCCCTTCCTTTGAGTATGCCGCTCTGCCGACTATCGCCTTAGCTGAAGTACTCTGCTGGATGAGCTCCGGGCAAGGAATGGCAGGCGCACTGTTTCTCTCGAGAAATCTCACTTTTCCTCCCGGGGAATTCCTGCAGGGTGTCCAGGATGAGCGACCCCTGTGCTTCTCCTTCCGTTTCCTGCCCCAAGTCTCCTGCTTTCCAAAGGGGCAAATCATGCTTTACCCTTCAGGCTCCAGCTTCTACGTGGACCTCCAGCCTGTGGACCGGCACCTTCTGCCCAGGGACCAGAGAGCCATGCGACACACCAGGCTCTCCCGTGAGGACACTTTTGTAAGCAGAGGTACTGCGACAGGTGGGGGCCTAGCCAAAACAGTGCTTCAGTCAGGCTTTGGCGACATTGGAAAGTTCTGTGGCCTAGCAGTGCTTCGGAAAATGCGTCCGGCTTTTCGGGCTGCTTCCAAAGTCACGTTTCTGCTTGAGGTAAGGGGTCGTCAGCTTGGAGTTCGTAGAAGCAATGCTAATCACCGAGTAAGGCTCAGCGCATTTCAGAACTTCGCTGGGAGTCTGACAAGCATTGCACGTGACACCGTCCGCCACCGTGTTCCTGAGACTGGTTTCCAGAGGTGGAGATCTGGCTCTCTGCCGGAGCAGGTCGCGTGGTGCCGTGCCCTCTGCATGCCTAGAGTGGAACGCAATGACCCATGGGGCTGGAGGTTGCTCACAGGCCACAGATAACACGTTGGGGACCCCGTGCTCTTCCACGAGCCGGCTCCAGGCGCGAGTGAACTCGCAGTCCTGAGAGGCCTAACAGAGTTAAAGCAGCACATTCACTAAGCCTTCTCGGGAACCGTAATGCACGCCAACACTTTCCATGGCACACGCGGACCTTCCTTTTGCAGCATGTGGGCAGGCTTCCTAACCACGAGCCAGAAGGCTTTGGGATGAGCTCCGAGCACTGAACTGCATGCACCCACGTCCTTTCGAGAAAACCCACTCTGCCTCACTTTGCCTCCCAGGGAACTCCTACGGTGAATCCAAGACAGGCGACGGGGCTGTTTTCCATGGAGCTCTGAGAACGCAGCTCTCTGGGTTGCCAACAGGCCAAATTTCACTTTTCTCGTCCGACGCCCTTTTCACGATGGACACCCAGCTCAGGTAGCTGAAGTTCCCGAGCAGCCAAAAGAGACACAGGTCGCACACTGGACCCCTTCCCTGAAAGCACTTTGGGAAACATGTGTTCCTCCTGAATTGCACGAGTAAGTGAACGCCTTCGTTTCCCCTCGGTCACGGTATATCTTGCCAAGGGCTAGCAATCTTCCGAGGACGACTGCACAGTTCTCTCACTGTGTCTGGGGTCGAGGTGCTGCTTGAGGGAGCAAGAGGTCAGGTGTGAATGCCGAGAAGCCGGTCAGGCATGGCGTTTCTCTCAAAGCACCTCAGCTTTACAAAATGAGGCCCCCTTGCATTACCCGGAAGCCCGGTGAGAAACGTGATCTTCAGGCTTCTTCCAAGCTCTGGAAATCTAGCTCTCCAATGGAGGAAAGACTTTGTTGCCCGGCCTTCTGCGTCCCAAAGAGTAGAGCCCAAAGACCCATGTGGCTGGAGGGTGTTCAGCAGGCACAGATGCCACTTGTGGTACACACGTCCACCACCATGTTCCTGCACCTTACTTTGAGCCTGGCACTCAGCTGACACTCGCCCTAGGTGAAGTCCACTGCTGGATGTGCTCCTAGCAAGAAACTGCAAGCACGCTCTTTCTTTGAGGAAACCCTGCGTTCCTCCCCGGGTATTCTTGCAGGGTGTAGTAGGTGAGGAGCGCAGGGCTTTTTATTCAGTCTTTTGGCCTCAAGCGTCCTAGTTTTCAAAGGGGTAAATAATTCTTTCCCCTCAGGCTCCATTCTCGTTGTGGACACGTAGCCTGGGCAGCAGCACCTTCTACCGGGGTGAAAAGAAACACACACGAAGAACTAGGCGCTTCCGTGAGGCCACTTTGGTAAGCAGTGTTTCTGCGTGAGGTGACGGGCTTAGCCGAGACAATGCCTCAGTCAGGCTTCGGTGACGGTGCCCCTTTCAAAGGCCTAGCAATGGTACCGGAAATGTGTTCGTCATTATAGGGGGTGAGGGGATACCGAGTCACGTTTCTGCGTGAGGTTAAGCGTCGTCAGCTTTGAGTTTCTAGGTTCACTTCCCTGCACCGTGTAGGTCTCAGGGCATCTGAGATTTTCGCCTGAAGGCTGACATGGATTGTACGCGAGACCGTCCACCAGCATGTTCCTGAGGCTGGTGTCCAGGAGTGCAGGTGTAGCGGGAGCTGGCTGTTTAGTGGCCCTTCCCTCTGCGGGCATCAGGTTCAGCCCAATGTCCCACGGGGCCTGAAGTTGCTCAGAAGCCACTGATGACCCTTTGGGGTACTCCGTGTCCTTCCATGACCAGGGCCCAGCCGCGAGAGGCCGCGCCACCCTGAGAGGGATAACGGCATTCAGCCACTGCACTCACTAAGGCTTCTTGGAAGCTGCCGCCCTCCAGCGCTGACCAAGGCATATGCGGGCTTTCCTTACCACACGACAGCCTAACCATCATCAGAGGATGAGAGCACATTTCTCCAGCTGGACCAGAAGTCGACGTGCTGCCTGTGGGAGCAAGACGTCCCCTATAAATTCCGAGAAGCCTTGTAATCGCAGGTTTTGCCCAGTGCAGCTCAGGTTTACAATCTGAGGTCCCCCTTGCTTTGCCCGGACGACCAGGGAGAAACGTGTGCCTGGAGAGTCTTGTAAGCTCTGGGTATCCAGCTCTCTGACAGAGGAAACCCTTGGTTGCCGGGCCTTCTGCATACCGAGAGCTCAAAGACCATGGGGCTGGACGTTGCTCAGAAGGCACAGACGACACTTTCGGCACACGGTGACTTTCCAGGGAAAACGGTGCAGACGAGACGCTCCTCAGACTTGTGAAAGGCACACCAGCCTTACAGCACTTCAGTGACGAAAGCCTCGGGTCAACTTGTGACCATCAACTCTGCTGATGGTAACCCTGCCCCTTCCTTTGAGTATGCCGCTCTGCCGACTATCGCCTTAGCTGAAGTACTCTGCTGGATGAGCTCCGGGCAAGGAATGGCAGGCGCACTGTTTCTCTCGAGAAATCTCACTTTTCCTCCCGGGGAATTCCTGCAGGGTGTCCAGGATGAGCGACCCCTGTGCTTCTCCTTCCGTTTCCTGCCCCAAGTCTCCTGCTTTCCAAAGGGGCAAATCATGCTTTACCCTTCAGGCTCCAGCTTCTACGTGGACCTCCAGCCTGTGGACCGGCACCTTCTGCCCAGGGACCAGAGAGCCATGCGACACACCAGGCTCTCCCGTGAGGACACTTTTGTAAGCAGAGGTACTGCGACAGGTGGGGGCCTAGCCAAAACAGTGCTTCAGTCAGGCTTTGGCGACATTGGAAAGTTCTGTGGCCTAGCAGTGCTTCGGAAAATGCGTCCGGCTTTTCGGGCTGCTTCCAAAGTCACGTTTCTGCTTGAGGTAAGGGGTCGTCAGCTTGGAGTTCGTAGAAGCAATGCTAATCACCGAGTAAGGCTCAGCGCATTTCAGAACTTCGCTGGGAGTCTGACAAGCATTGCACGTGACACCGTCCGCCACCGTGTTCCTGAGACTGGTTTCCAGAGGTGGAGATCTGGCTCTCTGCCGGAGCAGGTCGCGTGGTGCCGTGCCCTCTGCATGCCTAGAGTGGAACGCAATGACCCATGGGGCTGGAGGTTGCTCACAGGCCACAGATAACACGTTGGGGACCCCGTGCTCTTCCACGAGCCGGCTCCAGGCGCGAGTGAACTCGCAGTCCTGAGAGGCCTACCAGAGTTAAAGCAGCACATTCACTAAGCCTTCTCGGGAACCGTAATGCACGCCAACACTTTCCATGGCACACGCGGACCTTCCTTTTGCAGCATGTGGGCAGGCTTCCTAACCACGAGCCAGAAGGCTTTGGGATGAGCTCCGAGCACTGAACTGCATGCACCCACGTCCTTTCGAGAAAACCCACTCTGCCTCACTTTGCCTCCCAGGGAACTCCTACGGTGAATCCAAGACAGGCGACGGGGCTGTGTTTCAGGGAGCTCTGAGGACGCAGCTCTCTGGGTTGCCAACAGGCCAAATTTCACTTTTCTCGTCCGACGCCCTTTTCACGATGGACACCCAGCTCAGGTAGCTGAAGTTCCCGAGCAGCCAAAAGAGACACAGGTCGCACACTGGACCCCTTCCCTGAAAGCACTTTGGGAAACATGTGTTCCTCCTGAATTGCACGAGTAAGTGAACGCCTTCGTTTCCCCTCGGTCACGGTATATCTTGCCAAGGGCTAGCAATCTTCTGAGGACGACTGCACAGTTCTCTCACTGTGTCTGGGGTCGAGGTGCTGCTTGAGGGAGCAAGAGGTCAGGTGTGAATGCCGAGAAGCCGGTCAGGCATGGCGTTTCTCTCAAAGCACCTCAGCTTTACAAAATGAGGCCCCCTTGCATTACCCGGAAGCCCGGTGAGAAACGTGATCTTCAGGCTTCTTCCAAGCTCTGGAAATCTAGCTCTCCGATGGAGGAAAGACTTTGTTGCCAGGCCTTCTGCGTCCCAAAGAGTAGAGCCCAAAGACCCATGTGGCTGGAGGGTGTTCAGCAGGCACAGATGCCACTTGTGGTACACACGTCCACCACCATGTTCCTGCACCTTACTTTGAGCCTGGCGCTCAGCTGACACTCGCCCTAGGTGAAGTCCACTGCTGGATGTGCTCCTAGCAAGAAACTGCAAGCACGCTCTTTCTTTGAGGAAACCCTGCGTTCCTCCCCGGGTATTCTTGCAGGGTGTAGTAGGTGAGGCGCGCAGGGCTTTTTATTCAGTCTTTTGGCCTCAAGCGTCCTAGTTTTCAAAGGGGTAAATAATTCTTTCCCCTCAGGCTCCATTCTCGTTGTGGACACGTAGCCTGGGCAGCAGCACCTTCTACCGGGGTGAAAAGAAACACACGCAAAGAACTAGGCGCTTCCGTGAGGCCACTTTGGTAAGCAGTGTTTCTGCGTGAGGTGACGGGCTTAGCCGAGACAATGCCTCAGTCAGGCTTCGGTGACGGTGCCCCTTTCAAAGGCCTAGCAATGGTACCGGAAATGTGTTCGTCATTATAGGGGGTGAGGGGATACCGAGTCACGTTTCTGCGTGAGGTTAAGCGTCGTCAGCTTTGAGTTTCTAGGTTCACTTCCCTGCACCGTGTAGGTCTCAGGGCATCTGAGATTTTCGCCTGAAGGCTGACATGGATTGTACGCGAGACCGTCCACCAGCATGTTCCTGAGGCTGGTGTCCAGGAGTGCAGGTGTAGCGGGAGCTGGCTGTTTAGTGGCCCTTCCCTCTGCGGGCATCAGGTTCAGCCCAATGTCCCACGGGGCCTGAAGTTGCTCAGAAGCCACTGATGACCCTTTGGGGTACTCCGTGTCCTTCCATGACCAGGGCCCAGCCGCGAGAGGCCGCGCCACCCTGAGAGGGATAACGGCATCCAGCCACTGCACTCACTAAGGCTTCTTGGAAGCTGCCGCCCTCCAGCGCTGACCAAGGCATATGCGGGCTTTCCTTACCACACGACAGCCTAACCATCATCAGAGGATGAGAGCACATTTCTCCAGCTGGACCAGAAGTCGACGTGCTGCCTGTGGGAGCAAGACGTCCCCTATAAATTCCGAGAAGCCTTGTAATCGCAGGTTTTGCCCAGTGCAGCTCAGGTTTACAATCTGAGGTCCCCCTTGCTTTGCCCGGACGACCAGGGAGAAACGTGTGCCTGGAGAGTCTTGTAAGCTCTGGGTATCCAGCTCTCTGACAGAGGAAACCCTTGGTTGCCGGGCCTTCTGCATACCGAGAGCTCAAAGACCATGGGGCTGGACGTTGCTCAGAAGGCACAGACGACACTTTCGGCACACGGTGACTTTCCAGGGAAAACGGTGCAGACGAGACGCTCCTCAGACTTGTGAAAGGCACACCAGCCTTACAGCACTTCAGTGACGAAAGCCTCGGGTCAACTTGTGACCATCAACTCTGCTGATGGTAACCCTGCCCCTTCCTTTGAGTATGCCGCTCTGCCGACTATCGCCTTAGCTGAAGTACTCTGCTGGATGAGCTCCGGGCAAGGAATGGCAGGCGCACTGTTTCTCTCGAGAAATCTCACTTTTCCTCCCGGGGAATTCCTGCAGGGTGTCCAGGATGAGCGACCCCTGTGCTTCTCCTTCCGTTTCCTGCCCCAAGTCTCCTGCTTTCCAAAGGGGCAAATCATGCTTTACCCTTCAGGCTCCAGCTTCTACGTGGACCTCCAGCCTGTGGACCGGCACCTTCTGCCCAGGGACCAGAGAGCCATGCGACACACCAGGCTCTCCCGTGAGGACACTTTTGTAAGCAGAGGTACTGCGACAGGTGGGGGCCTAGCCAAAACAGTGCTTCAGTCAGGCTTTGGCGACATTGGAAAGTTCTGTGGCCTAGCAGTGCTTCGGAAAATGCGTCCGGCTTTTCGGGCTGCTTCCAAAGTCACGTTTCTGCTTGAGGTAAGGGGTCGTCAGCTTGGAGTTCGTAGAAGCAATGCTAATCACCGAGTAAGGCTCAGCGCATTTCAGAACTTCGCTGGGAGTCTGACAAGCATTGCACGTGACACCGTCCGCCACCGTGTTCCTGAGACTGGTTTCCAGAGGTGGAGATCTGGCTCTCTGCCGGAGCAGGTCGCGTGGTGCCGTGCCCTCTGCATGCCTAGAGTGGAACGCAATGACCCATGGGGCTGGAGGTTGCTCACAGGCCACAGATAACACGTTGGGGACCCCGTGCTCTTCCACGAGCCGGCTCCAGGCGCGAGTGAACTCGCAGTCCTGAGAGGCCTACCAGAGTTAAAGCAGCACATTCACTAAGCCTTCTCGGGAACCGTAATGCACGCCAACACTTTCCATGGCACACGCGGACCTTCCTTTTGCAGCATGTGGGCAGGCTTCCTAACCACGAGCCAGGAGGCTTTGCGATGAGCTCCGAGCACTGAACTGCATGCACCCACGTCCTGTTGAGAAAACCCACTCTGCCTCACTTTGCCTCCCAGGGAACTCCTACGGTGAATCCAAGACAGGCGACGGGGCTGTTTTTCAGGGAGCTCCGAGGACGCAGCTCTCTGGGTTGCCAACAGGCCAAATTTCACTTTTCTCGTCCGACGCCCTTTTCGCGATGGACACCCAGCTCAGGTAGCTGAAGTTCCCGGGCAGCCAAAAGAGACACAGGTCGCACACTGGACCCCTTCCCTGAAAGCACTTTGGGAAACATGTGTTCCTCCTGAATTGCACGAGTAAGTGAACGCCTTCGTTTCCCCTCGGTCACGGTATATCTTGCCAAGGGCTAGCAATCTTCCGAGGACGACTGCACAGTTCTCTCACTGTGTCTGGGGTCGAGGTGCTGCTTGAGGGAGCAAGAGGTCAGGTGTGAATGCCGAGAAGCCGGTCAGGCATGGCGTTTCTCTCAAAGCACCTCAGCTTTACAAAATGAGGCCCCCTTGCATTACCCGGAAGCCCGGTGAGAAACGTGATCTTCAGGCTTCTTCCAAGCTCTGGAAATCTAGCTCTCCGATGGAGGAAAGACTTTGTTGCCCGGCCTTCTGCGTCCCAAAGAGTAGAGCCCAAAGACCCATGTGGCTGGAGGGTGTTCAGCAGGCACAGATGCCACCTGTGGTACACACGTCCACCACCATGTTCCTGCACCTTACTTTGAGCCTGGCGCTCAGCTGACACTCGCCCTAGGTGAAGTCCACTGCTGGATGTGCTCCTAGCAAGAAACTGCAAGCACGCTCTTTCTTTGAGGAAACCCTGCGTTCCTCCCCGGGTATTCTTGCAGGGTGTAGTAGGTGAGGCACGCAGAGCTTTTTATTCAGTCTTTTGGCCTCAAGCGTCCTAGTTTTCAAAGGGGTAAATAATTCTTCCCCCTCAGGCTCCATTCTCGTTGTGGACACGTAGCCTGGGCAGCAGCACCTTCTACCGGGGTGAAAAGAAACACACGCGAAGAACTAGGCGCTTCCATGAGGCCACTTTGGTAAGCAGTGTTTCTGCGTGAGGTGACGGGCTTAGCCGAGACAATGCCTCAGTCAGGCTTCGGTGACGGTGCCCCTTTCAAAGGCCTAGCAATGGTACCGGAAATGTGTTCGTCATTATAGGGGGTGAGGGGATACCGAGTCACGTTTCTGCGTGAGGTTAAGCGTCGTCAGCTTTGAGTTTCTAGGTTCACTTCCCTGCACCGTGTAGGTCTCAGGGCATCTGAGATTTTCGCCTGAAGGCTGACATGGATTGTACGCGAGACCGTCCACCAGCATGTTCCTGAGGCTGGTGTCCAGGAGTGCAGGTGTAGCGGGAGCTGGCTGTTTAGTGGCCCTTCCCTCTGCGGGCATCAGGTTCAGCCCAATGTCCCACGGGGCCTGAAGTTGCTCAGAAGCCACTGATGACCCTTTGGGGTACTCCGTGTCCTTCCATGACCAGGGCCCAGCCGCGAGAGGCCGCGCCACCCTGAGAGGGATAACGGCATTCAGCCACTGCACTCACTAAGGCTTCTTGGAAGCTGCCGCCCTCCAGCGCTGACCAAGGCATATGCGGGCTTTCCTTACCACACGACAGCCTAACCATCATCAGAGGATGAGAGCACATTTCTCCAGCTGGACCAGAAGTCGACGTGCTGCCTGTGGGAGCAAGACATCCCCTATAAATTCCGAGAAGCCTTGTAATCGCAGGTTTTGCCCAGTGCAGCTCAGGTTTACAATCTGAGGTCCCCCTTGCTTTGCCCGGACGACCAGGGAGAAACGTGTGCCTGGAGAGTCTTGTAAGCTCTGGGTATCCAGCTCTCTGACAGAGGAAACCCTTGGTTGCCGGGCCTTCTGCATACCGAGAGCTCAAAGACCGTGGGGCTGGAGGTTGCTCAGAAGGCACAGACGACACTTTCGGCACACGGTGACTTTCCAGGGAAAACGGTGCAGACGAGACGCTCCTCAGACTTGTGAAAGGCACACCAGCCTTACAGCACTTCAGTGACGAAAGCCTCGGGTCAACTTGTGACCATCAACTCTGCTGATGGTAACCCTGCCCCTTCCTTTGAGTATGCCGCTCTGCCGACTATCGCCTTAGCTGAAGTACTCTGCTGGATGAGCTCCGGGCAAGGAATGGCAGGCGCACTGTTTCTCTCGAGAAATCTCACTTTTCCTCCCGGGGAATTCCTGCAGGGTGTCCAGGATGAGCGACCCTTGTGCTTCTCCTTCCGTTTCCTGCCCCAAGTCTCCTGCTTTCCAAAGGGGCAAATCATGCTTTACCCTTCAGGCTCCAGCTTCTACGTGGACCTCCAGCCTGTGGACCGGCACCTTCTGCCCAGGGACCAGAGAGCCATGCGACACACCAGGCTCTCCCGTGAGGACACTTTTGTAAGCAGAGGTACTGCGACAGGTGGGGGCCTAGCCAAAACAGTGCTTCAGTCAGGCTTTGGCGACATTGGAAAGTTCTGTGGCCTAGCAGTGCTTCGGAAAATGCGTCCGGCTTTTCGGGCTGCTTCCAAAGTCACGTTTCTGCTTGAGGTAAGGGGTCGTCAGCTTGGAGTTCGTAGAAGCAATGCTAATCACCGAGTAAGGCTCAGCGCATTTCAGAACTTCGCTGGGAGTCTGACAAGCATTGCACGTGACACCGTCCGCCACCGTGTTCCTGAGACTGGTTTCCAGAGGTGGAGATCTGGCTCTCTGCCGGAGCAGGTCGCGTGGTGCCGTGCCCTCTGCATGCCTAGAGTGGAACGCAATGACCCATGGGGCTGGAGGTTGCTCACAGGCCACAGATAACACGTTGGGGACCCCGTGCTCTTCCACGAGCCGGCTCCAGGCGCGAGTGAACTCGCAGTCCTGAGAGGCCTACCAGAGTTAAAGCAGCACATTCACTAAGCCTTCTCGGGAACCGTAATGCACGCCAACACTTTCCATGGCACACGCGGACCTTCCTTTTGCAGCATGTGGGCAGGCTTCCTAACCACGAGCCAGGAGGCTTTGCGATGAGCTCCGAGCACTGAACTGCATGCACCCACGTCCTTTTGAGAAAACCCACTCTGCCTCACTTTGCCTCCCAGGGAACTCCTACGGTGAATCCAAGACAGGCGACGGGGCTGTTTTTCAGGGAGCTCCGAGGACGCAGCTCTCTGGGTTGCCAACAGGCCAAATTTCACTTTTCTCGTCCGACGCCCTTTTCGCGATGGACACCCAGCTCAGGTAGCTGAAGTTCCCGGGCAGCCAAAAGAGACACAGGTCGCACACTGGACCCCTTCCCTGAAAGCACTTTGGGAAACATGTGTTCCTCCTGAATTGCACGAGTAAGTGAACGCCTTCGTTTCCCCTCGGTCACGGTATATCTTGCCAAGGGCTAGCAATCTTCCGAGGACGACTGCACAGTTCTCTCACTGTGTCTGGGGTCGAGGTGCTGCTTGAGGGAGCAAGAGGTCAGGTGTGAATGCCGAGAAGCCGGTCAGGCATGGCGTTTCTCTCAAAGCACCTCAGCTTTACAAAATGAGGCCCCCTTGCATTACCCGGAAGCCCGGTGAGAAACGTGATCTTCAGGCTTCTTCCAAGCTCTGGAAATCTAGCTCTCCGATGGAGGAAAGACTTTGTTGCCCGGCCTTCTGCGTCCCAAAGAGTAGAGCCCAAAGACCCATGTGGCTGGAGGGTGTTCAGCAGGCACAGATGCCACCTGTGGTACACACGTCCACCACCATGTTCCTGCACCTTACTTTGAGCCTGGCGCTCAGCTGACACTCGCCCTAGGTGAAGTCCACTGCTGGATGTGCTCCTAGCAAGAAACTGCAAGCACGCTCTTTCTTTGAGGAAACCCTGCGTTCCTCCCCGGGTATTCTTGCAGGGTGTAGTAGGTGAGGCGCGCAGAGCTTTTTATTCAGTCTTTTGGCCTCAAGCGTCCTAGTTTTCAAAGGGGTAAATAATTCTTCCCCCTCAGGCTCCATTCTCGTTGTGGACACGTAGTCTGGGCAGCAGCACCTTCTACCGGGGTGAAAAGAAACACACGCGAAGAACTAGGCGCTTCCGTGAGGCCACTTTGGTAAGCAGTGTTTCTGCGTGAGGTGACGGGCTTAGCCGAGACAATGCCTCAGTCAGGCTTCGGTGACGGTGCCCCTTTCAAAGGCCTAGCAATGGTACCAGAAATGTGTTCGTCATTATAGGGGGTGAGGGGATACCGAGTCACGTTTCTGCGTGAGGTTAAGCGTCGTCAGCTTTGAGTTTCTAGGTTCACTTCCCTGCACCGTGTAGGTCTCAGGGCATCTGAGATTTTCGCCTGAAGGCTGACATGGATTGTACGCGAGACCGTCCACCAGCATGTTCCTGAGGCTGGTGTCCAGGAGTGCAGGTGTAGCGGGAGCTGGCTGTTTAGTGGCCCTTCCCTCTGCGGGCATCAGGTTCAGCCCAATGTCCCACGGGGCCTGAAGTTGCTCAGAAGCCACTGATGACCCTTTGGGGTACTCCGTGTCCTTCCATGACCAGGGCCCAGCCGCGAGAGGCCGCGCCACCCTGAGAGGGATAACGGCATCCAGCCACTGCACTCACTAAGGCTTCTTGGAAGCTGCCGCCCTCCAGCGCTGACCAAGGCATATGCGGGCTTTCCTTACCACACGACAGCCTAACCATCATCAGAGGATGAGAGCACATTTTTCCAGCTGGACCAGAAGTCGACGTGCTGCCTGTGGGAGCAAGACGTCCCCTATAAATTCCGAGAAGCCTTGTAATCGCAGGTTTTGCTCAGTGCAGCTCAGGTTTACAATCTGAGGTCCCCCTTGCTTTGCCCGGACGACCAGGGAGAAACGTGTGCCTGGAGAGTCTTGTAAGCTCTGGGTATCCAGCTCTCTGACAGAGGAAACCCTTGGTTGCCGGGCCTTCTGCATACCGAGAGCTCAAAGACCGTGGGGCTGGAGGTTGCTCAGAAGGCACAGACGACACTTTCGGCACACGGTGACTTTCCAGGGAAAACGGTGCAGACGAGACGCTCCTCAGACTTGTGAAAGGCACACCAGCCTTACAGCACTTCAGTGACGAAAGCCTCGGGTCAACTTGTGACCATCAACTCTGCTGATGGTAACCCTGCCCCTTCCTTTGAGTATGCCGCTCTGCCGACTATCGCCTTAGCTGAAGTACTCTGCTGGATGAGCTCCGGGCAAGGAATGGCAGGCGCACTGTTTCTCTCGAGAAATCTCACTTTTCCTCCCGGGGAATTCCTGCAGGGTGTCCAGGATGAGCGATCCTTGTGCTTCTCCTTCCGTTTCCTGCCCCAAGTCTCCTGCTTTCCAAAGGGGCAAATCATGCTTTACCCTTCAGGCTCCAGCTTCTACGTGGACCTCCAGCCTGTGGACCGGCACCTTCTGCCCAGGGACCAGAGAGCCATGCGACACACCAGGCTCTCCCGTGAGGACACTTTTGTAAGCAGAGGTACTGCGACAGGTGGGGGCCTAGCCAAAACAGTGCTTCAGTCAGGCTTTGGCGACATTGGAAAGTTCTGTGGCCTAGCAGTGCTTCGGAAAATGCGTCCGGCTTTTCGGGCTGCTTCCAAAGTCACGTTTCTGCTTGAGGTAAGGGGTCGTCAGCTTGGAGTTCGTAGAAGCAATGCTAATCACCGAGTAAGGCTCAGCGCATTTCAGAACTTCGCTGGGAGTCTGACAAGCATTGCACGTGACACCGTCCGCCACCGTGTTCCTGAGACTGGTTTCCAGAGGTGGAGATCTGGCTCTCTGCCGGAGCAGGTCGCATGGTGCCGTGCCCTCTGCATGCCTAGAGTGGAACGCAATGACCCATGGGGCTGGAGGTTGCTCACAGGCCACAGATAACACGTTGGGGACCCCGTGCTCTTCCACGAGCCGGCTCCAGGCGCGAGTGAACTCGCAGTCCTGAGAGGCCTACCAGAGTTAAAGCAGCACATTCACTAAGCCTTCTCGGGAACCGTAATGCACGCCAACACTTTCCATGGCACACGCGGACCTTCCTTTTGCAGCATGTGGGCAGGCTTCCTAACCACGAGCCAGAAGGCTTTGGGATGAGCTCCGAGCACTGAACTGCATGCACCCACGTCCTTTCGAGAAAACCCACTCTGCCTCACTTTGCCTCCCAGGGAACTCCTACGGTGAATCCAAGACAGGCGACGGGGCTGTTTTTCAGGGAGCTCCGAGGACGCAGCTCTCTGGGTTGCCAACAGGCCAAATTTCACTTTTCTCGTCCGACGCCCTTTTCACGATGGACACCCAGCTCAGGTAGCTGAAGTTCCCGGGCAGCCAAAAGAGACACAGGTCGCACACTGGACCCCTTCCCTGAAAGCACTTTGGGAAACATGTGTTCCTCCTGAATTGCACGAGTAAGTGAACGCCTTCGTTTCCCCTCGGTCACGGTATATCTTGCCAAGGGCTAGCAATCTTCCGAGGACGACTGCACAGTTCTCTCACTGTGTCTGGGGTCGAGGTGCTGCTTGAGGGAGCAAGAGGTCAGGTGTGAATGCCGAGAAGCCGGTCAGGCATGGCGTTTCTCTCAAAGCACCTCAGCTTTACAAAATGAGGCCCCCTTGCATTACCCGGAAGCCCGGTGAGAAACGTGATCTTCAGGCTTCTTCCAAGCTCTGGAAATCTAGCTCTCCGATGGAGGAAAGACTTTGTTGCCCGGCCTTCTGCGTCCCAAAGAGTAGAGCCCAAAGACCCATGTGGCTGGAGGGTGTTCAGCAGGCACAGATGCCACCTGTGGTACACACGTCCACCACCATGTTCCTGCACCTTACTTTGAGCCTGGCGCTCAGCTGACACTCGCCCTAGGTGAAGTCCACTGCTGGATGTGCTCCTAGCAAGAAACTGCAAGCACGCTCTTTCTTTGAGGAAACCCTGCGATCCTCCCCGGGTATTCCTGCAGGGTGTAGTAGGTGAGGCGCGCAGGGCTTTTTATTCAGTCTTTTGGCCTCAAGCGTCCTAGTTTTCAAAGGGGTAAATAATTCTTTCCCCTCAGGCTCCTTTCTCGTTGTGGACACGTAGCCTGGGCAGCAGCACCTTCTACCGGGGTGAAAAGAAACACACGCGAAGAACTAGGTGCTTCCGTGAGGCCTCTTTGATAAGCAGTGTTTCTGCGTGAGGTGACGGGCTTAGCCGAGACAATGCCTCAGTCAGGCTTCGGTGACGGTGCCCCTTTCAAAGACCTAGCAATGGTACCGGAAATGTGTTCGTCATTATAGGGGGTGAGGGGATACCGAGTCACGTTTCTGCGTGAGGTTAAGCGTCATCAGCTTTGAGTTTCTAGGTTCACTTCCCTGCACCGTGTAGGTCTCAGGGCATCTGAGATTTTCGCCTGAAGGCTGACATGGATTGTACACGAGACCGTCCACCAGCATGTTCCTGAGGCTGGTGTCCAGGAGTGCAGGTGTAGCGGGAGCTGGCTGTTTAGTGGCCCTTCCCTCTGCGGGCATCAGGTTCAGCCCAATGTCCCACGGGGCCTGAAGTTGCTCAGAAGCCACTGATGACCCTTTGGGGTACTCCGTGTCCTTCCATGACCAGGGCCCAGCCGCGAGAGGCCGCGCCACCCTGAGAGGGATAACGGCATTCAGCCACTGCACTCACTAAGGCTTCTTGGAAGCTGCCGCCCTCCAGCGCTGACCAAGGCATATGCGGGCTTTCCTTACCACACGACAGCCTAACCATCATCAGAGGATGAGAGCACATTTCTCCAGCTGGACCAGAAGTCGACGTGCTGCCTGTGGGAGCAAGACGTCCCCTATAAATTCCGAGAAGCCTTGTAATCGCAGGTTTTGCCCAGTGCAGCTCAGGTTTACAATCTGAGGTCCCCCTTGCTTTGCCCGGACGACCAGGGAGAAACGTGTGCCTGGAGAGTCTTGTAAGCTCTGGGTATCCAGCTCTCTGACAGAGGAAACCCTTGGTTGCCGGGCCTTCTGCATACCGAGAGCTCAAAGACCATGGGGCTGGACGTTGCTCAGAAGGCACAGACGACACTTTCGGCACACGGTGACTTTCCAGGGAAAACGGTGCAGACGAGACGCTCCTCAGACTTGTGAAAGGCACACCAGCCTTACAGCACTTCAGTGACGAAAGCCTCGGGTCAACTTGTGACCATCAACTCTGCTGATGGTAACCCTGCCCCTTCCTTTGAGTATGCCGCTCTGCCGACTATCGCCTTAGCTGAAGTACTCTGCTGGATGAGCTCCGGGCAAGGAATGGCAGGCGCACAGTTTCTCTCGAGAAATCTCACTTTTCCTCCCGGGGAATTCCTGCAGGGTGTCCAGGATGAGCGACCCCTGTGCTTCTCCTTCCGTTTCCTGCCCCAAGTCTCCTGCTTTCCAAAGGGGCAAATCATGCTTTACCCTTCAGGCTCCAGCTTCTACGTGGACCTCCAGCCTGTGGACCGGCACCTTCTGCCCAGGGACCAGAGAGCCATGCGACACACCAGGCTCTCCCGTGAGGACACTTTTGTAAGCAGAGGTACTGCGACAGGTGGGGGCCTAGCCAAAACAGTGCTTCAGTCAGGCTTTGGCGACATTGGAAAGTTCTGTGGCCTAGCAGTGCTTCGGAAAATGCGTCCGGCTTTTCGGGCTGCTTCCAAAGTCACGTTTCTGCTTGAGGTAAGGGGTCGTCAGCTTGGAGTTCGTAGAAGCAATGCTAATCACCGAGTAAGGCTCAGCGCATTTCAGAACTTCGCTGGGAGTCTGACAAGCATTGCACGTGACACCGTCCGCCACCGTGTTCCTGAGACTGGTTTCCAGAGGTGGAGATCTGGCTCTCTGCCGGAGCAGGTCGCGTGGTGCCGTGCCCTCTGCATGCCTAGAGTGGAACGCAATGACCCATGGGGCTGGAGGTTGCTCACAGGCCACAGATAACACGTTGGGGACCCCGTGCTCTTCCACGAGCCGGCTCCAGGCGCGAGTGAACTCGCAGTCCTGAGAGGCCTACCAGAGTTAAAGCAGCACATTCACTAAGCCTTCTCGGGAACCGTAATGCACGCCAACACTTTCCATGGCACACGCGGACCTTCCTTTTGCAGCATGTGGGCAGGCTTCCTAACCACGAGCCAGGAGGCTTTGGGATGAGCTCCGAGCACTGAACTGCATGCACCCACGTCCTTTCGAGAAAACCCACTCTGCCTCACTTTGCCTCCCAGGGAACTCCTACGGTGAATCCAAGACAGGCGACGGGTTTGTTTTTCAGGGAGCTCCGAGGACGCAGCTCTCTGGGTTGCCAACAGGCCAAATTTCACTTTTCTCGTCCGACGCCCTTTTCGCGATGGACACCCAGCTCAGGTAGCTGAAGTTCCCGAGCAGCCAAAAGAGACACAGGTCGCACACTGGACCCCTTCCCTGAAAGCACTTTGGGAAACATGTGTTCCTCCTGAATTGCACGAGTAAGTGAACGCCTTCGTTTCCCCTCGGTCACGGTATATCTTGCCAAGGGCTAGCAATCTTCCGAGGACGACTGCACAGTTCTCTCACTGTGTCTGGGGTCGAGGTGCTGCTTGAGGGAGCAAGAGGTCAGGTGTGAATGCCGAGAAGCCGGTCAGGCATGGCGTTTCTCTCAAAGCACCTCAGCTTTACAAAATGAGGCCCCCTTGCATTACCCGGAAGCCCGGTGAGAAACGTGATCTTCAGGCTTCTTCCAAGCTCTGGAAATCTAGCTCTCCGATGGAGGAAAGACTTTGTTGCCCGGCCTTCTGCGTCCCAAAGAGTAGAGCCCAAAGACCCATGTGGCTGGAGGGTGTTCAGCAGGCACAGATGCCACTTGTGGTACACACGTCCACCACCATGTTCCTGCACCTTACTTTGAGCCTGGCGCTCAGCTGACACTCGCCCTAGGTGAAGTCCACTGCTGGATGCGCTCCTAGCAAGAAACTGCAAGCACGCTCTTTCTTTGAGGAAACCCTGCGTTCCTCCCCGGGTATTCTTGCAGGGTGTAGTAGGTGAGGCGCGCAGGGCTTTTTATTCAGTCTTTTGGCCTCAAGCGTCCTAGTTTTCAAAGGGGTAAATAATTCTTCCCCCTCAGGCTCCATTCTCGTTGTGGACACGTAGCCTGGGCAGCAGCACCTTCTACCGGGGTGAAAAGAAACACACGCGAAGAACTAGGCGCTTCCGTGAGGCCACTTTGGTAAGCAGTGTTTCTGCGTGAGGTGACGGGCTTAGCCGAGACAATGCCTCAGTCAGGCTTCGGTGACGGTGCCCCTTTCAAAGGCCTAGCAATGGTACCGGAAATGTGTTCGTCATTATAGGGGGTGAGGGGATACCGAGTCACGTTTCTGCGTGAGGTTAAGCGTCGTCAGCTTTGAGTTTCTAGGTTCACTTCCCTGCACCGTGTAGGTCTCAGGGCATCTGAGATTTTCGCCTGAAGGCTGACATGAATTGTACGCGAGACCGTCCACCAGCATGTTCCTGAGGCTGGTGTCCAGGAGTGCAGGTGTAGCGGGAGCTGGCTGTTTAGTGGCCCTTCCCTCTGCGGGCATCAGGTTCAGCCCAATGTCCCACGGGGCCTGAAGTTGCTCAGAAGCCACTGATGACCCTTTGGGGTACTCCGTGTCCTTCCATGACCAGGGCCCAGCCGCGAGAGGCCGCGCCACCCTGAGAGGGATAACGGCATTCAGCCACTGCACTCACTAAGGCTTCTTGGAAGCTGCCGCCCTCCAGCGCTGACCAAGGCATATGCGGGCTTTCCTTACCACACGACAGCCTAACCATCATCAGAGGATGAGAGCACATTTCTCCAGCTGGACCAGAAGTCGACGTGCTGCCTGTGGGAGCAAGACGTCCCCTATAAATTCCGAGAAGCCTTGTAATCGCAGGTTTTGCCCAGTGCAGCTCAGGTTTACAATCTGAGGTCCCCCTTGCTTTGCCCGGACGACCAGGGAGAAACGTGTGCCTGGAGAGTCTTGTAAGCTCTGGGTATCCAGCTCTCTGACAGAGGAAACCCTTGGTTGCCGGGCCTTCTGCATACCGAGAGCTCAAAGACCGTGGGGCTGGAGGTTGCTCAGAAGGCACAGACGACACTTTCGGCACACGGTGACTTTCCAGGGAAAACGGTGCAGACGAGACGCTCCTCAGACTTGTGAAAGGCACACCAGCCTTACAGCACTTCAGTGACGAAAGCCTCGGGTCAACTTGTGACCATCAACTCTGCTGATGGTAACCCTGCCCCTTCCTTTGAGTATGCCGCTCTGCCGACTATCGCCTTAGCTGAAGTACTCTGCTGGATGAGCTCCGGGCAAGGAATGGCAGGCGCACTGTTTCTCTCGAGAAATCTCACTTTTCCTCCCGGGGAATTCCTGCAGGGTGTCCAGGATGAGCGACCCCTGTGCTTCTCCTTCCGTTTTCTGCCCCAAGTCTCCTGCTTTCCAAAGGGGCAAATCATGCTTTACCCTTCAGGCTCCAGCTTCTACGTGGACCTCCAGCCTGTGGACCGGCACCTTCTGCCCAGGGACCAGAGAGCCATGCGACACACCAGGCTCTCCCGTGAGGACACTTTTGTAAGCAGAGGTACTGCGACAGGTGGGGGCCTAGCCAAAACAGTGCTTCAGTCAGGCTTTGGCGACATTGGAAAGTTCTGTGGCCTAGCAGTGCTTCGGAAAATGCGTCCGGCTTTTCGGGCTGCTTCCAAAGTCACGTTTCTGCTTGAGGTAAGGGGTCGTCAGCTTGGAATTCGTAGAAGCAATGCTAATCACCGAGTAAGGCTCAGCACATTTCAGAACTTCGCTGGGAGTCTGACAAGCATTGCACGTGACACCGTCCGCCACCGTGTCCCTGAGACTGGTTTCCAGAGGTGGAGATCTGGCTCTCTGCCGGAGCAGGTCGCGTGGTGCCGTGCCCTCTGCATGCCTAGAGTGGAACGCAATGACCCATGGGGCTGGAGGTTGCTCACAGGCCACAGATAACACGTTGGGGACCCCGTGCTCTTCCACGAGCCGGCTCCAGGCGCGAGTGAACGCGCAGTCCTGAGAGGCCTACCAGAGTTAAAGCAGCACATTCACTAAGCCTTCTCGGGAACCGTAATGCACGCCAACACTTTCCATGGCACACGCGGACCTTCCTTTTGCAGCATGTGGGCAGGCTTCCTAACCACGAGCCAGGAGGCTTTGGGATGAGCTCCGAGCACTGAACTGCATGCACCCACGTCCTTTCGAGAAAACCCACTCTGCCTCACTTTGCCTCCCAGGGAACTCCTACGGTGAATCCAAGACAGGCGACGGGGCTGTTTTTCAGGGAGCTCCGAGGACGCAGCTCTCTGGGTTGCCAACAGGCCAAATTTCACTTTTCTCGTCCGACGCCCTTTTCGCGATGGACACCCAGCTCAGGTAGCTGAAGTTCCCGAGCAGCCAAAAGAGACACAGGTCGCACACTGGACCCCTTCCCTGAAAGCACTTTGGGAAACATGTGTTCCTCCTGAATTGCACGAGTAAGTGAACGCCTTCGTTTCCCCTCGGTCACGGTATATCTTGCCAAGGGCTAGCAATCTTCCGAGGACGACTGCACAGTTCTCTCACTGTGTCTGGGGTCGAGGTGCTGCTTGAGGGAGCAAGAGGTCAGGTGTGAATGCCGAGAAGCCGGTCAGGCATGGCGTTTCTCTCAAAGCACCTCAGCTTTACAAAATGAGGCCCCCTTGCATTACCCGGAAGCCCGGTGAGAAACGTGATCTTCAGGCTTCTTCCAAGCTCTGGAAATCTAGCTCTCCGATGGAGGAAAGACTTTGTTGCCCGGCCTTCTGCGTCCCAAAGAGTAGAGCCCAAAGACCCATGTGGCTGGAGGGTGTTCAGCAGGCACAGATGCCACTTGTGGTACACACGTCCACCACCATGTTCCTGCACCTTACTTTGAGCCTGGCGCTCAGCTGACACTCGCCCTAGGTGAAGTCCACTGCTGGATGCGCTCCTAGCAAGAAACTGCAAGCACGCTCTTTCTTTGAGGAAACCCTGCGTTCCTCCCCGGGTATTCTTGCAGGGTGTAGTAGGTGAGGCGCGCAGGGCTTTTTATTCAGTCTTTTGGCCTCAAGCGTCCTAGTTTTCAAAGGGGTAAATAATTCTTCCCCCTCAGGCTCCATTCTCGTTGTGGACACGTAGCCTGGGCAGCAGCACCTTCTACCGGGGTGAAAAGAAACACACGCGAAGAACTAGGCGCTTCCGTGAGGCCACTTTGGTAAGCAGTGTTTCTGCGTGAGGTGACGGGCTTAGCCGAGACAATGCCTCAGTCAGGCTTCGGTGACGGTGCCCCTTTCAAAGGCCTAGCAATGGTACCGGAAATGTGTTCGTCATTATAGGGGGTGAGGGGATACCGAGTCACGTTTCTGCGTGAGGTTAAGCGTCGTCAGCTTTGAGTTTCTAGGTTCACTTCCCTGCACCGTGTAGGTCTCAGGGCATCTGAGATTTTCGCCTGAAGGCTGACATGGATTGTACGCGAGACCGTCCACCAGCATGTTCCTGAGGCTGGTGTCCAGGAGTGCAGGTGTAGCGGGAGCTGGCTGTTTAGTGGCCCTTCCCTCTGCGGGCATCAGGTTCAGCCCAATGTCCCACGGGGCCTGAAGTTGCTCAGAAGCCACTGATGACCCTTTGGGGTACTCCGTGTCCTTCCATGACCAGGGCCCAGCCGCGAGAGGCCGCGCCACCCTGAGAGGGATAACGGCATTCAGCCACTGCACTCACTAAGGCTTCTTGGAAGCTGCCGCCCTCCAGCGCTGACCAAGGCATATGCGGGCTTTCCTTACCACACGACAGCCTAACCATCATCAGAGGATGAGAGCACATTTCTCCAGCTGGACCAGAAGTCGACGTGCTGCCTGTGGGAGCAAGACGTCCCCTATAAATTCCGAGAAGCCTTGTAATCGCAGGTTTTGCCCAGTGCAGCTCAGGTTTACAATCTGAGGTCCCCCTTGCTTTGCCCGGACGACCAGGGAGAAACGTGTGCCTGGAGAGTCTTGTAAGCTCTGGGTATCCAGCTCTCTGACAGAGGAAACCCTTGGTTGCCGGGCCTTCTGCATACCGAGAGCTCAAAGACCATGGGGCTGGAGGTTGCTCAGAAGGCACAGACGACACTTTCGGCACACGGTGACTTTCCAGGGAAAACGGTGCAGACGAGACGCTCCTCAGACTTGTGAAAGGCACACCAGCCTTACAGCACTTCAGTGACGAAAGCCTCGGGTCAACTTGTGACCATCAACTCTGCTGATGGTAACCCTGCCCCTTCCTTTGAGTATGCCGCTCTGCCGACTATCGCCTTAGCTGAAGTACTCTGCTGGATGAGCTCCGGGCAAGGAATGGCAGGCGCACTGTTTCTCTCGAGAAATCTCACTTTTCCTCCCGGGGAATTCCTGCAGGGTGTCCAGGATGAGCGACCCCTGTGCTTCTCCTTCCGTTTTCTGCCCCAAGTCTCCTGCTTTCCAAAGGGGCAAATCATGCTTTACCCTTCAGGCTCCAGCTTCTACGTGGACCTCCAGCCTGTGGACCGGCACCTTCTGCCCAGGGACCAGAGAGCCATGCGACACACCAGGCTCTCCCGTGAGGACACTTTTGTAAGCAGAGGTACTGCGACAGGTGGGGGCCTAGCCAAAACAGTGCTTCAGTCAGGCTTTGGCGACATTGGAAAGTTCTGTGGCCTAGCAGTGCTTCGGAAAATGCGTCCGGCTTTTCGGGCTGCTTCCAAAGTCACGTTTCTGCTTGAGGTAAGGGGTCGTCAGCTTGGAGTTCGTAGAAGCAATGCTAATCACCGAGTAAGGCTCAGCGCATTTCAGAACTTCGCTGGGAGTCTGACAAGCATTGCACGTGACACCGTCCGCCACCGTGTTCCTGAGACTGGTTTCCAGAGGTGGAGATCTGGCTCTCTGCCGGAGCAGGTCGCGTGGTGCCGTGCCCTCTGCATGCCTAGAGTGGAACGCAATGACCCATGGGGCTGGAGGTTGCTCACAGGCCACAGATAACACGTTGGGGACCCCGTGCTCTTCCACGAGCCGGCTCCAGGCACGAGTGAACTCGCAGTCCTGAGAGGCCTACCAGAGTTAAAGCAGCACATTCACTAAGCCTTCCTGGGAACCGTAATGCACGCCAACACTTTCCATGGCACACGCGGACCTTCCTTTTGCAGCATGTGGGCAGGCTTCCTAACCACGAGCCAGAAGGCTTTGGGATGAGCTCCGAGCACTGAACTGCATGCACCCACGTCCTTTCGAGAAAACCCACTCTGCCTCACTTTGCCTCCCAGGGAACTCCTACGGTGAATCCAAGACAGGCGACGGGGCTGTTTTTCAGGGAGCTCCGAGGACGCAGCTCTCTGGGTTGCCAACAGGCCAAATTTCACTTTTCTCGTCCGACGCCCTTTTCGCGATGGACACCCAGCTCAGGTAGCTGAAGTTCCCGGGCAGCCAAAAGAGACACAGGTCGCACACTGGACCCCTTCCCTGAAAGCACTTTGGGAAACATGTGTTCCTCCTGAATTGCACGAGTAAGTGAACGCCTTCGTTTCCCCTCGGTCACGGTATATCTTGCCAAGGGCTAGCAATCTTCCGAGGACGACTGCACAGTTCTCTCACTGTGTCTGGGGTCGAGGTGCTGCTTGAGGGAGCAAGAGGTCAGGTGTGAATGCCGAGAAGCCGGTCAGGCATGGCGTTTCTCTCAAAGCACCTCAGCTTTACAAAATGAGGCCCCCTTGCATTACCCGGAAGCCCGGTGAGAAACGTGATCTTCAGGCTTCTTCCAAGCTCTGGAAATCTAGCTCTCCGATGGAGGAAAGACTTTGTTGCCCGGCCTTCTGCGTCCCAAAGAGTAGAGCCCAAAGACCCATGTGGCTGGAGGGTGTTCAGCAGGCACAGATGCCACTTGTGGTACACACGTCCACCACCATGTTCCTGCACCTTACTTTGAGCCTGGCGCTCAGCTGACACTCGCCCTAGGTGAAGTCCACTGCTGGATGTGCTCCTAGCAAGAAACTGCAAGCACGCTCTTTCTTTGAGGAAACCCTGCGTTCCTCCCCGGGTATTCTTGCAGGGTGTAGTAGGTGAGGCGCGCAGGGCTTTTTATTCAGTCTTTTGGCCTCAAGCGTCCTAGTTTTCAAAGGGGTAAATAATTCTTCCCCCTCAGGCTCCATTCTCGTTGTGGACACGTAGCCTGGGCAGCAGCACCTTCTACCGGGGTGAAAAGAAACACACGCGAAGAACTAGGCGCTTCCGTGAGGCCACTTTGGTAAGCAGTGTTTCTGCGTGAGGTGACGGGCTTAGCCGAGACAATGCCTCAGTCAGGCTTCGGTGACGGTGCCCCTTTCAAAGGCCTAGCAATGGTACCGGAAATGTGTTCGTCATTATAGGGGGTGAGGGGATACCGAGTCACGTTTCTGCGTGAGGTTAAGCGTCGTCAGCTTTGAGTTTCTAGGTTCACTTCCCTGCACCGTGTAGGTCTCAGGGCATCTGAGATTTTCGCCTGAAGGCTGACATGAATTGTACGCGAGACCGTCCACCAGCATGTTCCTGAGGCTGGTGTCCAGGAGTGCAGGTGTAGCGGGAGCTGGCTGTTTAGTGGCCCTTCCCTCTGCGGGCATCAGGTTCAGCCCAATGTCCCACGGGGCCTGAAGTTGCTCAGAAGCCACTGATGACCCTTTGGGGTACTCCGTGTCCTTCCATGACCAGGGCCCAGCCGCGAGAGGCCGCGCCACCCTGAGAGGGATAACGGCATTCAGCCACTGCACTCACTAAGGCTTCTTGGAAGCTGCCGCCCTCCAGCGCTGACCAAGGCATATGCGGGCTTTCCTTACCACACGACAGCCTAACCATCATCAGAGGATGAGAGCACATTTCTCCAGCTGGACCAGAAGTCGACGTGCTGCCTGTGGGAGCAAGACGTCCCCTATAAATTCCGAGAAGCCTTGTAATCGCAGGTTTTGCCCAGTGCAGCTCAGGTTTACAATCTGAGGTCCCCCTTGCTTTGCCCGGACGACCAGGGAGAAACGTGTGCCTGGAGAGTCTTGTAAGCTCTGGGTATCCAGCTCTCTGACAGAGGAAACCCTTGGTTGCCGGGCCTTCTGCATACCGAGAGCTCAAAGACCATGGGGCTGGACGTTGCTCAGAAGGCACAGACGACACTTTCGGCACACGGTGACTTTCCAGGGAAAACGGTGCAGACGAGACGCTCCTCAGACTTGTGAAAGGCACACCAGCCTTACAGCACTTCAGTGACGAAAGCCTCGGGTCAACTTGTGACCATCAACTCTGCTGATGGTAACCCTGCCCCTTCCTTTGAGTATGCCGCTCTGCCGACTATCGCCTTAGCTGAAGTACTCTGCTGGATGAGCTCCGGGCAAGGAATGGCAGGCGCACTGTTTCTCTCGAGAAATCTCACTTTTCCTCCCGGGGAATTCCTGCAGGGTGTCCAGGATGAGCGACCCCTGTGCTTCTCCTTCCGTTTTCTGCCCCAAGTCTCCTGCTTTCCAAAGGGGCAAATCATGCTTTACCCTTCAGGCTCCAGCTTCTACGTGGACCTCCAGCCTGTGGACCGGCACCTTCTGCCCAGGGACCAGAGAGCCATGCGACACACCAGGCTCTCCCGTGAGGACACTTTTGTAAGCAGAGGTACTGCGACAGGTGGGGGCCTAGCCAAAACAGTGCTTCAGTCAGGCTTTGGCGACATTGGAAAGTTCTGTGGCCTAGCAGTGCTTCGGAAAATGCGTCCGGCTTTTCGGGCTGCTTCCAAAGTCACGTTTCTGCTTGAGGTAAGGGGTCGTCAGCTTGGAGTTCGTAGAAGCAATGCTAATCACCGAGTAAGGCTCAGCGCATTTCAGAACTTCGCTGGGAGTCTGACAAGCATTGCACGTGACACCGTCCGCCACCGTGTTCCTGAGACTGGTTTCCAGAGGTGGAGATCTGGCTCTCTGCCGGAGCAGGTCGCGTGGTGCCGTGCCCTCTGCATGCCTAGAGTGGAACGCAATGACCCATGGGGCTGGAGGTTGCTCACAGCCCAGAGATAACACGCTGGGGACCCCGTGCTCTTCCACGAGCCGGCTCCAGGCGCGAGTGAACTCGCAGTCCTGAGAGGCCTACCAGAGTTAAAGCAGCACATTCACTAAGCCTTCTCGGGAACCGTAATGCATGCCAACACTTTCCATGGCACACGCGGACCTTCCTTTTGCAGCATGTGGGCAGGCTTCCTAACCACGAGCCAGGAGGCTTTGGGATGAGCTCCGAGCACTGAACTGCATGCACCCACGTCCTTTCGAGAAAACCCACTCTGCCTCACTTTGCCTCCCAGGGAACTCCTACGGTGAATCCAAGACAGGCGACGGGTTTGTTTTTCAGGGAGCTCCGAGGACGCAGCTCTCTGGGTTGCCAACAGGCCAAATTTCACTTTTCTCGTCCGACGCCCTTTTCACGATGGACACCCAGCTCAGGTAGCTGAAGTTCCCGAGCAGCCAAAAGAGACACAGGTCGCACACTGGACCCCTTCCCTGAAAGCACTTTGGGAAACATGTGTTCCTCCTGAATTGCACGAGTAAGTGAACGCCTTCGTTTCCCCTCGGTCACGGTATATCTTGCCAAGGGCTAGCAATCTTCTGAGGACGACTGCACAGTTCTCTCACTGTGTCTGGGGTCGAGGTGCTGCTTGAGGGAGCAAGAGGTCAGGTGTGAATGCCGAGAAGCCGGTCAGGCATGGCGTTTCTCTCAAAGCACCTCAGCTTTACAAAATGAGGCCCCCTTGCATTACCCGGAAGCCCGGTGAGAAACGTGATCTTCAGGCTTCTTCCAAGCTCTGGAAATCTAGCTCTCCGATGGAGGAAAGACTTTGTTGCCCGGCCTTCTGCGTCCCAAAGAGTAGAGCCCAAAGACCCATGTGGCTGGAGGGTGTTCAGCAGGCACAGATGCCACTTGTGGTACACACGTCCACCACCATGTTCCTGCACCTTACTTTGAGCCTGGCGCTCAGCTGACACTCGCCCTAGGTGAAGTCCACTGCTGGATGTGCTCCTAGCAAGAAACTGCAAGCACGCTCTTTCTTTGAGGAAACCCTGCGTTCCTCCCCGGGTATTCTTGCAGGGTGTAGTAGGTGAGGCGCGCAGGGCTTTTTATTCAGTCTTTTGGCCTCAAGCGTCCTAGTTTTCAAAGGGGTAAATAATTCTTCCCCCTCAGGCTCCATTCTCGTTGTGGACACATAGCCTGGGCAGCAGCACCTTCTACCGGGGTGAAAAGAAACACACACGAAGAACTAGGCGCTTCCGTGAGGCCACTTTGGTAAGCAGTGTTTCTGCGTGAGGTGACGGGCTTAGCCGAGACAATGTCTCAGTCAGGCTTCGGTGACGGTGCCCCTTTCAAAGGCCTAGCAATGGTACCTGAAATGTGTTCGTCATTATAGGGGGTGAGGGGATACCGAGTCACGTTTCTGCGTGAGGTTAAGCGTCGTCAGCTTTGAGTTTCTAGGTTCACTTCCCTGCACCGTGTAGGTCTCAGGGCATCTGAGATTTTCGCCTGAAGGCTGACATGAATTGTACGCGAGACCGTCCACCAGCATGTTCCTGAGGCTGGTGTCCAGGAGTGCAGGTGTAGCGGGAGCTGGCTGTTTAGTGGCCCTTCCCTCTGCGGGCATCAGGTTCAGCCCAATGTCCCACGGGGCCTGAAGTTGCTCAGAAGCCACTGATGACCCTTTGGGGTACTCCGTGTCCTTCCATGACCAGGGCCCAGCCGCGAGAGGCCGCGCCACCCTGAGAGGGATAACGGCATTCAGCCACTGCACTCACTAAGGCTTCTTGGAAGCTGCCGCCCTCCAGCGCTGACCAAGGCATATGCGGGCTTTCCTTACCACACGACAGCCTAACCATCATCAGAGGATGAGAGCACATTTCTCCAGCTGGACCAGAAGTCGACGTGCTGCCTGTGGGAGCAAGACGTCCCCTATAAATTCCGAGAAGCCTTGTAATCGCAGGTTTTGCCCAGTGCAGCTCAGGTTTACAATCTGAGGTCCCCCTTGCTTTGCCCGGACGACCAGGGAGAAACGTGTGCCTGGAGAGTCTTGTAAGCTCTGGGTATCCAGCTCTCTGACAGAGGAAACCCTTGGTTGCCGGGCCTTCTGCATACCGAGAGCTCAAAGACCATGGGGCTGGACGTTGCTCAGAAGGCACAGACGACACTTTCGGCACACGGTGACTTTCCAGGGAAAACGGTGCAGACGAGACGCTCCTCAGACTTGTGAAAGGCACACCAGCCTTACAGCACTTCAGTGACGAAAGCCTCGGGTCAACTTGTGACCATCAACTCTGCTGATGGTAACCCTGCCCCTTCCTTTGAGTATGCCGCTCTGCCGACTATCGCCTTAGCTGAAGTACTCTGCTGGATGAGCTCCGGGCAAGGAATGGCAGGCGCACTGTTTCTCTCGAGAAATCTCACTTTTCCTCCCGGGGAATTCCTGCAGGGTGTCCAGGATGAGCGACCCCTGTGCTTCTCCTTCCGTTTTCTGCCCCAAGTCTCCTGCTTTCCAAAGGGGCAAATCATGCTTTACCCTTCAGGCTCCAGCTTCTACGTGGACCTCCAGCCTGTGGACCGGCACCTTCTGCCCAGGGACCAGAGAGCCATGCGACACACCAGGCTCTCCCGTGAGGACACTTTTGTAAGCAGAGGTACTGCGACAGGTGGGGGCCTAGCCAAAACAGTGCTTCAGTCAGGCTTTGGCGACATTGGAAAGTTCTGTGGCCTAGCAGTGCTTCGGAAAATGCGTCCGGCTTTTCGGGCTGCTTCCAAAGTCACGTTTCTGCTTGAGGTAAGGGGTCGTCAGCTTGGAGTTCGTAGAAGCAATGCTAATCACCGAGTAAGGCTCAGCGCATTTCAGAACTTCGCTGGGAGTCTGACAAGCATTGCACGTGACACCGTCCGCCACCGTGTTCCTGAGACTGGTTTCCAGAGGTGGAGATCTGGCTCTCTGCCGGAGCAGGTCGCGTGGTGCCGTGCCCTCTGCATGCCTAGAGTGGAACGCAATGACCCATGGGGCTGGAGGTTGCTCACAGCCCAGAGATAACACGCTGGGGACCCCGTGCTCTTCCACGAGCCGGCTCCAGGCGCGAGTGAACTCGCAGTCCTGAGAGGCCTACCAGAGTTAAAGCAGCACATTCACTAAGCCTTCTCGGGAACCGTAATGCATGCCAACACTTTCCATGGCACACGCGGACCTTCCTTTTGCAGCATGTGGGCAGGCTTCCTAACCACGAGCCAGGAGGCTTTGGGATGAGCTCCGAGCACTGAACTGCATGCACCCACGTCCTTTCGAGAAAACCCACTCTGCCTCACTTTGCCTCCCAGGGAACTCCTACGGTGAATCCAAGACAGGCGACGGGTTTGTTTTTCAGGGAGCTCCGAGGACGCAGCTCTCTGGGTTGCCAACAGGCCAAATTTCACTTTTCTCGTCCGACGCCCTTTTCACGATGGACACCCAGCTCAGGTAGCTGAAGTTCCCGAGCAGCCAAAAGAGACACAGGTCGCACACTGGACCCCTTCCCTGAAAGCACTTTGGGAAACATGTGTTCCTCCTGAATTGCACGAGTAAGTGAACGCCTTCGTTTCCCCTCGGTCACGGTATATCTTGCCAAGGGCTAGCAATCTTCTGAGGACGACTGCACAGTTCTCTCACTGTGTCTGGGGTCGAGGTGCTGCTTGAGGGAGCAAGAGGTCAGGTGTGAATGCCGAGAAGCCGGTCAGGCATGGCGTTTCTCTCAAAGCACCTCAGCTTTACAAAATGAGGCCCCCTTGCATTACCCGGAAGCCCGGTGAGAAACGTGATCTTCAGGCTTCTTCCAAGCTCTGGAAATCTAGCTCTCCGATGGAGGAAAGACTTTGTTGCCCGGCCTTCTGCGTCCCAAAGAGTAGAGCCCAAAGACCCATGTGGCTGGAGGGTGTTCAGCAGGCACAGATGCCACTTGTGGTACACACGTCCACCACCATGTTCCTGCACCTTACTTTGAGCCTGGCGCTCAGCTGACACTCGCCCTAGGTGAAGTCCACTGCTGGATGTGCTCCTAGCAAGAAACTGCAAGCACGCTCTTTCTTTGAGGAAACCCTGCGTTCCTCCCCGGGTATTCTTGCAGGGTGTAGTAGGTGAGGCGCGCAGGGCTTTTTATTCAGTCTTTTGGCCTCAAGCGTCCTAGTTTTCAAAGGGGTAAATAATTCTTCCCCCTCAGGCTCCATTCTCGTTGTGGACACATAGCCTGGGCAGCAGCACCTTCTACCGGGGTGAAAAGAAACACACACGAAGAACTAGGCGCTTCCGTGAGGCCACTTTGGTAAGCAGTGTTTCTGCGTGAGGTGACGGGCTTAGCCGAGACAATGTCTCAGTCAGGCTTCGGTGACGGTGCCCCTTTCAAAGGCCTAGCAATGGTACCCGAAATGTGTTCGTCATTATAGGGGGTGAGGGGATACCGAGTCACGTTTCTGCGTGAGGTTAAGCGTCGTCAGCTTTGAGTTTCTAGGTTCACTTCCCTGCACCGTGTAGGTCTCAGGGCATCTGAGATTTTCGCCTGAAGGCTGACATGAATTGTACGCGAGACCGTCCACCAGCATGTTCCTGAGGCTGGTGTCCAGGAGTGCAGGTGTAGCGGGAGCTGGCTGTTTAGTGGCCCTTCCCTCTGCGGGCATCAGGTTCAGCCCAATGTCCCACGGGGCCTGAAGTTGCTCAGAAGCCACTGATGACCCTTTGGGGTACTCCGTGTCCTTCCATGACCAGGGCCCAGCCGCGAGAGGCCGCGCCACCCTGAGAGGGATAACGGCATTCAGCCACTGCACTCACTAAGGCTTCTTGGAAGCTGCCGCCCTCCAGCGCTGACCAAGGCATATGCGGGCTTTCCTTACCACACGACAGCCTAACCATCATCAGAGGATGAGAGCACATTTCTCCAGCTGGACCAGAAGTCGACGTGCTGCCTGTGGGAGCAAGACGTCCCCTATAAATTCCGAGAAGCCTTGTAATCGCAGGTTTTGCCCAGTGCAGCTCAGGTTTACAATCTGAGGTCCCCCTTGCTTTGCCCGGACGACCAGGGAGAAACGTGTGCCTGGAGAGTCTTGTAAGCTCTGGGTATCCAGCTCTCTGACAGAGGAAACCCTTGGTTGCCGGGCCTTCTGCATACCGAGAGCTCAAAGACCATGGGGCTGGACGTTGCTCAGAAGGCACAGACGACACTTTCGGCACACGGTGACTTTCCAGGGAAAACGGTGCAGACGAGACGCTCCTCAGACTTGTGAAAGGCACACCAGCCTTACAGCACTTCAGTGACGAAAGCCTCGGGTCAACTTGTGACCATCAACTCTGCTGATGGTAACCCTGCCCCTTCCTTTGAGTATGCCGCTCTGCCGACTATCGCCTTAGCTGAAGTACTCTGCTGGATGAGCTCCGGGCAAGGAATGGCAGGCGCACTGTTTCTCTCGAGAAATCTCACTTTTCCTCCCGGGGAATTCCTGCAGGGTGTCCAGGATGAGCGACCCCTGTGCTTCTCCTTCCGTTTTCTGCCCCAAGTCTCCTGCTTTCCAAAGGGGCAAATCATGCTTTACCCTTCAGGCTCCAGCTTCTACGTGGACCTCCAGCCTGTGGACCGGCACCTTCTGCCCAGGGACCAGAGAGCCATGCGACACACCAGGCTCTCCCGTGAGGACACTTTTGTAAGCAGAGGTACTGCGACAGGTGGGGGCCTAGCCAAAACAGTGCTTCAGTCAGGCTTTGGCGACATTGGAAAGTTCTGTGGCCTAGCAGTGCTTCGGAAAATGCGTCCGGCTTTTCGGGCTGCTTCCAAAGTCACGTTTCTGCTTGAGGTAAGGGGTCGTCAGCTTGGAGTTCGTAGAAGCAATGCTAATCACCGAGTAAGGCTCAGCGCATTTCAGAACTTCGCTGGGAGTCTGACAAGCATTGCACGTGACACCGTCCGCCACCGTGTTCCTGAGACTGGTTTCCAGAGGTGGAGATCTGGCTCTCTGCCGGAGCAGGTCGCGTGGTGCCGTGCCCTCTGCATGCCTAGAGTGGAACGCAATGACCCATGGGGCTGGAGGTTGCTCACAGCCCACAGATAACACGCTGGGGACCCCGTGCTCTTCCACGAGCCGGCTCCAGGCGCGAGTGAACTCGCAGTCCTGAGAGGCCTACCAGAGTTAAAGCAGCACATTCACTAAGCCTTCTCGGGAACCGTAATGCATGCCAACACTTTCCATGGCACACGCGGACCTTCCTTTTGCAGCATGTGGGCAGGCTTCCTAACCACGAGCCAGGAGGCTTTGGGATGAGCTCCGAGCACTGAACTGCATGCACCCACGTCCTTTCGAGAAAACCCACTCTGCCTCACTTTGCCTCCCAGGGAACTCCTACGGTGAATCCAAGACAGGCGACGGGTTTGTTTTTCAGGGAGCTCCGAGGACGCAGCTCTCTGGGTTGCCAACAGGCCAAATTTCACTTTTCTCGTCCGACGCCCTTTTCACGATGGACACCCAGCTCAGGTAGCTGAAGTTCCCGAGCAGCCAAAAGAGACACAGGTCGCACACTGGACCCCTTCCCTGAAAGCACTTTGGGAAACATGTGTTCCTCCTGAATTGCACGAGTAAGTGAACGCCTTCGTTTCCCCTCGGTCACGGTATATCTTGCCAAGGGCTAGCAATCTTCTGAGGACGACTGCACAGTTCTCTCACTGTGTCTGGGGTCGAGGTGCTGCTTGAGGGAGCAAGAGGTCAGGTGTGAATGCCGAGAAGCCGGTCAGGCATGGCGTTTCTCTCAAAGCACCTCAGCTTTACAAAATGAGGCCCCCTTGCATTACCCGGAAGCCCGGTGAGAAACGTGATCTTCAGGCTTCTTCCAAGCTCTGGAAATCTAGCTCTCCGATGGAGGAAAGACTTTGTTGCCCGGCCTTCTGCGTCCCAAAGAGTAGAGCCCAAAGACCCATGTGGCTGGAGGGTGTTCAGCAGGCACAGATGCCACTTGTGGTACACACGTCCACCACCATGTTCCTGCACCTTACTTTGAGCCTGGCACTCAGCTGACACTCGCCCTAGGTGAAGTCCACTGCTGGATGTGCTCCTAGCAAGAAACTGCAAGCACGCTCTTTCTTTGAGGAAACCCTGCGTTCCTCCCCGGGTATTCTTGCAGGGTGTAGTAGGTGAGGCGCGCAGGGCTTTTTATTCAGTCTTTTGGCCTCAAGCGTCCTAGTTTTCAAAGGGGTAAATAATTCTTCCCCCTCAGGCTCCATTCTCGTTGTGGACACATAGCCTGGGCAGCAGCACCTTCTACCGGGGTGAAAAGAAACACACACGAAGAACTAGGCGCTTCCGTGAGGCCACTTTGGTAAGCAGTGTTTCTGCGTGAGGTGACGGGCTTAGCCGAGACAATGTCTCAGTCAGGCTTCGGTGACGGTGCCCCTTTCAAAGGCCTAGCAATGGTACCCGAAATGTGTTCGTCATTATAGGGGGTGAGGGGATACCGAGTCACGTTTCTGCGTGAGGTTAAGCGTCGTCAGCTTTGAGTTTCTAGGTTCACTTCCCTGCACCGTGTAGGTCTCAGGGCATCTGAGATTTTCGCCTGAAGGCTGACATGAATTGTACGCGAGACCGTCCACCAGCATGTTCCTGAGGCTGGTGTCCAGGAGTGCAGGTGTAGCGGGAGCTGGCTGTTTAGTGGCCCTTCCCTCTGCGGGCATCAGGTTCAGCCCAATGTCCCACGGGGCCTGAAGTTGCTCAGAAGCCACTGATGACCCTTTGGGGTACTCCGTGTCCTTCCATGACCAGGGCCCAGCCGCGAGAGGCCGCGCCACCCTGAGAGGGATAACGGCATTCAGCCACTGCACTCACTAAGGCTTCTTGGAAGCTGCCGCCCTCCAGCGCTGACCAAGGCATATGCGGGCTTTCCTTACCACACGACAGCCTAACCATCATCAGAGGATGAGAGCACATTTCTCCAGCTGGACCAGAAGTCGACGTGCTGCCTGTGGGAGCAAGACGTCCCCTATAAATTCCGAGAAGCCTTGTAATCGCAGGTTTTGCCCAGTGCAGCTCAGGTTTACAATCTGAGGTCCCCCTTGCTTTGCCCGGACGACCAGGGAGAAACGTGTGCCTGGAGAGTCTTGTAAGCTCTGGGTATCCAGCTCTCTGACAGAGGAAACCCTTGGTTGCCGGGCCTTCTGCATACCGAGAGCTCAAAGACCATGGGGCTGGAGGTTGCTCAGAAGGCACAGACGACACTTTCGGCACACGGTGACTTTCCAGGGAAAACGGTGCAGACGAGACGCTCCTCAGACTTGTGAAAGGCACACCAGCCTTACAGCACTTCAGTGACGAAAGCCTCGGGTCAACTTGTGACCATCAACTCTGCTGATGGTAACCCTGCCCCTTCCTTTGAGTATGCCGCTCTGCCGACTATCGCCTTAGCTGAAGTACTCTGCTGGATGAGCTCCGGGCAAGGAATGGCAGGCGCACTGTTTCTCTCGAGAAATCTCACTTTTCCTCCCGGGGAATTCCTGCAGGGTGTCCAGGATGAGCGACCCCTGTGCTTCTCCTTCCGTTTTCTGCCCCAAGTCTCCTGCTTTCCAAAGGGGCAAATCATGCTTTACCCTTCAGGCTCCAGCTTCTACGTGGACCTCCAGCCTGTGGACCGGCACCTTCTGCCCAGGGACCAGAGAGCCATGCGACACACCAGGCTCTCCCGTGAGGACACTTTTGTAAGCAGAGGTACTGCGACAGGTGGGGGCCTAGCCAAAACAGTGCTTCAGTCAGGCTTTGGCGACATTGGAAAGTTCTGTGGCCTAGCAGTGCTTCGGAAAATGCGTCCGGCTTTTCGGGCTGCTTCCAAAGTCACGTTTCTGCTTGAGGTAAGGGGTCGTCAGCTTGGAGTTCGTAGAAGCAATGCTAATCACCGAGTAAGGCTCAGCGCATTTCAGAACTTCGCTGGGAGTCTGACAAGCATTGCACGTGACACCGTCCGCCACCGTGTTCCTGAGACTGGTTTCCAGAGGTGGAGATCTGGCTCTCTGCCGGAGCAGGTCGCGTGGTGCCGTGCCCTCTGCATGCCTAGAGTGGAACGCAATGACCCATGGGGCTGGAGGTTGCTCACAGCCCAGAGATAACACGCTGGGGACCCCGTGCTCTTCCACGAGCCGGCTCCAGGCGCGAGTGAACTCGCAGTCCTGAGAGGCCTACCAGAGTTAAAGCAGCACATTCACTAAGCCTTCTCGGGAACCGTAATGCATGCCAACACTTTCCATGGCACACGCGGACCTTCCTTTTGCAGCATGTGGGCAGGCTTCCTAACCACGAGCCAGGAGGCTTTGGGATGAGCTCCGAGCACTGAACTGCATGCACCCACGTCCTTTCGAGAAAACCCACTCTGCCTCACTTTGCCTCCCAGGGAACTCCTACGGTGAATCCAAGACAGGCGACGGGTTTGTTTTTCAGGGAGCTCCGAGGACGCAGCTCTCTGGGTTGCCAACAGGCCAAATTTCACTTTTCTCGTCCGACGCCCTTTTCACGATGGACACCCAGCTCAGGTAGCTGAAGTTCCCGAGCAGCCAAAAGAGACACAGGTCGCACACTGGACCCCTTCCCTGAAAGCACTTTGGGAAACATGTGTTCCTCCTGAATTGCACGAGTAAGTGAACGCCTTCGTTTCCCCTCGGTCACGGTATATCTTGCCAAGGGCTAGCAATCTTCTGAGGACGACTGCACAGTTCTCTCACTGTGTCTGGGGTCGAGGTGCTGCTTGAGGGAGCAAGAGGTCAGGTGTGAATGCCGAGAAGCCGGTCAGGCATGGCGTTTCTCTCAAAGCACCTCAGCTTTACAAAATGAGGCCCCCTTGCATTACCCGGAAGCCCGGTGAGAAACGTGATCTTCAGGCTTCTTCCAAGCTCTGGAAATCTAGCTCTCCGATGGAGGAAAGACTTTGTTGCCCGGCCTTCTGCGTCCCAAAGAGTAGAGCCCAAAGACCCATGTGGCTGGAGGGTGTTCAGCAGGCACAGATGCCACTTGTGGTACACACGTCCACCACCATGTTCCTGCACCTTACTTTGAGCCTGGCGCTCAGCTGACACTCGCCCTAGGTGAAGTCCACTGCTGGATGTGCTCCTAGCAAGAAACTGCAAGCACGCTCTTTCTTTGAGGAAACCCTGCGTTCCTCCCCGGGTATTCTTGCAGGGTGTAGTAGGTGAGGCGCGCAGGGCTTTTTATTCAGTCTTTTGGCCTCAAGCGTCCTAGTTTTCAAAGGGGTAAATAATTCTTCCCCCTCAGGCTCCATTCTCGTTGTGGACACATAGCCTGGGCAGCAGCACCTTCTACCGGGGTGAAAAGAAACACACACGAAGAACTAGGCGCTTCCGTGAGGCCACTTTGGTAAGCAGTGTTTCTGCGTGAGGTGACGGGCTTAGCCGAGACAATGTCTCAGTCAGGCTTCGGTGACGGTGCCCCTTTCAAAGGCCTAGCAATGGTACCCGAAATGTGTTCGTCATTATAGGGGGTGAGGGGATACCGAGTCACGTTTCTGCGTGAGGTTAAGCGTCGTCAGCTTTGAGTTTCTAGGTTCACTTCCCTGCACCGTGTAGGTCTCAGGGCATCTGAGATTTTCGCCTGAAGGCTGACATGAATTGTACGCGAGACCGTCCACCAGCATGTTCCTGAGGCTGGTGTCCAGGAGTGCAGGTGTAGCGGGAGCTGGCTGTTTAGTGGCCCTTCCCTCTGCGGGCATCAGGTTCAGCCCAATGTCCCACGGGGCCTGAAGTTGCTCAGAAGCCACTGATGACCCTTTGGGGTACTCCGTGTCCTTCCATGACCAGGGCCCAGCCGCGAGAGGCCGCGCCACCCTGAGAGGGATAACGGCATTCAGCCACTGCACTCACTAAGGCTTCTTGGAAGCTGCCGCCCTCCAGCGCTGACCAAGGCATATGCGGGCTTTCCTTACCACACGACAGCCTAACCATCATCAGAGGATGAGAGCACATTTCTCCAGCTGGACCAGAAGTCGACGTGCTGCCTGTGGGAGCAAGACGTCCCCTATAAATTCCGAGAAGCCTTGTAATCGCAGGTTTTGCCCAGTGCAGCTCAGGTTTACAATCTGAGGTCCCCCTTGCTTTGCCCGGACGACCAGGGAGAAACGTGTGCCTGGAGAGTCTTGTAAGCTCTGGGTATCCAGCTCTCTGACAGAGGAAACCCTTGGTTGCCGGGCCTTCTGCATACCGAGAGCTCAAAGACCATGGGGCTGGAGGTTGCTCAGAAGGCACAGACGACACTTTCGGCACACGGTGACTTTCCAGGGAAAACGGTGCAGACGAGACGCTCCTCAGACTTGTGAAAGGCACACCAGCCTTACAGCACTTCAGTGACGAAAGCCTCGGGTCAACTTGTGACCATCAACTCTGCTGATGGTAACCCTGCCCCTTCCTTTGAGTATGCCGCTCTGCCGACTATCGCCTTAGCTGAAGTACTCTGCTGGATGAGCTCCGGGCAAGGAATGGCAGGCGCACTGTTTCTCTCGAGAAATCTCACTTTTCCTCCCGGGGAATTCCTGCAGGGTGTCCAGGATGAGCGACCCCTGTGCTTCTCCTTCCGTTTTCTGCCCCAAGTCTCCTGCTTTCCAAAGGGGCAAATCATGCTTTACCCTTCAGGCTCCAGCTTCTACGTGGACCTCCAGCCTGTGGACCGGCACCTTCTGCCCAGGGACCAGAGAGCCATGCGACACACCAGGCTCTCCCGTGAGGACACTTTTGTAAGCAGAGGTACTGCGACAGGTGGGGGCCTAGCCAAAACAGTGCTTCAGTCAGGCTTTGGCGACATTGGAAAGTTCTGTGGCCTAGCAGTGCTTCGGAAAATGCGTCCGGCTTTTCGGGCTGCTTCCAAAGTCACGTTTCTGCTTGAGGTAAGGGGTCGTCAGCTTGGAGTTCGTAGAAGCAATGCTAATCACCGAGTAAGGCTCAGCGCATTTCAGAACTTCGCTGGGAGTCTGACAAGCATTGCACGTGACACCGTCCGCCACCGTGTTCCTGAGACTGGTTTCCAGAGGTGGAGATCTGGCTCTCTGCCGGAGCAGGTCGCGTGGTGCCGTGCCCTCTGCATGCCTAGAGTGGAACGCAATGACCCATGGGGCTGGAGGTTGCTCACAGCCCACAGATAACACGCTGGGGACCCCGTGCTCTTCCACGAGCCGGCTCCAGGCACGAGTGAACTCGCAGTCCTGAGAGGCCTACCAGAGTTAAAGCAGCACATTCACTAAGCCTTCTCGGGAACCGTAATGCACGCCAACACTTTCCATGGCACACGCGGACCTTCCTTTTGCAGCATGTGGGCAGGCTTCCTAACCACGAGCCAGGAGGCTTTGGGATGAGCTCCGAGCACTGAACTGCATGCACCCACGTCCTTTCGAGAAAACCCACTCTGCCTCACTTTGCCTCCCAGGGAACTCCTACGGTGAATCCAAGACAGGCGACGGGGCTGTTTTTCAGGGAGCTCCGAGGACGCAGCTCTCTGGGTTGCCAACAGGCCAAATTTCACTTTTCTCGTCCGACGCCCTTTTCGCGATGGACACCCAGCTCAGGTAGCTGAAGTTCCCGAGCAGCCAAAAGAGACACAGGTCGCACACTGGACCCCTTCCCTGAAAGCACTTTGGGAAACATGTGTTCCTCCTGAATTGCACGAGTAAGTGAACGCCTTCGTTTCCCCTCGGTCACGGTATATCTTGCCAAGGGCTAGCAATCTTCCGAGGACGACTGCACAGTTCTCTCACTGTGTCTGGGGTCGAGGTGCTGCTTGAGGGAGCAAGAGGTCAGGTGTGAATGCCGAGAAGCCGGTCAGGCATGGCGTTTCTCTCAAAGCACCTCAGCTTTACAAAATGAGGCCCCCTTGCATTACCCGGAAGCCCGGTGAGAAACGTGATCTTCAGGCTTCTTCCAAGCTCTGGAAATCTAGCTCTCCAATGGAGGAAAGACTTTGTTGCCCGGCCTTCTGCGTCCCAAAGAGTAGAGCCCAAAGACCCATGTGGCTGGAGGGTGTTCAGCAGGCACAGATGCCACTTGTGGTACACACGTCCACCACCATGTTCCTGCACCTTACTTTGAGCCTGGCGCTCAGCTGACACTCGCCCTAGGTGAAGTCCACTGCTGGATGTGCTCCTAGCAAGAAACTGCAAGCACGCTCTTTCTTTGAGTAAACCCTGCATTCCTCCCCGGGTATTCTTGCAGGGTGTAGTAGGTGAGGCGCGCAGGGCTTTTTATTCAGTCTTTTGGCCTCAAGCGTCCTAGTTTTCAAAGGGGTAAATAATTCTTCCCCCTCAGGCTCCATTCTCGTTGTGGACACGTAGCCTGGGCAGCAGCACCTTCTACCGGGGTGAAAAGAAACACACGCGAAGAACTAGGCGCTTCCGTGAGGCCACTTTTGTAAGCAGTGTTTCTGCGTGAGGTGACGGGCTTAGCCGAGACAATGCCTCAGTCAGGCTTCGGTGACGGTGCCCCTTTCAAAGGCCTAGCAATGGTACCGGAAATGTGTTCGTCATTATAGGGGGTGAGGGGATACCGAGTCACGTTTCTGCGTGAGGTTAAGCGTCGTCAGCTTTGAGTTTCTAGGTTCACTTCCCTGCACCGTGTAGGTCTCAGGGCATCTGAGATTTTCGCCTGAAGGCTGACATGAATTGTACGCGAGACCGTCCACCAGCATGTTCCTGAGGCTGGTGTCCAGGAGTGCAGGTGTAGCGGGAGCTGGCTGTTTAGTGGCCCTTCCCTCTGCGGGCATCAGGTTCAGCCCAATGTCCCACGGGGCCTGAAGTTGCTCAGAAGCCACTGATGACCCTTTGGGGTACTCCGTGTCCTTCCATGACCAGGGCCCAGCCGCGAGAGGCCGCGCCACCCTGAGAGGGATAACGGCATTCAGCCACTGCACTCACTAAGGCTTCTTGGAAGCTGCCGCCCTCCAGCGCTGACCAAGGCATATGCGGGCTTTCCTTACCACACGACAGCCTAACCATCATCAGAGGATGAGAGCACATTTCTCCAGCTGGACCAGAAGTCGACGTGCTGCCTGTGGGAGCAAGACGTCCCCTATAAATTCCGAGAAGCCTTGTAATCGCAGGTTTTGCCCAGTGCAGCTCAGGTTTACAATCTGAGGTCCCCCTTGCTTTGCCCGGACGACCAGGGAGAAACGTGTGCCTGGAGAGTCTTGTAAGCTCTGGGTATCCAGCTCTCTGACAGAGGAAACCCTTGGTTGCCGGGCCTTCTGCATACCGAGAGCTCAAAGACCATGGGGCTGGACGTTGCTCAGAAGGCACAGACGACACTTTCGGCACACGGTGACTTTCCAGGGAAAACGGTGCAGACGAGACGCTCCTCAGACTTGTGAAAGGCACACCAGCCTTACAGCACTTCAGTGACGAAAGCCTCGGGTCAACTTGTGACCATCAACTCTGCTGATGGTAACCCTGCCCCTTCCTTTGAGTATGCCGCTCTGCCGACTATCGCCTTAGCTGAAGTACTCTGCTGGATGAGCTCCGGGCAAGGAATGGCAGGCGCACTGTTTCTCTCGAGAAATCTCACTTTTCCTCCCGGGGAATTCCTGCAGGGTGTCCAGGATGAGCGACCCCTGTGCTTCTCCTTCCGTTTTCTGCCCCAAGTCTCCTGCTTTCCAAAGGGGCAAATCATGCTTTACCCTTCAGGCTCCAGCTTCTACGTGGACCTCCAGCCTGTGGACCGGCACCTTCTGCCCAGGGACCAGAGAGCCATGCGACACACCAGGCTCTCCCGTGAGGACACTTTTGTAAGCAGAGGTACTGCGACAGGTGGGGGCCTAGCCAAAACAGTGCTTCAGTCAGGCTTTGGCGACATTGGAAAGTTCTGTGGCCTAGCAGTGCTTCGGAAAATGCGTCCGGCTTTTCGGGCTGCTTCCAAAGTCACGTTTCTGCTTGAGGTAAGGGGTCGTCAGCTTGGAGTTCGTAGAAGCAATGCTAATCACCGAGTAAGGCTCAGCGCATTTCAGAACTTCGCTGGGAGTCTGACAAGCATTGCACGTGACACCGTCCGCCACCGTGTTCCTGAGACTGGTTTCCAGAGGTGGAGATCTGGCTCTCTGCCGGAGCAGGTCGCGTGGTGCCGTGCCCTCTGCATGCCTAGAGTGGAACGCAATGACCCATGGGGCTGGAGGTTGCTCACAGGCCACAGATAACACGTTGGGGACCCCATGCTCTTCCACGAGCCGGCTCCAGGCGTGAGTGAACTCGCAGTCCTGAGAGGCCTACCAGAGTTAAAGCAGCACATTCACTAAGCCTTCTCGGGAACCGTAATGCACGCCAACACTTTCCATGGCACACGCGGACCTTCCTTTTGCAGCATGTGGGCAGGCTTCCTAACCACGAGCCAGAAGGCTTTGGGATGAGCTCCGAGCACTGAACTGCATGCACCCACGTCCTTTCGAGAAAACCCACTCTGCCTCACTTTGCCTCCCAGGGAACTCCTACGGTGAATCCAAGACAGGCGACGGGTTTGTTTTTCAGGGAGCTCCGAGGACGCAGCTCTCTGGGTTGCCAACAGGCCAAATTTCACTTTTCTCGTCCGACGCCCTTTTCACGATGGACACCCAGCTCAGGTAGCTGAAGTTCCCGAGCAGCCAAAAGAGACACAGGTCGCACACTGGACCCCTTCCCTGAAAGCACTTTGGGAAACATGTGTTCCTCCTGAATTGCACGAGTAAGTGAACGCCTTCGTTTCCCCTCGGTCACGGTATATCTTGCCAAGGGCTAGCAATCTTCCGAGGACGACTGCACAGTTCTCTCACTGTGTCTGGGGTCGAGGTGCTGCTTGAGGGAGCAAGAGGTCAGGTGTGAATGCCGAGAAGCCGGTCAGGCATGGCGTTTCTCTCAAAGCACCTCAGCTTTACAAAATGAGGCCCCCTTGCATTACCCGGAAGCCCGGTGAGAAACGTGATCTTCAGGCTTCTTCCAAGCTCTGGAAATCTAGCTCTCCGATGGAGGAAAGACTTTGTTGCCCGGCCTTCTGTGTCCCAAACAGTAGAGCCCAAAGACCCATGTGGCTGGAGGGTGTTCAGCAGGCACAGATGCCACTTGCGGTACACACGTCCACCACCATGTTCCTGCACCTTACTTTGAGCCTGGCGCTCAGCTGACACTCGCCCTAGGTGAAGTCCACTGCTGGATGCGCTCCTAGCAAGAAACTGCAAGCACGCTCTTTCTTTGAGGAAACCCTGCGTTCCTCCCCGGGTATTCTTGCAGGGTGTAGTAGGTGAGGCGCGCAGGGCTTTTTATTCAGTCTTTTGGCCTCAAGCGTCCTAGTTTTCAAAGGGGTAAATAATTCTTCCCCCTCAGGCTCCATTCTCGTTGTGGACACGTAGCCTGGGCAGCAGCACCTTCTACCGGGGTGAAAAGAAACACACGCGAACAACTAGGCGCTTCCGTGAGGCCACTTTGGTAAGCAGTGTTTCTGCGTGAGGTGACGGGCTTAGCCGAGACAATGTCTCAGTCAGGCTTCGGTGACGGTGCCCCTTTCAAAGGCCTAGCAATGGTACCCGAAATGTGTTCGTCATTATAGGGGGTGAGGGGATACCGAGTCACGTTTCTGCGTGAGGTTAAGCGTCGTCAGCTTTGAGTTTCTAGGTTCACTTCCCTGCACCGTGTAGGTCTCAGGGCATCTGAGATTTTCGCCTGAAGGCTGACATGAATTGTACGCGAGACCGTCCACCAGCATGTTCCTGAGGCTGGTGTCCAGGAGTGCAGGTGTAGCGGGAGCTGGCTGTTTAGTGGCCCTTCCCTCTGCGGGCATCAGGTTCAGCCCAATGTCCCACGGGGCCTGAAGTTGCTCAGAAGCCACTGATGACCCTTTGGGGTACTCCGTGTCCTTCCATGACCAGGGCCCAGCCGCGAGAGGCCGCGCCACCCTGAGAGGGATAACGGCATTCAGCCACTGCACTCACTAAGGCTTCTTGGAAGCTGCCGCCCTCCAGCGCTGACCAAGGCATATGCGGGCTTTCCTTACCACACGACAGCCTAACCATCATCAGAGGATGAGAGCACATTTCTCCAGCTGGACCAGAAGTCGACGTGCTGCCTGTGGGAGCAAGACGTCCCCTATAAATTCCGAGAAGCCTTGTAATCGCAGGTTTTGCCCAGTGCAGCTCAGGTTTACAATCTGAGGTCCCCCTTGCTTTGCCCGGACGACCAGGGAGAAACGTGTGCCTGGAGAGTCTTGTAAGCTCTGGGTATCCAGCTCTCTGACAGAGGAAACCCTTGGTTGCCGGGCCTTCTGCATACCGAGAGCTCAAAGACCATGGGGCTGGACGTTGCTCAGAAGGCACAGACGACACTTTCGGCACACGGTGACTTTCCAGGGAAAACGGTGCAGACGAGACGCTCCTCAGACTTGTGAAAGGCACACCAGCCTTACAGCACTTCAGTGACGAAAGCCTCGGGTCAACTTGTGACCATCAACTCTGCTGATGGTAACCCTGCCCCTTCCTTTGAGTATGCCGCTCTGCCGACTATCGCCTTAGCTGAAGTACTCTGCTGGATGAGCTCCGGGCAAGGAATGGCAGGCGCACTGTTTCTCTCGAGAAATCTCACTTTTCCTCCCGGGGAATTCCTGCAGGGTGTCCAGGATGAGCGACCCCTGTGCTTCTCCTTCCGTTTTCTGCCCCAAGTCTCCTGCTTTCCAAAGGGGCAAATCATGCTTTACCCTTCAGGCTCCAGCTTCTACGTGGACCTCCAGCCTGTGGACCGGCACCTTCTGCCCAGGGACCAGAGAGCCATGCGACACACCAGGCTCTCCCGTGAGGACACTTTTGTAAGCAGAGGTACTGCGACAGGTGGGGGCCTAGCCAAAACAGTGCTTCAGTCAGGCTTTGGCGACATTGGAAAGTTCTGTGGCCTAGCAGTGCTTCGGAAAATGCGTCCGGCTTTTCGGGCTGCTTCCAAAGTCACGTTTCTGCTTGAGGTAAGGGGTCGTCAGCTTGGAGTTCGTAGAAGCAATGCTAATCACCGAGTAAGGCTCAGCGCATTTCAGAACTTCGCTGGGAGTCTGACAAGCATTGCACGTGACACCGTCTGCCACCGTGTTCCTGAGACTGGTTTCCAGAGGTGGAGATCTGGCTCTCTGCCGGAGCAGGTCGCGTTGTGCCGTGCCCTCTGCATGCCTAGAGTGGAACGCAATGACCCATGGGGCTGGAGGTTGCTCACAGGCCACAGATAACACGTTGGGGACCCCGTGCTCTTCCACGAGCCGGCTCCAGGCGCGAGTGAACTCGCAGTCCTGAGAGGCCTACCAGAGTTAAAGCAGCACATTCACTAAGCCTTCTCGGGAACCGTAATGCACGCCAACACTTTCCATGGCACACGCGGACCTTCCTTTTGCAGCATGTGGGCAGGCTTCCTAACCACGAGCCAGAAGGCTTTGGGATGAGCTCCGAGCACTGAACTGCATGCACCCACGTCCTTTCGAGAAAACCCACTCTGCCTCACTTTGCCTCCCAGGGAACTCCTACGGTGAATCCAAGACAGGCGACGGGGCTGTTTTTCAGGGAGCTCCGAGGACGCAGCTCTCTGGGTTGCCAACAGGCCAAATTTCACTTTTCTCGTCCGACGCCCTTTTCGCGATGGACACCCAGCTCAGGTAGCTGAAGTTCCCGGGCAGCCAAAAGAGACACAGGTCGCACACTGGACCCCTTCCCTGAAAGCACTTTGGGAAACATGTGTTCCTCCTGAATTGCACGAGTAAGTGAACGCCTTCGTTTCCCCTCGGTCACGGTATATCTTGCCAAGGGCTAGCAATCTTCCGAGGACGACTGCACAGTTCTCTCACTGTGTCTGGGGTCGAGGTGCTGCTTGAGGGAGCAAGAGGTCAGGTGTGAATGCCGAGAAGCCGGTCAGGCATGGCGTTTCTCTCAAAGCACCTCAGCTTTACAAAATGAGGCCCCCTTGCATTACCCAGAAGCCCGGTGAGAAACGTGATCTTCAGGCTTCTTCCAAGCTCTGGAAATCTAGCTCTCCGATGGAGGAAAGACTTTGTTGCCCGGCCTTCTGCGTCCCAAAGAGTAGAGCCCAAAGACCCATGTGGCTGGAGGGTGTTCAGCAGGCACAGATGCCACTTGTGGTACACACGTCCACCACCATGTTCCTGCACCTTACTTTGAGCCTGGCGCTCAGCTGACACTCGCCCTAGGTGAAGTCCACTGCTGGATGTGCTCCTAGCAAGAAACTGCAAGCACGCTCTTTCTTTGAGGAAACCCTGCGTTCCTCCCCGGGTATTCTTGCAGGGTGTAGTAGGTGAGGCGTGCAGGGCTTTTTATTCAGTCTTTTGGCCTCAAGCGTCCTAGTTTTCAAAGGGGTAAATAATTCTTTCCCCTCAGGCTCCATTCTCGTTGTGGACACGTAGCCTGGGCAGCAGCACCTTCTACCGGGGTGAAAAGAAACACACGCGAAGAACTAGGCGCTTCCGTGAGGCCACTTTGGTAAGCAGTGTTTCTGCGTGAGGTGACGGGCTTAGCCGAGACAATGTCTCAGTCAGGCTTCGGTGACGGTGCCCCTTTCAAAGGCCTAGCAATGGTACCCGAAATGTGTTCGTCATTATAGGGGGTGAGGGGATACCGAGTCACGTTTCTGCGTGAGGTTAAGCGTCGTCAGCTTTGAGTTTCTAGGTTCACTTCCCTGCACCGTGTAGGTCTCAGGGCATCTGAGATTTTCGCCTGAAGGCTGACATGAATTGTACGCGAGACCGTCCACCAGCATGTTCCTGAGGCTGGTGTCCAGGAGTGCAGGTGTAGCGGGAGCTGGCTGTTTAGTGGCCCTTCCCTCTGCGGGCATCAGGTTCAGCCCAATGTCCCACGGGGCCTGAAGTTGCTCAGAAGCCACTGATGACCCTTTGGGGTACTCCGTGTCCTTCCATGACCAGGGCCCAGCCGCGAGAGGCCGCGCCACCCTGAGAGGGATAACGGCATTCAGCCACTGCACTCACTAAGGCTTCTTGGAAGCTGCCGCCCTCCAGCGCTGACCAAGGCATATGCGGGCTTTCCTTACCACACGACAGCCTAACCATCATCAGAGGATGAGAGCACATTTCTCCAGCTGGACCAGAAGTCGACGTGCTGCCTGTGGGAGCAAGACGTCCCCTATAAATTCCGAGAAGCCTTGTAATCGCAGGTTTTGCCCAGTGCAGCTCAGGTTTACAATCTGAGGTCCCCCTTGCTTTGCCCGGACGACCAGGGAGAAACGTGTGCCTGGAGAGTCTTGTAAGCTCTGGGTATCCAGCTCTCTGACAGAGGAAACCCTTGGTTGCCGGGCCTTCTGCATACCGAGAGCTCAAAGACCATGGGGCTGGACGTTGCTCAGAAGGCACAGACGACACTTTCGGCACACGGTGACTTTCCAGGGAAAACGGTGCAGACGAGACGCTCCTCAGACTTGTGAAAGGCACACCAGCCTTACAGCACTTCAGTGACGAAAGCCTCGGGTCAACTTGTGACCATCAACTCTGCTGATGGTAACCCTGCCCCTTCCTTTGAGTATGCCGCTCTGCCGACTATCGCCTTAGCTGAAGTACTCTGCTGGATGAGCTCCGGGCAAGGAATGGCAGGCGCACTGTTTCTCTCGAGAAATCTCACTTTTCCTCCCGGGGAATTCCTGCAGGGTGTCCAGGATGAGCGACCCCTGTGCTTCTCCTTCCGTTTTCTGCCCCAAGTCTCCTGCTTTCCAAAGGGGCAAATCATGCTTTACCCTTCAGGCTCCAGCTTCTACGTGGACCTCCAGCCTGTGGACCGGCACCTTCTGCCCAGGGACCAGAGAGCCATGCGACACACCAGGCTCTCCCGTGAGGACACTTTTGTAAGCAGAGGTACTGCGACAGGTGGGGGCCTAGCCAAAACAGTGCTTCAGTCAGGCTTTGGCGACATTGGAAAGTTCTGTGGCCTAGCAGTGCTTCGGAAAATGCGTCCGGCTTTTCGGGCTGCTTCCAAAGTCACGTTTCTGCTTGAGGTAAGGGGTCGTCAGCTTGGAGTTCGTAGAAGCAATGCTAATCACCGAGTAAGGCTCAGCGCATTTCAGAACTTCGCTGGGAGTCTGACAAGCATTGCACGTGACACCGTCCGCCACCGTGTTCCTGAGACTGGTTTCCAGAGGTGGAGATCTGGCTCTCTGCCGGAGCAGGTCGCGTGGTGCCGTGCCCTCTGCATGCCTAGAGTGGAACGCAATGACCCATGGGGCTGGAGGTTGCTCACAGCCCACAGATAACACGCTGGGGACCCCGTGCTCTTCCACGAGCCGGCTCCAGGCACGAGTGAACTCGCAGTCCTGAGAGGCCTACCAGAGTTAAAGCAGCACATTCACTAAGCCTTCTCGGGAACCGTAATGCACGCCAACACTTTCCATGGCACACGCGGACCTTCCTTTTGCAGCATGTGGGCAGGCTTCCTAACCACGAGCCAGGAGGCTTTGGGATGAGCTCCGAGCACTGAACTGCATGCACCCACGTCCTTTCGAGAAAACCCACTCTGCCTCACTTTGCCTCCCAGGGAACTCCTACGGTGAATCCAAGAAAGGCGACGGGGCTGTTTTTCAGGGAGCTCCGAGGACGCAGCTCTCTGGGTTGCCAACAGGCCAAATTTCACTTTTCTCGTCCGACGCCCTTTTCGCGATGGACACCCAGCTCAGGTAGCTGAAGTTCCCGAGCAGCCAAAAGAGACACAGGTCGCACACTGGACCCCTTCCCTGAAAGCACTTTGGGAAACATGTGTTCCTCCTGAATTGCACGAGTAAGTGAACGCCTTCGTTTCCCCTCGGTCACGGTATATCTTGCCAAGGGCTAGCAATCTTCCGAGGACGACTGCACAGTTCTCTCACTGTGTCTGGGGTCGAGGTGCTGCTTGAGGGAGCAAGAGGTCAGGTGTGAATGCCGAGAAGCCGGTCAGGCATGGCGTTTCTCTCAAAGCACCTCAGCTTTACAAAATGAGGCCCCCTTGCATTACCCGGAAGCCCGGTGAGAAACGTGATCTTCAGGCTTCTTCCAAGCTCTGGAAATCTAGCTCTCCAATGGAGGAAAGACTTTGTTGCCCGGCCTTCTGCGTCCCAAAGAGTAGAGCCCAAAGACCCATGTGGCTGGAGGGTGTTCAGCAGGCACAGATGCCACTTGTGGTACACACGTCCACCACCATGTTCCTGCACCTTACTTTGAGCCTGGCGCTCAGCTGACACTCGCCCTAGGTGAAGTCCACTGCTGGATGTGCTCCTAGCAAGAAACTGCAAGCACGCTCTTTCTTTGAGTAAACCCTGCATTCCTCCCCGGGTATTCTTGCAGGGTGTAGTAGGTGAGGCGCGCAGGGCTTTTTATTCAGTCTTTTGGCCTCAAGCGTCCTAGTTTTCAAAGGGGTAAATAATTCTTCCCCCTCAGGCTCCATTCTCGTTGTGGACACGTAGCCTGGGCAGCAGCACCTTCTACCGGGGTGAAAAGAAACACACGCGAAGAACTAGGCGCTTCCGTGAGGCCACTTTTGTAAGCAGTGTTTCTGCGTGAGGTGACGGGCTTAGCCGAGACAATGCCTCAGTCAGGCTTCGGTGACGGTGCCCCTTTCAAAGGCCTAGCAATGGTACCGGAAATGTGTTCGTCATTATAGGGGGTGAGGGGATACCGAGTCACGTTTCTGCGTGAGGTTAAGCGTCGTCAGCTTTGAGTTTCTAGGTTCACTTCCCTGCACCGTGTAGGTCTCAGGGCATCTGAGATTTTCGCCTGAAGGCTGACATGAATTGTACGCGAGACCGTCCACCAGCATGTTCCTGAGGCTGGTGTCCAGGAGTGCAGGTGTAGCGGGAGCTGGCTGTTTAGTGGCCCTTCCCTCTGCGGGCATCAGGTTCAGCCCAATGTCCCACGGGGCCTGAAGTTGCTCAGAAGCCACTGATGACCCTTTGGGGTACTCCGTGTCCTTCCATGACCAGGGCCCAGCCGCGAGAGGCCGCGCCACCCTGAGAGGGATAACGGCATTCAGCCACTGCACTCACTAAGGCTTCTTGGAAGCTGCCGCCCTCCAGCGCTGACCAAGGCATATGCGGGCTTTCCTTACCACACGACAGCCTAACCATCATCAGAGGATGAGAGCACATTTCTCCAGCTGGACCAGAAGTCGACGTGCTGCCTGTGGGAGCAAGACGTCCCCTATAAATTCCGAGAAGCCTTGTAATCGCAGGTTTTGCCCAGTGCAGCTCAGGTTTACAATCTGAGGTCCCCCTTGCTTTGCCCGGACGACCAGGGAGAAACGTGTGCCTGGAGAGTCTTGTAAGCTCTGGGTATCCAGCTCTCTGACAGAGGAAACCCTTGGTTGCCGGGCCTTCTGCATACCGAGAGCTCAAAGACCATGGGGCTAGAGGTTGCTCAGAAGGCACAGACGACACTTTCGGCACACGGTGACTTTCCAGGGAAAACGGTGCAGACGAGACGCTCCTCAGACTTGTGAAAGGCACACCAGCCTTACAGCACTTCAGTGACGAAAGCCTCGGGTCAACTTGTGACCATCAACTCTGCTGATGGTAACCCTGCCCCTTCCTTTGAGTATGCCGCTCTGCCGACTATCGCCTTAGCTGAAGTACTCTGCTGGATGAGCTCCGGGCAAGGAATGGCAGGCGCACTGTTTCTCTCGAGAAATCTCACTTTTCCTCCCGGGGAATTCCTGCAGGGTGTCCAGGATGAGCGACCCCTGTGCTTCTCCTTCCGTTTTCTGCCCCAAGTCTCCTGCTTTCCAAAGGGGCAAATCATGCTTTACCCTTCAGGCTCCAGCTTCTACGTGGACCTCCAGCCTGTGGACCGGCACCTTCTGCCCAGGGACCAGAGAGCCATGCGACACACCAGGCTCTCCCGTGAGGACACTTTTGTAAGCAGAGGTACTGCGACAGGTGGGGGCCTAGCCAAAACAGTGCTTCAGTCAGGCTTTGGCGACATTGGAAAGTTCTGTGGCCTAGCAGTGCTTCGGAAAATGCGTCCGGCTTTTCGGGCTGCTTCCAAAGTCACGTTTCTGCTTGAGGTAAGGGGTCGTCAGCTTGGAGTTCGTAGAAGCAATGCTAATCACCGAGTAAGGCTCAGCGCATTTCAGAACTTCGCTGGGAGTCTGACAAGCATTGCACGTGACACCGTCCGCCACCGTGTTCCTGAGACTGGTTTCCAGAGGTGGAGATCTGGCTCTCTGCCGGAGCAGGTCGCGTGGTGCCGTGCCCTCTGCATGCCTAGAGTGGAACGCAATGACCCATGGGGCTGGAGGTTGCTCACAGGCCACAGATAACACGTTGGGGACCCCATGCTCTTCCACGAGCCGGCTCCAGGCGTGAGTGAACTCGCAGTCCTGAGAGGCCTACCAGAGTTAAAGCAGCACATTCACTAAGCCTTCTCGGGAACCGTAATGCACGCCAACACTTTCCATGGCACACGCGGACCTTCCTTTTGCAGCATGTGGGCAGGCTTCCTAACCACGAGCCAGAAGGCTTTGGGATGAGCTCCGAGCACTGAACTGCATGCACCCACGTCCTTTCGAGAAAACCCACTCTGCCTCACTTTGCCTCCCAGGGAACTCCTACGGTGAATCCAAGACAGGCGACGGGTTTGTTTTTCAGGGAGCTCCGAGGACGCAGCTCTCTGGGTTGCCAACAGGCCAAATTTCACTTTTCTCGTCCGACGCCCTTTTCACGATGGACACCCAGCTCAGGTAGCTGAAGTTCCCGAGCAGCCAAAAGAGACACAGGTCGCACACTGGACCCCTTCCCTGAAAGCACTTTGGGAAACATGTGTTCCTCCTGAATTGCACGAGTAAGTGAACGCCTTCGTTTCCCCTCGGTCACGGTATATCTTGCCAAGGGCTAGCAATCTTCCGAGGACGACTGCACAGTTCTCTCACTGTGTCTGGGGTCGAGGTGCTGCTTGAGGGAGCAAGAGGTCAGGTGTGAATGCCGAGAAGCCGGTCAGGCATGGCGTTTCTCTCAAAGCACCTCAGCTTTACAAAATGAGGCCCCCTTGCATTACCCGGAAGCCCGGTGAGAAACGTGATCTTCAGGCTTCTTCCAAGCTCTGGAAATCTAGCTCTCCGATGGAGGAAAGACTTTGTTGCCCGGCCTTCTGTGTCCCAAACAGTAGAGCCCAAAGACCCATGTGGCTGGAGGGTGTTCAGCAGGCACAGATGCCACTTGCGGTACACACGTCCACCACCATGTTCCTGCACCTTACTTTGAGCCTGGCGCTCAGCTGACACTCGCCCTAGGTGAAGTCCACTGCTGGATGCGCTCCTAGCAAGAAACTGCAAGCACGCTCTTTCTTTGAGGAAACCCTGCGTTCCTCCCCGGGTATTCTTGCAGGGTGTAGTAGGTGAGGCGCGCAGGGCTTTTTATTCAGTCTTTTGGCCTCAAGCGTCCTAGTTTTCAAAGGGGTAAATAATTCTTCCCCCTCAGGCTCCATTCTCGTTGTGGACACGTAGCCTGGGCAGCAGCACCTTCTACCGGGGTGAAAAGAAACACACGCGAACAACTAGGCGCTTCCGTGAGGCCACTTTGGTAAGCAGTGTTTCTGCGTGAGGTGACGGGCTTAGCCGAGACAATGTCTCAGTCAGGCTTCGGTGACGGTGCCCCTTTCAAAGGCCTAGCAATGGTACCCGAAATGTGTTCGTCATTATAGGGGGTGAGGGGATACCGAGTCACGTTTCTGCGTGAGGTTAAGCGTCGTCAGCTTTGAGTTTCTAGGTTCACTTCCCTGCACCGTGTAGGTCTCAGGGCATCTGAGATTTTCGCCTGAAGGCTGACATGAATTGTACGCGAGACCGTCCACCAGCATGTTCCTGAGGCTGGTGTCCAGGAGTGCAGGTGTAGCGGGAGCTGGCTGTTTAGTGGCCCTTCCCTCTGCGGGCATCAGGTTCAGCCCAATGTCCCACGGGGCCTGAAGTTGCTCAGAAGCCACTGATGACCCTTTGGGGTACTCCGTGTCCTTCCATGACCAGGGCCCAGCCGCGAGAGGCCGCGCCACCCTGAGAGGGATAACGGCATTCAGCCACTGCACTCACTAAGGCTTCTTGGAAGCTGCCGCCCTCCAGCGCTGACCAAGGCATATGCGGGCTTTCCTTACCACACGACAGCCTAACCATCATCAGAGGATGAGAGCACATTTCTCCAGCTGGACCAGAAGTCGACGTGCTGCCTGTGGGAGCAAGACGTCCCCTATAAATTCCGAGAAGCCTTGTAATCGCAGGTTTTGCCCAGTGCAGCTCAGGTTTACAATCTGAGGTCCCCCTTGCTTTGCCCGGACGACCAGGGAGAAACGTGTGCCTGGAGAGTCTTGTAAGCTCTGGGTATCCAGCTCTCTGACAGAGGAAACCCTTGGTTGCCGGGCCTTCTGCATACCGAGAGCTCAAAGACCATGGGGCTGGACGTTGCTCAGAAGGCACAGACGACACTTTCGGCACACGGTGACTTTCCAGGGAAAACGGTGCAGACGAGACGCTCCTCAGACTTGTGAAAGGCACACCAGCCTTACAGCACTTCAGTGACGAAAGCCTCGGGTCAACTTGTGACCATCAACTCTGCTGATGGTAACCCTGCCCCTTCCTTTGAGTATGCCGCTCTGCCGACTATCGCCTTAGCTGAAGTACTCTGCTGGATGAGCTCCGGGCAAGGAATGGCAGGCGCACTGTTTCTCTCGAGAAATCTCACTTTTCCTCCCGGGGAATTCCTGCAGGGTGTCCAGGATGAGCGACCCCTGTGCTTCTCCTTCCGTTTTCTGCCCCAAGTCTCCTGCTTTCCAAAGGGGCAAATCATGCTTTACCCTTCAGGCTCCAGCTTCTACGTGGACCTCCAGCCTGTGGACCGGCACCTTCTGCCCAGGGACCAGAGAGCCATGCGACACACCAGGCTCTCCCGTGAGGACACTTTTGTAAGCAGAGGTACTGCGACAGGTGGGGGCCTAGCCAAAACAGTGCTTCAGTCAGGCTTTGGCGACATTGGAAAGTTCTGTGGCCTAGCAGTGCTTCGGAAAATGCGTCCGGCTTTTCGGGCTGCTTCCAAAGTCACGTTTCTGCTTGAGGTAAGGGGTCGTCAGCTTGGAGTTCGTAGAAGCAATGCTAATCACCGAGTAAGGCTCAGCGCATTTCAGAACTTCGCTGGGAGCCTGACAAGCATTGCACGTGACACCGTCTGCCACCGTGTTCCTGAGACTGGTTTCCAGAGGTGGAGATCTGGCTCTCTGCCGGAGCAGGTCGCGTTGTGCCGTGCCCTCTGCATGCCTAGAGTGGAACGCAATGACCCATGGGGCTGGAGGTTGCTCACAGGCCACAGATAACACGTTGGGGACCCCGTGCTCTTCCACGAGCCGGCTCCAGGCGCGAGTGAACTCGCAGTCCTGAGAGGCCTACCAGAGTTAAAGCAGCACATTCACTAAGCCTTCTCGGGAACCGTAATGCACGCCAACACTTTCCATGGCACACGCGGACCTTCCTTTTGCAGCATGTGGGCAGGCTTCCTAACCACGAGCCAGAAGGCTTTGGGATGAGCTCCGAGCACTGAACTGCATGCACCCACGTCCTTTCGAGAAAACCCACTCTGCCTCACTTTGCCTCCCAGGGAACTCCTACGGTGAATCCAAGACAGGCGACGGGGCTGTTTTTCAGGGAGCTCCGAGGACGCAGCTCTCTGGGTTGCCAACAGGCCAAATTTCACTTTTCTCGTCCGACGCCCTTTTCGCGATGGACACCCAGCTCAGGTAGCTGAAGTTCCCGGGCAGCCAAAAGAGACACAGGTCGCACACTGGACCCCTTCCCTGAAAGCACTTTGGGAAACATGTGTTCCTCCTGAATTGCACGAGTAAGTGAACGCCTTCGTTTCCCCTCGGTCACGGTATATCTTGCCAAGGGCTAGCAATCTTCCGAGGACGACTGCACAGTTCTCTCACTGTGTCTGGGGTCGAGGTGCTGCTTGAGGGAGCAAGAGGTCAGGTGTGAATGCCGAGAAGCCGGTCAGGCATGGCGTTTCTCTCAAAGCACCTCAGCTTTACAAAATGAGGCCCCCTTGCATTACCCAGAAGCCCGGTGAGAAACGTGATCTTCAGGCTTCTTCCAAGCTCTGGAAATCTAGCTCTCCGATGGAGGAAAGACTTTGTTGCCCGGCCTTCTGCGTCCCAAAGAGTAGAGCCCAAAGACCCATGTGGCTGGAGGGTGTTCAGCAGGCACAGATGCCACTTGTGGTACACACGTCCACCACCATGTTCCTGCACCTTACTTTGAGCCTGGCGCTCAGCTGACACTCGCCCTAGGTGAAGTCCACTGCTGGATGTGCTCCTAGCAAGAAACTGCAAGCACGCTCTTTCTTTGAGGAAACCCTGCGTTCCTCCCCGGGTATTCTTGCAGGGTGTAGTAGGTGAGGCGTGCAGGGCTTTTTATTCAGTCTTTTGGCCTCAAGCGTCCTAGTTTTCAAAGGGGTAAATAATTCTTTCCCCTCAGGCTCCATTCTCGTTGTGGACACGTAGCCTGGGCAGCAGCACCTTCTACCGGGGTGAAAAGAAACACACGCGAAGAACTAGGCGCTTCCGTGAGGCCACTTTGGTAAGCAGTGTTTCTGCGTGAGGTGACGGGCTTAGCCGAGACAATGCCTCAGTCAGGCTTCGGTGACGGTGCCCCTTTCAAAGGCCTAGCAATGGTACCCGAAATGTGTTCGTCATTATAGGGGGTGAGGGGATACCGAGTCACGTTTCTGCGTGAGGTTAAGCGTCGTCAGCTTTGAGTTTCTAGGTTCACTTCCCTGCACCGTGTAGGTCTCAGGGCATCTGAGATTTTCGCCTGAAGGCTGACATGAATTGTACGCGAGACCGTCCACCTGCATGTTCCTGAGGCTGGTGTCCAGGAGTGCAGGTGTAGCGGGAGCTGGCTGTTTAGTGGCCCTTCCCTCTGCGGGCATCAGGTTCAGCCCAATGTCCCACGGGGCCTGAAGTTGCTCAGAAGCCACTGATGACCCTTTGGGGTACTCCGTGTCCTTCCATGACCAGGGCCCAGCCGCGAGAGGCCGCGCCACCCTGAGAGGGATAACGGCATTCAGCCACTGCACTCACTAAGGCTTCTTGGAAGCTGCCGCCCTCCAGCGCTGACCAAGGCATATGCGGGCTTTCCTTACCACACGACAGCCTAACCATCATCAGAGGATGAGAGCACATTTCTCCAGCTGGACCAGAAGTCGACGTGCTGCCTGTGGGAGCAAGACGTCCCCTATAAATTCCGAGAAGCCTTGTAATCGCAGGTTTTGCCCAGTGCAGCTCAGGTTTACAATCTGAGGTCCCCCTTGCTTTGCCCGGACGACCAGGGAGAAACGTGTGCCTGGAGAGTCTTGTAAGCTCTGGGTATCCAGCTCTCTGACAGAGGAAACCCTTGGTTGCCGGGCCTTCTGCATACCGAGAGCTCAAAGACCATGGGGCTGGAGGTTGCTCAGAAGGCACAGACGACACTTTCGGCACACGGTGACTTTCCAGGGAAAACGGTGCAGACGAGACGCTCCTCAGACTTGTGAAAGGCACACCAGCCTTACAGCACTTCAGTGACGAAAGCCTCGGGTCAACTTGTGACCATCAACTCTGCTGATGGTAACCCTGCCCCTTCCTTTGAGTATGCCGCTCTGCCGACTATCGCCTTAGCTGAAGTACTCTGCTGGATGAGCTCCGGGCAAGGAATGGCAGGCGCACTGTTTCTCTCGAGAAATCTCACTTTTCCTCCCGGGGAATTCCTGCAGGGTGTCCAGGATGAGCGACCCCTGTGCTTCTCCTTCCGTTTTCTGCCCCAAGTCTCCTGCTTTCCAAAGGGGCAAATCATGCTTTACCCTTCAGGCTCCAGCTTCTACGTGGACCTCCAGCCTGTGGACCGGCACCTTCTGCCCAGGGACCAGAGAGCCATGCGACACACCAGGCTCTCCCGTGAGGACACTTTTGTAAGCAGAGGTACTGCGACAGGTGGGGGCCTAGCCAAAACAGTGCTTCAGTCAGGCTTTGGCGACATTGGAAAGTTCTGTGGCCTAGCAGTGCTTCGGAAAATGCGTCCGGCTTTTCGGGCTGCTTCCAAAGTCACGTTTCTGCTTGAGGTAAGGGGTCGTCAGCTTGGAGTTCGTAGAAGCAATGCTAATCACCGAGTAAGGCTCAGCGCATTTCAGAACTTCGCTGGGAGTCTGACAAGCATTGCACGTGACACCGTCCGCCACCGTGTTCCTGAGACTGGTTTCCAGAGGTGGAGATCTGGCTCTCTGCCGGAGCAGGTCGCGTGGTGCCGTGCCCTCTGCATGCCTAGAGTGGAACGCAATGACCCATGGGGCTGGAGGTTGCTCACAGCCCACAGATAACACGTTGGGGACCCCGTGCTCTTCCACGAGCCGGCTCCAGGCGCGAGTGAACTCGCAGTCCTGAGAGGCCTACCAGAGTTAAAGCAGCACATTCACTAAGCCTTCTCGGGAACCGTAATGCACGCCAACACTTTCCATGGCACACGCGGACCTTCCTTTTGCAGCATGTGGGCAGGCTTCCTAACCACGAGCCAGAAGGCTTTGGGATGAGCTCCGAGCACTGAACTGCATGCACCCACGTCCTTTCGAGAAAACCCACTCTGCCTCACTTTGCCTCCCAGGGAACTCCTACGGTGAATCCAAGACAGGCGACAGGGCTGTTTTTCAGGGAGCTCCGAGGACGCAGCTCTCTGGGTTGCCAACAGGCCAAATTTCACTTTTCTCGTCCGACGCCCTTTTCGCGATGGACACCCAGCTCAGGTAGCTGAAGTTCCCGGGCAGCCAAAAGAGACACAGGTCGCACACTGGACCCCTTCCCTGAAAGCACTTTGGGAAACATGTGTTCCTCCTGAATTGCACGAGTAAGTGAACGCCTTCGTTTCCCCTCGGTCACGGTATATCTTGCCAAGGGCTAGCAATCTTCCGAGGACGACTGCACAGTTCTCTCACTGTGTCTGGGGTCGAGGTGCTGCTTGAGGGAGCAAGAGGTCAGGTGTGAATGCCGAGAAGCCGGTCAGGCATGGCGTTTCTCTCAAAGCACCTCAGCTTTACAAAATGAGGCCCCCTTGCATTACCCGGAAGCCCGGTGAGAAACGTGATCTTCAGGCTTCTTCCAAGCTCTGGAAATCTAGCTCTCCGATGGAGGAAAGACTTTGTTGCCCGGCCTTCTGCGTCCCAAAGAGTAGAGCCCAAAGACCCATGTGGCTGGAGGGTGTTCAGCAGGCACAGATGCCACTTGTGGTACACACGTCCACCACCATGTTCCTGCACCTTACTTTGAGCCTGGCGCTCAGCTGACACTCGCCCTAGGTGAAGTCCACTGCTGGATGTGCTCCTAGCAAGAAACTGCAAGCACGCTCTTTCTTTGAGGAAACCCTGCGTTCCTCCCCGGGTATTCTTGCAGGGTGTAGTAGGTGAGGCGCGCAGGGCTTTTTATTCAGTCTTTTGGCCTCAAGCGTCCTAGTTTTCAAAGGGGTAAATAATTCTTTCCCCTCAGGCTCCATTCTCGTTGTGGACACGTAGCCTGGGCAGCAGCACCTTTTACCGGGGTGAAAAGAAACACACACGAAGAACTAGGCGCTTCCGTGAGGCCACTTTGGTAAGCAGTGTTTCTGCGTGAGGTGACGGGCTTAGCCGAGACAATGCCTCAGTCAGGCTTCGGTGACGGTGCCCCTTTCAAAGACCTAGCAATGGTACCGGAAATGTGTTCGTCATTATAGGGGGTGAGGGGATACCGAGTCACGTTTCTGCGTGATGTTAAGTGTCGTCAGCTTTGAGTTTCTAGGTTCACTTCCCTGCACCGTGTAGGTCTCAGGTCATCTGAGATTTTCGCCTGAAGGCTGACATGAATTGTACACGAGACCGTCCACCAGCATGTTCCTGAGGCTGGTGTCCAGGAGTGCAGGTGTAGCGGGAGCTGGCTGTTTAGTGGCCCTTCCCTCTGCAGGCATCAGGTTCAGCCCAATGTCCCACGGGGCCTGAAGATGCTCAGAAGCCACTGATGACCCTTTGGGGTACTCCGTGTCCTTCCATGACCAGGGCCCAGCCGCGAGAGGCCGCGCCACCCTGAGAGGGATAACGGCATTCAGCCACTGCACTCACTAAGGCTTCTTGGAAGCTGCCGCCCTCCAGCGCTGACCAAGGCATATGCGGGCTTTCCTTACCACACGACAGCCTAACCATCATCAGAGGATGAGAGCACATTTCTCCAGCTGGACCAGAAGTCGACGTGCTGCCTGTGGGAGCAAGACGTCCCCTATAAATTCCGAGAAGCCTTGTAATCGCAGGTTTTGCCCAGTGCAGCTCAGGTTTACAATCTGAGGTCCCCCTTGCTTTGCCCGGACGACCAGGGAGAAACGTGTGCCTGGAGAGTCTTGTAAGCTCTGGGTATCCAGCTCTCTGACAGAGGAAACCCTTGGTTGCCGGGCCTTCTGCATACCGAGAGCTCAAAGACCATGGGGCTGGACGTTGCTCAGAAGGCACAGACGACACTTTCGGCACACGGTGACTTTCCAGGGAAAACGGTGCAGACGAGACGCTCCTCAGACTTGTGAAAGGCACACCAGCCTTACAGCACTTCAGTGACGAAAGCCTCGGGTCAACTTGTGACCATCAACTCTGCTGATGGTAACCCTGCCCCTTCCTTTGAGTATGCCGCTCTGCCGACTATCGCCTTAGCTGAAGTACTCTGCTGGATGAGCTCCGGGCAAGGAATGGCAGGCGCACAGTTTCTCTCGAGAAATCTCACTTTTCCTCCCGGGGAATTCCTGCAGGGTGTCCAGGATGAGCGACCCCTGTGCTTCTCCTTCTGTTTTCTGCCCCAAGTCTCCTGCTTTCCAAAGGGGCAAATCATGCTTTACCCTTCAGGCTCCAGCTTCTACGTGGACCTCCAGCCTGTGGACCGGCACCTTCTGCCCAGGGACCAGAGAGCCATGCGACACACCAGGCTCTCCCGTGAGGACACTTTTGTAAGCAGAGGTACTGCGACAGGTGGGGGCCTAGCCAAAACAGTGCTTCAGTCAGGCTTTGGCGACATTGGAAATTTCTGTGGCCTAGCAGTGCTTCGGAAAATGCGTCCGGCTTTTCGGGCTGCTTCCAAATTCACGTTTCTGCTTGAGGTAAGGGGTCGTCAGCTTGGAGTTCGTAGAAGCAATGCTAATCACCGAGTAAGGCTCAGCGCATTTCAGAACTTCGCTGGGAGTCTGACAAGCATTGCACGTGACACCGTCCGCCACCGTGTTCCTGAGACTGGTTTCCAGAGGTGGAGATCTGGCTCTCTGCCGGAGCAGGTCGCGTGGTGCCGTGCCCTCTGCATGCCTAGAGTGGAACGCAATGACCCATGGGGCTGGAGGTTGCTCACAGGCCACAGATAACACGTTGGGGACCCCGTGCTCTTCCACGAGCCGGCTCCAGGCGCGAGTGAACTCGCAGTCCTGAGAGGCCTACCAGAGTTAAAGCAGCACATTCACTAAGCCTTCTCGGGAACCGTAATGCACGCCAACACTTTCCATGGCACATGCGGACCTTCCTTTTGCAGCATGTGGGCAGGCTTCCTAACCACGAGCCAGAAGGCTTTGGGATGAGCTCCGAGCACTGAACTGCATGCATCCACGTCCTTTCGAGAAAACCCACTCTGCCTCACTTTGCCTCCCAGGGAACTCCTACGGTGAATCCAAGACAGGCGACGGGGCTGTTTTTCATGGAGCTCTGAGGACGCAGCTCTCTGGGTTGCCAACAGGCCAAATTTCACTTTTCTCGTCCGACGCCCTTTTCACGATGGACACCCAGCTCAGGTAGCTGAAGTTCCCGAGCAGCCAAAAGAGACACAGGTCGCACACTGGACCCCTTCCCTGAAAGCACTTTGGGAAACATGTGTTCCTCCTGAATTGCACGAGTAAGTGAACGCCTTCGTTTCCCCTCGGTCACGGTATATCTTGCCAAGGGCTAGCAATCTTCCGAGGACGACTGCACAGTTCTCTCACTGTGTCTGGGGTCGAGGTGCTGCTTGAGGGAGCAAGAGGTCAGGTGTGAATGCCGAGAAGCCGGTCAGGCATGGCGTTTCTCTCAAAGCAACTCAGCTTTACAAATTGAGGCCCCCTTGCATTACCCGGAAGCCCGGTGAGAAACGTGATCTTCAGGCTTCTTCCAAGCTCTGGAAATCTAGCTCTCCGATGGAGGAAAGACTTTGTTGCCCGGCCTTCTGCGTCCCAAAGAGTAGAGCCCAAAGACCCATGTGGCTGGAGGGTGTTCAGCAGGCACAGATGCCACTTGTGGTACACACGTCCACCACCATGTTCCTGCACCTTACTTTGAGCCTGGCGCTCAGCTGACACTCGCCCTAGGTGAAGTCCACTGCTGGATGTGCTCCTAGCAAGAAACTGCAAGCACGCTCTTTCTTTGAGGAAACCCTGCGTTCCTCCCCGGGTATTCCTGCAGGGTGTAGTAGGTGAGGCGCGCAGGGCTTTTTATTCAGTCTTTTGGCCTCAAGCGTCCTAGTTTTCAAAGGGGTAAATAATTCTTTCCCCTCAGGCTCCATTCTCGTTGTGGACACGTAGCCTGGGCAGCAGCACCTTCTACCGGGGTGAAAAGAAACACACGCGAAGAACTAGGCGCTTCCGTGAGGCCACTTTGGTAAGCAGTGTTTCTGCGTGAGGTGACGGGCTTAGCCGAGACAATGCCTCAGTCAGGCTTCGGTGACGGTGCCCCTTTCAAAGGCCTAGCAATGGTACCGGAAATGTGTTCGTCATTATAGGGGGTGAGGGGATACCGAGTCACGTTTCTGCGTGAGGTTAAGCGTCGTCCGCTTTGAGTTTCTAGGTTCACTTCCCTGCACCGTGTAGGTCTCAGGGCATCTGAGATTTTCGCCTGAAGGCTGACATGAATTGTACACGAGACCGTCCACCAGCATGCTCCTGAGGCTGGTGTCCAGGAGTGCAGGTGTAGCGGGAGCTGGCTGTTTAGTGGCCCTTCCCTCTGCGGGCATCAGGTTCAGCCCAATGTCCCACGGGGCCTGAAGTTGCTCAGAAGCCACTGATGACCCTTTGGGGTACTCCGTGTCCTTCCATGACCAGGGCCCAGCCGTGAGAGGCCGCGCCACCCTGAGAGGGATAACGGCATTCAGCCACTGCACTCACTAAGGCTTCTTGGAAGCTGCCGCCCTCCAGCGCTGACCAAGGCATATGCGGGCTTTCCTTACCACACGACAGCCTAACCATCATCAGAGGATGAGAGCACATTTCTCCAGCTGGACCAGAAGTCGACGTGCTGCCTGTGGGAGCAAGACGTCCCCTATAAATTCCGAGAAGCCTTGTAATCGCAGGTTTTGCCCAGTGCAGCTCAGGTTTACAATCTGAGGTCCCCCTTGCTTTGCCCGGACGACCAGGGAGAAACGTGTGCCTGGAGAGTCTTGTAAGCTCTGGGTATCCAGCTCTCTGACAGAGGAAACCCTTGGTTGCCGGGCCTTCTGCATACCGAGAGCTCAAAGACCATGGGGCTGGAGGTTGCTCAGAAGGCACAGACGACACTTTCGGCACACGGTGACTTTCCAGGGAAAACGGTGCAGACGAGACGATCCTCAGAATTGTGAAAGGCACACCAGCCTTACAGCACTTCAGTGACGAAAGCCTCGGGTCAACTTGTGACCATCAACTCTGCTGATGGTAACCCTGCCCCTTCCTTTGAGTATGCCGCTCTGCCGACTATCGCCTTAGCTGAAGTAATCTGCTGGATGAGCTCCGGGCAAGGAATGGCAGGCGCACTGTTTCTCTCGAGAAATCTCACTTTTCCTCCCGGGGAATTCCTGCAGGGTGTCCAGGATGAGCGACCCCTGTGCTTCTCCTTCCGTTTCCTGCCCCAAGTCTCCTGCTTTCCAAAGGGGCAAATCATGCTTTACCCTTCAGGCTCCAGCTTCTACGTGGACCTCCAGCCTGTGGACCGGCACCTTCTGCCCAGGGACCAGAGAGCCATGCGACACACCAGGCTCTCCCGTGAGGACACTTTTGTAAGCAGAGGTACTGCGACAGGTGGGGGCCTAGCCAAAACAGTGCTTCAGTCAGGCTTTGGCGACATTGGAAAGTTCTGTGGCCTAGCAGTGCTTCGGAAAATGCGTCCGGCTTTTCGGGCTGCTTCCAAAGTCACGTTTCTGCTTGAGGTAAGGGGTCGTCAGCTTGGAGTTCGTAGAAGCAATGCTAATCACCGAGTAAGGCTCAGCGCATTTCAGAACTTCGCTGGGAGTCTGACAAGCATTGCACGTGACACCGTCCGCCACCGTGTTCCTGAGACTGGTTTCCAGAGGTGGAGATCTGGCTCTCTGCCGGAGCAGGTCGCGTGGTGCCGTGCCCTCTGCATGCCTAGAGTGGAACGCAATGACCCATGGGGCTGGAGGTTGCTCACAGGCCACAGATAACACGTTGGGGACCCCATGCTCTTCCACGAGCCGGCTCCAGGCGTGAGTGAACTCGCAGTCCTGAGAGGCCTACCAGAGTTAAAGCAGCACATTCACTAAGCCTTCTCGGGAACCGTAATGCACGCCATCACTTTCCATGGCACACGCGGACCTTCCTTTTGCAGCATGTGGGCAGGCTTCCTAACCACGAGCCAGAAGGCTTTGGGATGAGCTCCGAGCACTGAACTGCATGCACCCACGTCCTTTCGAGAAAACCCACTCTGCCTCACTTTGCCTCCCAGGGAACTCCTACGGTGAATCCAAGACAGGCGACGGGGCTGTTTTTCATGGAGCTCTGAGGACGCAGCTCTCTGGGTTGCCAACAGGCCAAATTTCACTTTTCTCGTCCGACGCCCTTTTCACGATGGACACCCAGCTCAGGTATCTGAAGTTCCCGAGCAGCCAAAAGAGACACAGGTCGCACACTGGACCCCTTCCCTGAAAGCACTTTGGGAAACATGTGTTCCTCCTGAATTGCACGAGTAAGTGAACGCCTTCGTTTCCCCTCGGTCACGGTATATCTTGCCAAGGGCTAGCAATCTTCCGAGGACGTCTGCATAGTTCTCTCACTGTGTCTGGGGTCGAGGTGCTGCTTGAGGGAGCAAGAGGTCAGGTGTGAATGCCGAGAAGCCGGTCAGGCATGGCGTTTCTCTCAAAGCACCTCAGCTTTACAAAATGAGGCCCCCTTGCATTACCCGGAAGCCCGGTGAGAAACGTGATCTTCAGGCTTCTTCCAAGCTCTGGAAATCTAGCTCTCCGATGGAGGAAAGACTTTGTTGCCCGGCCTTCTGCGTCCCAAAGAGTAGAGCCCAAAGACCCATGTGGCTGGAGGGTGTTCAGCAGGCACAGATGCCACTTGTGGTACACACGTCCACCACCATGTTCCTGCACCTTACTTTGAGCCTGGCGCTCAGCTGACACTCGCCCTAGGTGAAGTCCACTGCTGGATGTGCTCCTAGCAAGAAACTGCAAGCACGCTCTTTCTTTGAGGAAACCCTGCGTTCCTCCCCGGGTATTCTTGCAGGGTGTAGTAGGTGAGGAGCGCAGGGCTTTTTATTCAGTCTTTTGGCCTCAAGCGTCCTAGTTTTCAAAGGGGTAAATAATTCTTTCCCCTCAGGCTCCATTGTCGTTGTGGACACGTAGCCTGGGCAGCAGCACCTTCTACCGGGGTGAAAAGAAACACACGCGAAGAACTAGGCGCTTCCGTGAGGCCACTTTGGTAAGCAGTGTTTCTCCGTGAGGTGACGGGCTTAGCCGAGACAATGCCTCAGTCAGGCTTCGGTGACGGTGCCCCTTTCAAAGGCCTAGCAATGGTACCGGAAATGTGTTCATCATTATAGGGGGTGAGGGGATACCGAGTCACGTTTCTGCGTGAGGTTAAGCGTCGTCAGCTTTGAGTTTCTAGGTTCACTTCCCTGCACCGTGTAGGTCTCAGGGCATCTGAGATTTTCGCCTGAAGGCTGACATGAATTGTACACGAGACCGTCCACCAGCATGTTCCTGAGGCTGGTGTCCAGGAGTGCAGGTGTAGCGGGAGCTGGCTGTTTAGTGGCCCTTCCCTCTGCGGGCATCAGGTTCAGCCCAATGTCCCACGGGGCCTGAAGTTGCTCAGAAGCCACTGATGACCCTTTGGGGTACTCCGTGTCCTTCCATGACCAGGGCCCAGCCGCGAGAGGCCGCGCCACCCTGAGAGGGATAACGGCATTCAGCCACTGCACTCACTAAGGCTTCTTGGAAGCTGCCGCCCTCCAGCGCTGACCAAGGCATATGCGGGCTTTCCTTACCACACGACAGCCTAACAATCATCAGAGGATGAGAGCACATTTCTCCAGCTGGACCAGAAGTCGACGTGCTGCCTGTGGGAGCAAGACGTCCCCTATAAATTCCGAGAAGCCTTGTAATCGCAGGTTTTGCCCAGTGCAGCTCAGGTTTACAATCTGAGGTCCCCCTTGCTTTGCCCGGACGACCAGGGAGAAACGTGTGCCTGGAGAGTCTTGTAAGCTCTGGGTATCCAGCTCTCTGACAGAGGAAACCCTTGGTTGCCGGGCCTTCTGCATACCGAGAGCTCAAAGACCATGGGGCTGGAGGTTGCTCAGAAGGCACAGACGACACTTTCGGCACACGGTGACTTTCCAGGGAAAACGGTGCAGACGAGACGCTCCTCAGACTTGTGAAAGGCACACCAGCCTTACAGCACTTCAGTGACGAAAGCCTCGGGTCAACTTGTGACCATCAACTCTGCTGATGGTAACCCTGCCCCTTCCTTTGAGTATGCCGCTCTGCCGACTATCGCCTTAGCTGAAGTACTCTGCTGGATGAGCTCCGGGCAAGGAATGGCAGGCGCACTGTTTCTCTCGAGAAATCTCACTTTTCCTCCCGGGGAATTCCTGCAGGGTGTCCAGGATGAGCGACCCCTGTGCTTCTCCTTCCGTTTTCTGCCCCAAGTCTCCTGCTTTCCAAAGGGGCAAATCATGCTTTACCCTTCAGGCTCCAGCTTCTACGTGGACCTCCAGCCTGTGGACCGGCACCTTCTGCCCAGGGACCAGAGAGCCATGCGACACACCAGGCTCTCCCGTGAGGACACTTTTGTAAGCAGAGGTACTGCGACAGGTGGGGGCCTAGCCAAAACAGTGCTTCAGTCAGGCTTTGGCGACATTGGAAAGTTCTGTGGCCTAGCAGTGCTTCGGAAAATGCGTCCGGCTTTTCGGGCTGCTTCCAAAGTCACGTTTCTGCTTGAGGTAAGGGGTCGTCAGCTTGGAGTTCGTAGAAGCAATGCTAATCACCGAGTAAGGCTCAGCGCATTTCAGAACTTCGCTGGGAGTCTGACAAGCATTGCACGTGACACCGTCCGCCACCGTGTTCCTGAGACTGGTTTCCAGAGGTGGAGATCTGGCTCTCTGCCGGAGCAGGTCGCGTGGTGCCGTGCCCTCTGCATGCCTAGAGTGGAACGCAATGACCCATGGGGCTGGAGGTTGCTCACAGGCCACAGAAAACACGTTGGGGACCCCGTGCTCTTCCACGAGCCGGCTCCAGGCGCGAGTGAACTCGCAGTCCTGAGAGGCCTACCAGAGCTAAAGCAGCACATTCACTAAGCCTTCTCAGGAACCGTAATGCACGCCAACACTTTCCATGGCACACGCGGACCTTCCTTTTGCAGCATGTGGGCAGGCTTCCTAACCACGAGCCAGAAGGCTTTGGGATGAGCTCCGAGCACTGAACTGCATGCACCCACGTCCTTTCGAGAAAACCCACTCTGCCTCACTTTGCCTCCCAGGGAACTCCTACGGTGAATCCAAGACAGGCGACGGGGCTGTTTTTCAGGGAGCTCTGAGGACGCAGCTCTCTGGGTTGCCAACAGGCCAAATTTCACTTTTCTCGTCCAACGCCCTTTTCACGATGGACACCCAGCTCAGGTAGCTGAAGTTCCCGAGAGCCAAAAGAGACACAGGTCGCACACTGGACCCCTTCCCTGAAAGCACTTTGGGAAACTTGTGTTCCTCCTGAATTGCACGAGTAAGTGAACGCCTTCGTTTCCCCTCGGTCACGGTATATCTTGCCAAGGGCTAGCAATCTTCCGAGGACGACTGCACAGTTCTCTCACTGTGTCTGGGGTCGAGGTGCTGCTTGAGGGAGCAAGAGGTCAGGTGTGAATGCCGAGAAGCCGGTCAGGCATTGCGTTTCTCTCAAAGCACCTCAGCTTTACAAAATGAGGCCCCCTTGCATTACCCGGAAGCCCGGTGAGAAACGTGATCTTCAGGCTTCTTCCAAGCTCTGGAAATCTAGCTCTCCAATGGAGGAAAGACTTTGTTGCCCGGCCTTCTGCGTCCCAAAGAGTAGAGCCCAAAGACCCATGTGGCTGGAGGGTGTTCAGCAGGCACAGATGCCACTTGTGGTACACACGTCCACCACCATGTTCCTGCACCTTACTTTGAGCCTGGCGCTCAGCTGACACTCGCCCTAGGTGAAGTCCACTGCTGGATGTGCTCCTAGCAAGAAACTGCAAGCACGCTCTTTCTTTGAGGAAACCCTGCGTTCCTCCCCGGGTATTCTTGCAGGGTGTAGTAGGTGAGGAGCGCAGGGCTTTTTATTCAGTCTTTTGGCCTCAAGCGTCCTAGTTTTCAAAGGGGTAAATAATTCTTTCCTCTCAGCCTACATTCTCGTTGTGGACACGTAGCCTGGGCAGCAGCACCTTCTACCGGGGTGAAAAACACACGCGAAGAACTAGGCGCTTCCGTGAGGCCACTTTGGTAAGCAGTGTTTCTGCGTGAGGTGACGGGCTTAGCCGAGACAATGCCTCAGTCAGGCTTCGGTGACGGTGCCCCTTTCAAAGGCCTAGCAATGGTACCGGAAATGTGTTCGTCATTATAGGGGGTGAGGGGATACCGAGTCACGTTTGTGCGTGAGGTTAAGCGTCGTCAGCTTTGAGTTTCTAGGTTCACTTCCCTGCACCGTGTAGGTCTCAGGGCATCTGAGATTTTCGCCTGAAGGCTGACATGAATTGTACACGAGACCGTCCACCAGCATGTTCCTGAGGCTGGTGTCCAGGAGTGCAGGTGTAGCGGGAGCTGGCTGTTTAGTGGCCCTTCCCTCTGCGGGCATCAGGTTCAGCCCAATGTCCCACGGGGCCTGAAGTTGCTCAGAAGCCACTGATGACCCTTTGGGGTACTCCGTGTCCTTCCATGACCAGGGCCCAGCCGCGAGAGGCCGCGCCACCCTGAGAGGGATAACGGCATTCAGCCACTGCACTCACTAAGGCTTCTTGGAAGCTGCCGCCCTCCAGCGCTGACCAAGGCATATGCGGGCTTTCCTTACCACACGACAGCCTAACAATCATCAGAGGATGAGAGCACATTTCTCCAGCTGGACCAGAAGTCGACGTGCTGCCTGTGGGAGCAAGACGTCCCCTATAAATTCCGAGAAGCCTTGTAATCGCAGGTTTTGCCCAGTGCAGCTCAGGTTTACAATCTGAGGTCCCCCTTGCTTTGCCCGGATGACCAGGGAGAAACGTGTGCCTGGAGAGTCTTGTAAGCTCTGGGTATCCAGCTCTCTGACAGAGGAAACCCTTGGTTGCCGGGCCTTCTGCATACCGAGAGCTCAAAGACCATGGGGCTGGAGGTTGCTCAGAAGGCACAGACGACACTTTCGGCACACGGTGACTTTCCAGGGAAAACGGTGCAGACGAGACGCTCCTCAGACTTGTGAAAGGCACACCAGCCTTACAGCACTTCAGTGACGAAAGCCTCGGGTCAACTTGTGACCATCAACTCTGCTGATGGTAACCCTGCCCCTTCCTTTGAGTATGCCGCTCTGCCGACTATCGCCTTAGCTGAAGTACTCTGCTGGATGAGCTCCGGGCAAGGAATGGCAGGCGCACTGTTTCTCTCGAGAAATCTCACTTTTCCTCCCGGGGAATTCCTGCAGGGTGTCCAGGATGAGCGACCCATGTGCTTCTCCTTCCGTTTTCTGCCCCAAGTCTCCTGCTTTCCAAAGGGGCAAATCATGCTTTACCCTTCAGGCTCCAGCTTCTACGTGGACCTCCAGCCTGTGGACCGGCACCTTCTGCCCAGGGACCAGAGAGCCATGCGACACACCAGGCTCTCCCGTGAGGACACTTTTGTAAGCAGAGGTACTGCGACAGGTGGGGGCCTAGCCAAAACAATGCTTCAGTCAGGCTTTGGCGACATTGGAAAGTTCTGTGGCCTAGCAGTGCTTCGGAAAATGCGTCCGGCTTTTCGGGCTGCTTCCAAAGTCACGTTTCTGCTTGAGGTAAGGGGTCGTCAGCTTGGAGTTCGTAGAAGCAATGCTAATCACCGAGTAAGGCTCAGCGCATTTCAGAACTTCGCTGGGAGTCTGACAAGCATTGCACGTGACACCGTCCGCCACCGTGTTCCTGAGACTGGTTTCCAGAGGTGGAGATCTGGCTCTCTGCCGGAGCAGGTCGCGTGGTGCCGTGCCCTCTGCATGCCTAGAGTGGAACGCAATGACCCATGGGGCTGGAGGTTGCTCACAGGCCACAGAAAACACGTTGGGGACCCCGTGCTCTTCCACGAGCCAGCTCCAGGCGCGAGTGAACTCGCAGTCCTGAGAGGCCTACCAGAGTTAAAGCAGCACATTCACTAAGCCTTCTCGGGAACCGTAATGCACGCCAACACTTTCCATGGCACACGCGGACCTTCCTTTTGCAGCATGTGGGCAGGCTTCCTAACCACGAGCCAGAAGGCTTTGGGATGAGCTCCGAGCACTGAACTGCATGCACCCACGTCCTTTCGAGAAAACCCACTCTGCCTCACTTTGCCTCCCAGGGAACTCCTACGGTGAATCCAAGACAGGCGACGGGGCTGTTTTCCATGGAGCTCTGAGAACGCAGCTCTCTGGGTTGCCAACAGGCCAAATTTCACTTTTCTCGTCCGACGCCCTTTTCACGATGGACACCCAGCTCAGGTAGCTGAAGTTCCCGAGCAGCCAAAAGAGACACAGGTCGCACACTGGACCCCTTCCCTGAAAGCACTTTGGGAAACATGTGTTCCTCCTGAATTGCACGAGTAAGTGAACGCCTTCGTTTCCCCTCGGTCACGGTATATCTTGCCAAGGGCTAGCAATCTTCCGAGGACGACTGCACAGTTCTCTCACTGTGTCTGGGGTCGAGGTGCTGCTTGAGGGAGCAAGAGGTCAGGTGTGAATGCCGAGAAGCCGGTCAGGCATGGCGTTTCTCTCAAAGCACCTCAGCTTTACAAAATGAGGCCCCCTTGCATTACCCGGAAGCCCGGTGAGAAACGTGATCTTCAGGCTTTTTCCAAGCTCTGGAAATCTAGCTCTCCAATGGAGGAAAGACTTTGTTGCCCGGCCTTCTGCGTCCCAAAGAGTAGAGCCCAAAGACCCATGTGGCTGGAGGGTGTTCAGCAGGCACAGATGCCACTTGTGGTACACACGTCCACCACCATGTTCCTGCACCTTACTTTGAGCCTGGCACTCAGCTGACACTCGCCCTAGGTGAAGTCCACTGCTGGATGTGCTCCTAGCAAGAAACTGCAAGCACGCTCTTTCTTTGAGGAAACCCTGCGTTCATCCCCGGGTATTCTTGCAGGGTGTAGTAGGTGAGGAGCGCAGGGCTTTTTATTCAGTCTTTTGGCCTCAAGCGTCCTAGTTTTCAAAGGGGTAAATAATTCTTTCCCCTCAGGCTCCATTCTCGCTGTGGACACGTAGCCTGGGCAGCAGCACCTTCTACCGGGGTGAAAAGAAACACACGCGAAGAACTAGGCGCTTCCGTGAGGCCACTTTGGTAAGCAGTGTTTCTGCGTGAGGTGACGGGCTTAGCCGAGACAATGCCTCAGTCAGGCTTCGGTGACGGTGCCCCTTTCAAAGGCCTAGCAATGGTACCGGAAATGTGTTCGTCATTATAGGGGGTGAGGGGATACCGAGTCACGTTTCTGCGTGAGGTTAAGCGTCGTCAGCTTTGAGTTTCTAGGTTCACTTCCCTGCACCGTGTAGGTCTCAGGGCATCTGAGATTTTCGCCTGAAGGCTGACATGGATTGTACACGAGACCGTCCACCAGCATGTTCCTGAGGCTGGTGTCCAGGAGTGCAGGTGTAGCGGGAGCTGGCTGTTTAGTGGCCCTTCCCTCTGCGGGCATCAGGTTCAGCCCAATGTCCCACGGGGCCTGAAGTTGCTCAGAAGCCACTGATGACCCTTTGGGGTACTCCGTGTCCTTCCATGACCAGGGCCCAGCCGCGAGAGGCCGCGCCACCCTGAGAGGGATAACGGCATTCAGCCACTGCACTCACTAAGGCTTCTTGGAAGCTGCCGCCCTCCAGCGCTGACCAAGGCATATGCGGGCTTTCCTTACCACACGACAGCCTAACCATCATCAGAGGATGAGAGCACATTTCTCCAGCTGGACCAGAAGTCGACGTGCTGCCTGTGGGAGCAAGACGTCCCCTATAAATTCCGAGAAGCCTTGTAATCGCAGGTTTTGCCCAGTGCAGCTCAGGTTTACAATCTGAGGTCCCCCTTGCTTTGCCCGGACGACCAGGGAGAAACGTGTGCCTGGAGAGTCTTGTAAGCTCTGGGTATCCAGCTCTCTGACAGAGGAAACCCTTGGTTGCTGGGCCCTCTGCATACCGAGAGCTCAAAGACCATGGGGCTGGAGGTTGCTCAGAAGGCACAGACGACACTTCCGGCACACGGTGACTTTCCAGGGAAAACGGGGCAGACGAGACGCTCCTCAGAATTGTGAAAGGCACACCAGCCTTACAGCACTTCAGTGACGAAAGCCTCGGGTCAACTTGTGACCATCAGCTCTGCTGATGGTAACCCTGCCCCTTCCTTTGAGTATGCCACTCTGCCCACTATCGCCTTAGCTGAAGTAATCTGCTGGATGAGCTCCGGGCAAGGAATGGCAGGCGCACTGTTTCTCTCGAGAAATCTCACTTTTCCTCCCGGGGAATTCCTGCAGGGTGTCCAGGATGAGCGACCCCTGTGCTTCTCCTTCCGTTTTCTGCCCCAAGTCTCCTGCTTTCCAAAGGGGCAAATCATGCTTTACCCTTCAGGCTCCAGCTTCTACGTGGACCTCCAGCCTGTGGACCGGCACCTTCTGCCCAGGGACCAGAGAGCCATGCGACACACCAGGCTCTCCCGTGAGGACACTTTTGTAAGCAGAGGTACTGCGACAGGTGGGGGCCTAGCCAAAACAGTGCTTCAGTCAGGCTTTGGGGACATTGGAAATTTCTTTGGCCTAGCAGTGCTTCGGAAAATGCATCCGGCTTTTCGGGCTGCTTCCAAAGTCACGTTTCTGCTTGAGGTAAGTGGTCGTCAGCTTGGAGTTCGTAGAAGCAATGCTAATCACCGAGTAAGGCTCAGCGCATTTCAGAACTTCGCTGGGAGTCTGACAAGCATTGCACGTGACACCGTCCGCCACCGTGTTCCTGAGACTGGTTTCCAGAGGTGGAGATCTGGCTCTCTGCCGGAGCAGGTCGCGTGGTGCCGTGCCCTCTGCATGCCTAGAGTGGAACGCAATGACCCATGGGGCTGGAGGTTGCTCACAGGCCACAGATAACACGTTGGGGACCCCGTGCTCTTCCACGAGCCGGCTCCAGGCGCGAGTGAACTCGCAGTCCTGAGAGGCCTACCAGAGTTAAAGCAGCACATTCACTAAGCCTTCTCGGGAACCGTAATGCACGCCAACACTTTCCATGGCACACGCGGACCTTCCTTTTGCAGCATGTGGGCAGGCTTCCTAACCACGAGCCAGAAGGCTTTGGGATGAGCTCCGAGCACTGAACTGCATGCACCCACGTCCTTTCGAGAAAACCCACTCTGCCTCACTTTGCCTCCCAGGGAACTCCTACGGTGAATCCAAGACAGGCGATGGGGCTGTTTTTCAGGGAGCTCTGAGGACGCAGCTCTCTGGGTTGCCAACAGGCCAAATTTCACTTTTCTCGTCCGACGCCCTTTTCACGATGGACACCCAGCTCAGGTAGCTGAAGTTCCCGAGCAGCCAAAAGAGACACAGGTCGCACACTGGACCCCTTCCCTGAAAGCACTTTGGGAAACATGTGTTCCTCCTGAATTGCACGAGTAAGTGAACGCCTTCGTTTCCCCTCGGTCACGGTATATCTTGCCAAGGGCTAGCAATCTTCCGAGGACGACTGCACAGTTCTCTCACTGTGTCTGGGGTCGAGGTGCTGCTTGGGGGAGCAAGAGGTCAGGTGTGAATGCCGAGAAGCCGGTCAGGCATGGCGTTTCTCTCAAAGCACCTCAGCTTTACAAAATGAGGCCCCCTTGCATTACCCAGAAGCCCGGTGAGAAACGTGATCTTCAGGCTTCTTCCAAGCTCTGGAAATCTAGCTCTCCGATGGAGGAAAGACTTTGTTGCCTGGCCTTCTGCGTCCCAAAGAGTAGAGCCCAAAGACCCATGTGGCTGGAGGGTGTTCAGCAGGCACAGATGCCACTTGTGGTACACACGTCCAACACCATGTTCCTGCACCTTACTTTGAGCCTGGCGCTCAGCTGACACTCGCCCTAGGTGAAGTCCACTGCTGGATGTGCTCCTAGCAAGAAACTGCAAGCACGCTCTTTCTTTGAGGAAACCCTGTGTTCCTCCCCGGGTATTCTTGCAGGGTGTAGTAGGTGAGGAGCGCAGGGCTTTTTATTCAGTCTTTTGGCCTCAAGCGTCCTAGTTTTCAAAGGGGTAAATAATTCTTTCCCCTCAGGCTCCATTCTCGTTGTGGACACGTAGCCTGGGCAGCAGCACCTTCTACCGGGGTGAAAAGAAACACACGCGAATAACTAGGCGCTTCCGTGAGGCCACTTTGGTAAGCAGTGTTTCTGCGTGAGGTGACGGGCTTAGCCGAGACAATGCCTCAGTCAGGCTTCGGTGACGGTGCCCCTTTCAAAGGCCTAGCAATGGTACCGGAAATGTGTTCGTCATTATAGGGGGTGAGGGGATACCGAGTCACGTTTCTGCGTGAGGTTAAGCGTCGTCAGCTTTGAGTTTCTAGGTTCACTTCCCTGCACCGTGTAGGTCTCAGGGCATCTGAGATTTTCGCCTGAAGGCTGACATGAATTGTACACGAGACCATCCACCAGCATGTTCCTGAGGCTGGTGTCCAGGAGTGCAGGTGTAGCGGGCGCTGGCTGTTTAGTGGCCCTTCCCTCTGCGGGCATCAGGTTCAGCCCAATGTCCCACGGGACCTGAAGTTGCTCAGAAGCCACTGATGACCCTTTGGGGTACTCCGTGTCCTTCCATGACCAGGGCCCAGCTACGAGAGGCCGCGCCACCCTGAGAGGGATAACGGCATTCAGCCACTGCACTCACTAAGGCTTCTTGGAAGCTGCCGCCCTCCAGCGCTGACCAAGGCATATGCGGGCTTTCCTTACCACACGACAGCCTAACCATCATCAGAGGATGAGAGCACATTTCTCCAGCTGGACCAGAAGTCGACGTGCTGCCTGTGGGAGCAAGACGTCCCCTATAAATTCCGAGAAGCCTTGTAATCGCAGGTTTTGCCCAGTGCAGCTCAGGTTTACAATCTGAGGTCCCCCTTGCTTTGCCCGGACGACCAGGGAGAAACGTGTGCCTGGAGAGTCTTGTAAGCTCTGGGTATCCAGCTCTCTGACAGAGGAAACCCTTGGTTGCCGGGCCTTCTGCATACCGAGAGCTCAAAGACCATGGGGCTGGACGTTGCTCAGAAGGCACAGACAACACTTTCGGCACACGGTGACTTTCCAGGGAAAACGGTGCAGACGAGACGCTCCTCAGACTTGTGAAAGGCACACCAGCCTTACAGCACTTCAGTGACGAAAGCCTCGGGTCAACTTGTGACCATCAACTCTGCTGATGGTAACCCTGCCCCTTCCTTTGAGTATGCCGCTCTGCCGACTATCGCCTTAGCTGAAGTACTCTGCTGGATGAGCTCCGGGCAAGGAATGGCAGGCGCACTGTTTCTCTCGAGAAATCTCACTTTTCCTCCCGGGGAATTCCTGCAGGGTGTCCAGGATGAGCGACCCCTGTGCTTCTCCTTCCGTTTCCTGCCCCAAGTCTCCTGCTTTCCAAAGGGGCAAATCATGCTTTACCCTTCAGGCTCCAGCTTCTACGTGGACCTCCAGCCTGTGGACCGGCACCTTATGCCCAGGGACCAGAGAGCCATGCGACACACCAGGCTCTCCCGTGAGGACACTTTTGTAAGCAGAGGTACTGCGACAGGTGGGGGCCTAGCCAAAACAGTGCTTCAGTCAGGCTTTGGCGACATTGGAAAGTTCTGTGGCCTAGCAGTGCTTCGGAAAATGCGTCCGGCTTTTCGGGCTGCTTCCAAAGTCACGTTTCTGCTTGAGGTAAGGGGTCGTCAGCTTGGAGTTCGTAGAAGCAATGCTAATCACCGAGTAAGGCTCAGCGCATTTCAGAACTTCGCTGGGAGTCTGACAAGCATTGCACGTGACACCGTCCGCCACCGTGTTCCTGAGACTGGTTTCCAGAGGTGGAGATCTGGCTCTCTGCCGGAGCAGGTCGCGTGGTGCCGTGCCCTCTGCATGCCTAGAGTGGAACGCAATGACCCATGGGGCTGGAGGTTGCTCACAGGCCACAGATAACACGTTGGGGACCCCATGCTCTTCCACGAGCCGGCTCCAGGCGTGAGTGAACTCGCAGTCCTGAGAGGCCTACCAGAGTTAAAGCAGCACATTCACTAAGCCTTCTCGGGAACCGTAATGCACGCCAACACTTTCCATGGCACACGCGGACCTTCCTTTTGCAGCATGTGGGCAGGCTTCCTAACCACGAGCCAGAAGGCTTTGGGATGAGCTCCGAGCACTGAACTGCATGCACCCACGTCCTTTCGAGAAAACCCACTCTGCCTCACTTTGCCTCCCAGGGAACTCCTACGGTGAATCCAAGACAGGCGACGGGGCTGTTTTTCAGGGAGCTCTGAGGACGCAGCTCTCTGGGTTGCCAACAGGCCAAATTTCACTTTTCTCGTCCGACGCCCTTTTCACGATGGACACCCAGCTGAGGTATCTGAAGTTCCCGAGCAGCCAAAAGAGACACAGGTCGCACACTGGACCCCTTCCCTGAAAGCACTTTGGGAAACATGTGTTCCTCCTGAATTGCACGAGTAAGTGAACGCCTTCGTTTCCCCTCGGTCACGGTATATCTTGCCAAGGGCTAGCAATCTTCCGAGGACGTCTGCATAGTTCTCTCACTGTGTCTGGGGTCGAGGTGCTGCTTGAGGGAGCAAGAGGTCAGGTGTGAATGCCGAGAAGCCGGTCAGGCATGGCGTTTCTCTCAAAGCACCTCAGCTTTACAAAATGAGGCCCCCTTGCATTACCCGGAAGCCCGGTGAGAAACGTGATCTTCAGGCTTCTTCCAAGCTCTGGAAATCTAGCTCTCCGATGGAGGAAAGACTTTGTTGCCCGGCCTTCTGCGTCCCAAAGAGTAGAGCCCAAAGACCCATGTGGCTGGAGGGTGTTCAGCAGGCACAGATGCCACTTGTGGTACACACGTCCACCACCATGTTCCTGCACCTTACTTTGAGCCTGGCGCTCAGCTGACACTCGCCCTAGGTGAAGTCCACTGCTGGATGTGCTCCTAGCAAGAAACTGCAAGCACGCTCTTTCTTTGAGGAAACCCTGCGTTCCTCCCCGGGTATTCTTGCAGGGTGTAGTAGGTGAGGAGCGCAGGGCTTTTTATTCAGTCTTTTGGCCTCAAGCGTCCTAGTTTTCAAAGGGGTAAATAATTCTTTCCCCTCAGGCTCCATTGTCGTTGTGGACACGTAGCCTGGGCAGCAGCACCTTCTACCGGGGTGAAAAGAAACACACGCGAAGAACTAGGCGCTTCCGTGAGGCCACTTTGGTAAGCAGTGTTTCTGCGTGAGGTGACGGGCTTAGCCGAGACAATGCCTCAGTCAGGCTTCGGTGACGGTGCCCCTTTCAAAGGCCTAGCAATGGTACCGGAAATGTGTTCATCATTATAGGGGGTGAGGGGATACCGAGTCACGTTTCTGCGTGAGGTTAAGCGTCGTCAGCTTTGAGTTTCTAGGTTCACTTCCCTGCACCGTGTAGGTCTCAGGGCATCTGAGATTTTCGCCTGAAGGCTGACATGAATTGTACACGAGACCGTCCACCAGCATGTTCCTGAGGCTGGTGTCCAGGAGTGCAGGTGTAGCGGGAGCTGGCTGTTTAGTGGCCCTTCCCTCTGCGGGCATCAGGTTCAGCCCAATGTCCCACGGGGCCTGAAGTTGCTCAGAAGCCACTGATGACCCTTTGGGGTACTCCGTGTCCTTCCATGACCAGGGCCCAGCCGTGAGAGGCCGCGCCACCCTGAGAGGGATAACGGCATTCAGCCACTGCACTCACTAAGGCTTCTTGGAAGCTGCCGCCCTCCAGCGCTGACCAAGGCATATGCGGGCTTTCCTTACCACACGACAGCCTAACAATCATCAGAGGATGAGAGCACATTTCTCCAGCTGGACCAGAAGTCGACGTGCTGCCTGTGGGAGCAAGACGTCCCCTATAAATTCCGAGAAGCCTTGTAATCGCAGGTTTTGCCCAGTGCAGCTCAGGTTTACAATCTGAGGTCCCCCTTGCTTTGCCCGGACGACCAGGGAGAAACGTGTGCCTGGAGAGTCTTGTAAGCTCTGGGTATCCAGCTCTCTGACAGAGGAAACCCTTGGTTGCCGGGCCTTCTGCATACCGAGAGCTCAAAGACCATGGGGCTGGAGGTTGCTCAGAAGGCACAGACGACACTTTCGGCACACGGTGACTTTCCAGGGAAAACGGTGCAGACGAGACGCTCCTCAGACTTGTGAAAGGCACACCAGCCTTACAGCACTTCAGTGACGAAAGCCTCGGGTCAACTTGTGACCATCAACTCTGCTGATGGTAACCCTGCCCCTTCCTTTGAGTATGCCGCTCTGCCGACTATCGCCTTAGCTGAAGTACTCTGCTGGATGAGCTCCGGGCAAGGAATGGCAGGCGCACTGTTTCTCTCGAGAAATCTCACTTTTCCTCCCGGGGAATTCCTGCAGGGTGTCCAGGATGAGCGACCCCTGTGCTTCTCCTTCCGTTTTCTGCCCCAAGTCTCCTGCTTTCCAAAGGGGCAAATCATGCTTTACCCTTCAGGCTCCAGCTTCTACGTGGACCTCCAGCCTGTGGACCGGCACCTTCTGCCCAGGGACCAGAGAGCCATGCGACACACCAGGCTCTCCCGTGAGGACACTTTTGTAAGCAGAGGTACTGCGACAGGTGGGGGCCTAGCCAAAACAGTGCTTCAGTCAGGCTTTGGCGACATTGGAAAGTTCTGTGGCCTAGCAGTGCTTCGGAAAATGCGTCCGGCTTTTCGGGCTGCTTCCAAAGTCACGTTTCTGCTTGAGGTAAGGGGTCGTCAGCTTGGAGTTCGTAGAAGCAATGCTAATCACCGAGTAAGGCTCAGCGCATTTCAGAACTTCGCTGGGAGTCTGACAAGCATTGCACGTGACACCGTCCGCCACCGTGTTCCTGAGACTGGTTTCCAGAGGTGGAGATCTGGCTCTCTGCCGGAGCAGGTCGCGTGGTGCCGTGCCCTCTGCATGCCTAGAGTGGAACGCAATGACCCATGGGGCTGGAGGTTGCTCACAGGCCACAGAAAACACGTTGGGGACCCCGTGCTCTTCCACGAGCCGGCTCCAGGCGCGAGTGAACTCGCAGTCCTGAGAGGCCTACCAGAGCTAAAGCAGCACATTCACTAAGCCTTCTCGGGAACCGTAATGCACGCCAACACTTTCCATGGCACACGCGGACCTTCCTTTTGCAGCATGTGGGCAGGCTTCCTAACCACGAGCCAGAAGGCTTTGGGATGAGCTCCGAGCACTGAACTGCATGCACCCACGTCCTTTCGAGAAAACCCACTCTGCCTCACTTTGCCTCCCAGGGAACTCCTACGGTGAATCCAAGACAGGTGACGGGGCTGTTTTTCAGGGAGCTCTGAGGACGCAGCTCTCTGGGTTGCCAACAGGCCAAATTTCACTTTTCTCGTCCAACGCCCTTTTCACGATGGACACCCAGCTCAGGTAGCTGAAGTTCCCGAGAGCCAAAAGAGACACAGGTCGCACACTGGACCCCTTCCCTGAAAGCACTTTGGGAAACTTGTGTTCCTCCTGAATTGCACGAGTAAGTGAACGCCTTCGTTTCCCCTCGGTCACGGTATATCTTGCCAAGGGCTAGCAGTCTTCCGAGGACGACTGCACAGTTCTCTCACTGTGTCTGGGGTCGAGGTGCTGCTTGAGGGAGCAAGAGGTCAGGTGTGAATGCCGAGAAGCCGGTCAGGCATTGCGTTTCTCTCAAAGCACCTCAGCTTTACAAAATGAGGCCCCCTTGCATTACCCGGAAGCCCGGTGAGAAACGTGATCTTCAGGCTTCTTCCAAGCTCTGGAAATCTAGCTCTCCAATGGAGGAAAGACTTTGTTGCCCGGCCTTCTGCGTCCCAAAGAGTAGAGCCCAAAGACCCATGTGGCTGGAGGGTGTTCAGCAGGCACAGATGCCACTTGTGGTACACACGTCCACCACCATGTTCCTGCACCTTACTTTGAGCCTGGCGCTCAGTTGACACTCGCCCTAGGTGAAGTCCACTGCTGGATGTGCTCCTAGCAAGAAACTGCAAGCACGCTCTTTCTTTGAGGAAACCCTGCGTTCCTCCCCGGGTATTCTTGCAGGGTGTATTAGGTGAGGAGCGCAGGGCTTTTTATTCAGTCTTTTGGCCTCAAGCGTCCTAGTTTTCAAAGGGGTAAATAATTCTTTCCTCTCAGCCTACATTCTCGTTGTGGACACGTAGCCTGGGCAGCAGCACCTTCTACCGGGGTGAAAAACACACGCGAAGAACTAGGCGCTTCCGTGAGGCCACTTTGGTAAGCAGTGTTTCTGCGTGAGGTGACGGGCTTAGCCGAGACAATGCCTCAGTCAGGCTTCGGTGACGGTGCCCCTTTCAAAGGCCTAGCAATGGTACCGGAAATGTGTTCGTCATTATAGGGAGTGAGGGGATACCGAGTCACGTTTGTGCGTGAGGTTAAGCGTCGTCAGCTTTGAGTTTCTAGGTTCACTTCCCTGCACCGTGTAGGTCTCAGGGCATCTGAGATTTTCGCCTGAAGGCTGACATGAATTGTACACGAGACCGTCCACCAGCATGTTCCTGAGGCTGGTGTCCAGGAGTGCAGGTGTAGCGGGAGCTGGCTGTTTAGTGGCCCTTCCCTCTGCGGGCATCAGGTTCAGCCCAATGTCCCACGGGGCCTGAAGTTGCTCAGAAGCCACTGATGACCCTTTGGGGTACTCCGTGTCCTTCCATGACCAGGGCCCAGCCGCGAGAGGCCGCGCCACCCTGAGAGGGATAACGGCATTCAGCCACTGCACTCACTAAGGCTTCTTGGAAGCTGCCGCCCTCCAGCGCTGACCAAGGCATATACGGGCTTTCCTTACCACACGACAGCCTAACAATCATCAGAGGATGAGAGCACATTTCTCCAGCTGGACCAGAAGTCGACGTGCTGCCTGTGGGAGCAAGACGTCCCCTATAAATTCCGAGAAGCCTTGTAATCGCAGGTTTTGCCCAGTGCAGCTCAGGTTTACAATCTGAGGTCCCCCTTGCTTTGCCCGGATGACCAGGGAGAAACGTGTGCCTGGAGAGTCTTGTAAGCTCTGGGTATCCAGCTCTCTGACAGAGGAAACCCTTGGTTGCCGGGCCTTCTGCATACCGAGAGCTCAAAGACCATGGGGCTGGAGGTTGCTCAGAAGGCACAGACGACACTTTCGGCACACGGTGACTTTCCAGGGAAAACGGTGCAGACGAGACGCTCCTCAGACTTGTGAAAGGCACACCAGCCTTACAGCACTTCAGTGACGAAAGCCTCGGGTCAACTTGTGACCATCAACTCTGCTGATGGTAACCCTGCCCCTTCCTTTGAGTATGCCGCTCTGCCGACTATCGCCTTAGCTGAAGTACTCTGCTGGATGAGCTCCGGGCAAGGAATGGCAGGCGCACTGTTTCTCTCGAGAAATCTCACTTTTCCTCCCGGGGAATTCCTGCAGGGTGTCCAGGATGAGCGACCCCTGTGCTTCTCCTTCCGTTTTCTGCCCCAAGTCTCCTGCTTTCCAAAGGGGCAAATCATGCTTTACCCTTCAGGCTCCAGCTTCTACGTGGACCTCCAGCCTGTGGACCGGCACCTTCTGCCCAGGGACCAGAGAGCCATGCGACACACCAGGCTCTCCCGTGAGGACACTTTTGTAAGCAGAGGTACTGCGACAGGTGGGGGCCTAGCCAAAACAGTGCTTCAGTCAGGCTTTGGCGACATTGGAAAGTTCTGTGGCCTAGCAGTGCTTCGGAAAATGCGTCCGGCTTTTCGGGCTGCTTCCAAAGTCACGTTTCTGCTTGAGGTAAGGGGTCGTCAGCTTGGAGTTCGTAGAAGCAATGCTAATCACCGAGTAAGGCTCAGCGCATTTCAGAACTTCGCTGGGAGTCTGACAAGCATTGCACGTGACACCGTCCGCCACCGTGTTCCTGAGACTGGTTTCCAGAGGTGGAGATCTGGCTCTCTGCCGGAGCAGGTCGCGTGGTGCCGTGCCCTCTGCATGCCTAGAGTGGAACGCAATGACCCATGGGGCTGGAGGTTGCTCACAGGCCACAGATAACACGTTGGGGACCCCGTGCTCTTCCACGAGCCGGCTCCAGGCGCGAGTGAACTCGCAGTCCTGAGAGGCCTACCAGAGTTAAAGCAGCACATTCACTAAGCCTTCTCGGGAACCGTAATGCACGCCAACACTTTCCATGGCACACGCGGACCTTCCTTTTGCAGCATGTGGGCAGGCTTCCTAACCACGAGCCAGAAGGCTTTGGGATGAGCTCCGAGCACTGAACTGCATGCACCCACGTCCTTTCGAGAAAACCCACTCTGCCTCACTTTGCCTCCCAGGGAACTCCTACGGTGAATCCAAGACAGGCGACGGGGCTGTTTTCCATGGAGCTCTGAGAACGCAGCTCTCTGGGTTGCCAACAGGCCAAATTTCACTTTTCTCGTCCGACGCCCTTTTCACGATGGACACCCAGCTCAGGTAGCTGAAGTTCCCGAGCAGCCAAAAGAGACACAGGTCGCACACTGGACCCCTTCCCTGAAAGCACTTTGGGAAACATGTGTTCCTCCTGAATTGCACGAGTAAGTGAACGCCTTCGTTTCCCCTCGGTCACGGTATATCTTGCCAAGGGCTAGCAATCTTCCGAGGACGACTGCACAGTTCTCTCACTGTGTCTGGGGTCGAGGTGCTGCTTGAGGGAGCAAGAGGTCAGGTGTGAATGCCGAGAAGCCGGTCAGGCATGGCGTTTCTCTCAAATCACCTCAGCTTTACAAAATGAGGCCCCCTTGCATTACCCGGAAGCCCGGTGAGAAACGTGATCTTCAGGCTTCTTCCAAGCTCTGGAAATCTAGCTCTCCAATGGAGGAAAGACTTTGTTGCCCGGCCTTCTGCGTCCCAAAGAGTAGAGCCCAAAGACCCATGTGGCTGGAGGGTGTTCAGCAGGCACAGATGCCACTTGTGGTACACACGTCCACCACCATGTTCCTGCACCTTACTTTGAGCCTGGCACTCAGCTGACACTCCCCCTAGGTGAAGTCCACTGCTGGATGTGCTCCTAGCAAGAAACTGCAAGCACGCTCTTTCTTTGAGGAAACCCTGCGTTCATCCCCGGGTATTCTTGCAGGGTGTAGTAGGTGAGGAGCGCAGGGCTTTTTATTCAGTCTTTTGGCCTCAAGCGTCCTAGTTTTCAAAGGGGTAAATAATTCTTTCCCCTCAGGCTCCATTCTCGCTGTGGACACGTAGCCTGGGCAGCAGCACCTTCTACCGGGGTGAAAAGAAACACACGCGAAGAACTAGGCGCTTCCGTGAGGCCACTTTGGTAAGCAGTGTTTCTGCGTGAGGTGACGGGCTTAGCCGAGACAATGCCTCAGTCAGGCTTCGGTGACGGTGCCCCTTTCAAAGGCCTAGCAATGGTACCGGAAATGTGTTCGTCATTATAGGGGGTGAGGGGATACCGAGTCACGTTTCTGCGTGAGGTTAAGCGTCGTCAGCTTTGAGTTTCTAGGTTCACTTCCCTGCACCGTGTAGGTCTCAGGGCATCTGAGATTTTCGCCTGAAGGCTGACATGGATTGTACACGAGACCGTCCACCAGCATGTTCCTGAGGCTGGTGTCCAGGAGTGCAGGTGTAGCGGGAGCTGGCTGTTTAGTGGCCCTTCCCTCTGCGGGCATCAGGTTCAGCCCAATGTCCCACGGGGCCTGAAGTTGCTCAGAAGCCACTGATGACCCTTTGGGGTACTCCGTGTCCTTCCATGACCAGGGCCCAGCCGCGAGAGGCCGCGCCACCCTGAGAGGGATAATGGCATTCAGCCACTGCACTCACTAAGGCTTCTTGGAAGCTGCCGCCCTCCAGCGCTGACCAAGGCATATGCGGGCTTTCCTTACCACACGACAGCCTAACCATCATCAGAGGATGAGAGCACATTTCTCCAGCTGGACCAGAAGTCGACGTGCTGCCTGTGGGAGCAAGACGTCCCCTATAAATTCCGAGAAGCCTTGTAATCGCAGGTTTTGCCCAGTGCAGCTCAGGTTTACAATCTGAGGTCCCCCTTGCTTTGCCCGGACGACCAGGGAGAAACGTGTGCCTGGAGAGTCTTGTAAGCTCTGGGTATCCAGCTCTCTGACAGAGGAAACCCTTGGTTGCTGGGCCCTCTGCATACCGAGAGCTCAAAGACCATGGGGCTGGAGGTTGCTCAGAAGGCACAGACGACACTTCCGGCACACGGTGACTTTCCAGGGAAAACGGGGCAGACGAGACGCTCCTCAGAATTGTGAAAGGCACACCAGCCTTACAGCACTTCAGTGACGAAAGCCTCGGGTCAACTTGTGACCATCAGCTCTGCTGATGGTAACCCTGCCCCTTCCTTTGAGTATGCCACTCTGCCCACTATCGCCTTAGCTGAAGTAATCTGCTGGATGAGCTCCGGGCAAGGAATGGCAGGCGCACTGTTTCTCTCGAGAAATCTCACTTTTCCTCCCGGGGAATTCCTGCAGGGTGTCCAGGATGAGCGACCCCTGTGCTTCTCCTTCCGTTTTCTGCCCCAAGTCTCCTGCTTTCCAAAGGGGCAAATCATGCTTTACCCTTCAGGCTCCAGCTTCTACGTGGACCTCCAGCCTGTGGACCGGCACCTTCTGCCCAGGGACCAGAGAGCCATGCGACACACCAGGCTCTCCCGTGAGGACACTTTTGTAAGCAGAGGTACTGCGACAGGTGGGGGCCTAGCCAAAACAGTGCTTCAGTCAGGCTTTGGGGACATTGGAAATTTCTTTGGCCTAGCAGTGCTTCGGAAAATGCATCCGGCTTTTCGGGCTGCTTCCAAAGTCACGTTTCTGCTTGAGGTAAGTGGTCGTCAGCTTGGAGTTCGTAGAAGCAATGCTAATCACCGAGTAAGGCTCAGCGCATTTCAGAACTTCGCTGGGAGTCTGACAAGCATTGCACGTGACACCGTCCGCCACCGTGTTCCTGAGACTGGTTTCCAGAGGTGGAGATCTGGCTCTCTGCCGGAGCAGGTCGCGTGGTGCCGTGCCCTCTGCATGCCTAGAGTGGAACGCAATGACCCATGGGGCTGGAGGTTGCTCACAGGCCACAGATAACACGTTGGGGACCCCGTGCTCTTCCACGAGCCGGCTCCAGGCGCGAGTGAACTCGCAGTCCTGAGAGGCCTACCAGAGTTAAAGCAGCACATTCACTAAGCCTTCTCGGGAACCGTAATGCACGCCAACACTTTCCATGGCACACGCGGACCTTCCTTTTGCAGCATGTGGGCAGGCTTCCTAACCACGAGCCAGAAGGCTTTGGGATGAGCTCCGAGCACTGAACTGCATGCACCCACGTCCTTTCGAGAAAACCCACTCTGCCTCACTTTGCCTCCCAGGGAACTCCTACGGTGAATCCAAGACAGGCGATGGGGCTGTTTTTCAGGGAGCTCTGAGGACGCAGCTCTCTGGGTTGCCAACAGGCCAAATTTCACTTTTCTCGTCCGACGCCCTTTTCACGATGGACACCCAGCTCAGGTAGCTGAAGTTCCCGAGCAGCCAAAAGAGACACAGGTCGCACACTGGACCCCTTCCCTGAAAGCACTTTGGGAAACATGTGTTCCTCCTGAATTGCACGAGTAAGTGAACGCCTTCGTTTCCCCTCGGTCACGGTATATCTTGCCAAGGGCTAGCAATCTTCCGAGGACGACTGCACAGTTCTCTCACTGTGTCTGGGGTCGAGGTGCTGCTTGGGGGAGCAAGAGGTCAGGTGTGAATGCCGAGAAGCCGGTCAGGCATGGCGTTTCTCTCAAAGCACCTCAGCTTTACAAAATGAGGCCCCCTTGCATTACCCAGAAGCCCGGTGAGAAACGTGATCTTCAGGCTTCTTCCAAGCTCTGGAAATCTAGCTCTCCGATGGAGGAAAGACTTTGTTGCCTGGCCTTCTGCGTCCCAAAGAGTAGAGCCCAAAGACCCATGTGGCTGGAGGGTGTTCAGCAGGCACAGATGCCACTTGTGGTACACACGTCCAACACCATGTTCCTGCACCTTACTTTGAGCCTGGCGCTCAGCTGACACTCGCCCTAGGTGAAGTCCACTGCTGGATGTGCTCCTAGCAAGAAACTGCAAGCACGCTCTTTCTTTGAGGAAACCCTGTGTTCCTCCCCGGGTATTCTTGCAGGGTGTAGTAGGTGAGGAGCGCAGGGCTTTTTATTCAGTCTTTTGGCCTCAAGCGTCCTAGTTTTCAAAGGGGTAAATAATTCTTTCCCCTCAGGCTCCATTCTCGTTGTGGACACGTAGCCTGGGCAGCAGCACCTTCTACCGGGGTGAAAAGAAACACACGCGAATAACTAGGCGCTTCCGTGAGGCCACTTTGGTAAGCAGTGTTTCTGCGTGAGGTGACGGGCTTAGCCGAGACAATGCCTCAGTCAGGCTTCGGTGACGGTGCCCCTTTCAAAGGCCTAGCAATGGTACCGGAAATGTGTTCGTCATTATAGGGGGTGAGGGGATACCGAGTCACGTTTCTGCGTGAGGTTAAGCGTCGTCAGCTTTGAGTTTCTAGGTTCACTTCCCTGCACCGTGTAGGTCTCAGGGCATCTGAGATTTTCGCCTGAAGGCTGACATGAATTGTACACGAGACCATCCACCAGCATGTTCCTGAGGCTGGTGTCCAGGAGTGCAGGTGTAGCGGGCGCTGGCTGTTTAGTGGCCCTTCCCTCTGCGGGCATCAGGTTCAGCCCAATGTCCCACGGGACCTGAAGTTGCTCAGAAGCCACTGATGACCCTTTGGGGTACTCCGTGTCCTTCCATGACCAGGGCCCAGCTACGAGAGGCCGCGCCACCCTGAGAGGGATAACGGCATTCAGCCACTGCACTCACTAAGGCTTCTTGGAAGCTGCCGCCCTCCAGCGCTGACCAAGGCATATGCGGGCTTTCCTTACCACACGACAGCCTAACCATCATCAGAGGATGAGAGCACATTTCTCCAGCTGGACCAGAAGTCGACGTGCTGCCTGTGGGAGCAAGACGTCCCCTATAAATTCCGAGAAGCCTTGTAATCGCAGGTTTTGCCCAGTGCAGCTCAGGTTTACAATCTGAGGTCCCCCTTGCTTTGCCCGGACGACCAGGGAGAAACGTGTGCCTGGAGAGTCTTGTAAGCTCTGGGTATCCAGCTCTCTGACAGAGGAAACCCTTGGTTGCCGGGCCTTCTGCATACCGAGAGCTCAAAGACCATGGGGCTGGACGTTGCTCAGAAGGCACAGACAACACTTTCGGCACACGGTGACTTTCCAGGGAAAACGGTGCAGACGAGACGCTCCTCAGACTTGTGAAAGGCACACCAGCCTTACAGCACTTCAGTGACGAAAGCCTCGGGTCAACTTGTGACCATCAACTCTGCTGATGGTAACCCTGCCCCTTCCTTTGAGTATGCCGCTCTGCCGACTATCGCCTTAGCTGAAGTACTCTGCTGGATGAGCTCCGGGCAAGGAATGGCAGGCGCACTGTTTCTCTCGAGAAATCTCACTTTTCCTCCCGGGGAATTCCTGCAGGGTGTCCAGGATGAGCGACCCCTGTGCTTCTCCTTCCGTTTCCTGCCCCAAGTCTCCTGCTTTCCAAAGGGGCAAATCATGCTTTACCCTTCAGGCTCCAGCTTCTACGTGGACCTCCAGCCTGTGGACCGGCACCTTCTGCCCAGGGACCAGAGAGCCATGCGACACACCAGGCTCTCCCGTGAGGACACTTTTGTAAGCAGAGGTACTGCGACAGGTGGGGGCCTAGCCAAAACAGTGCTTCAGTCAGGCTTTGGCGACATTGGAAAGTTCTGTGGCCTAGCAGTGCTTCGGAAAATGCGTCCGGCTTTTCGGGCTGCTTCCAAAGTCACGTTTCTGCTTGAGGTAAGGGGTCGTCAGCTTGGAGTTCGTAGAAGCAATGCTAATCACCGAGTAAGGCTCAGCGCATTTCAGAACTTCGCTGGGAGTCTGACAAGCATTGCACGTGACACCGTCCGCCACCGTGTTCCTGAGACTGGTTTCCAGAGGTGGAGATCTGGCTCTCTGCCGGAGCAGGTCGCGTGGTGCCGTGCCCTCTGCATGCCTAGAGTGGAACGCAATGACCCATGGGGCTGGAGGTTGCTCACAGGCCACAGATAACACGTTGGGGACCCCGTGCTCTTCCACGAGCCGGCTCCAGGCGCGAGTGAACTCGCAGTCCTGAGAGGCCTACCAGAGTTAAAGCAGCACATTCACTAAGCCTTCTCGGGAACCGTAATGCACGCCAACACTTTCCATGGCACACGCGGACCTTCCTTTTGCAGCATGTGGGCAGGCTTCCTAACCACGAGCCAGAAGGCTTTGGGATGAGCTCCGAGCACTGAACTGCATGCACCCACGTCCTTTCGAGAAAACCCACTCTGCCTCACTTTGCCTCCCAGGGAACTCCTACGGTGAATCCAAGACAGGCGACGGGGCTGTTTTTCAGGGAGCTCTGAGGACGCAGCTCTCTGGGTTGCCAACAGGCCAAATTTCACTTTTCTCGTCCGACGCCCTTTTCACGATGGACACCCAGCTCAGGTAGCTGAAGTTCCCGAGCAGCCAAAAGAGACACAGGTCGCACACTGGACCCCTTCCCTGAAAGCACTTTGGGAAACATGTGTTCCTCCTGAATTGCACGAGTAAGTGAACGCCTTCGTTTCCCCTCGGTCACGGTATATCTTGCCAAGGGCTAGCAATCTTCCGAGGACGACTGCACAGTTCTCTCACTGTGTCTGGGGTCGAGGTGCTGCTTGAGGGAGCAAGAGGTCAGGTGTGAATGCCGAGAAGCCGGTCAGGCATGGCGTTTCTCTCAAAGCACCTCAGCTTTACAAAATGAGGCCCCCTTGCATTACCCGGAAGCCCGGTGAGAAACGTGATCTTCAGGCTTCTTCCAAGCTCTGGAAATCTAGCTCTCCGATGGAGGAAAGACTTTGTTGCCCGGCCTTCTGCGTCCAAAAGAGTAGAGCCCAAAGACCCATGTGGCTAGAGGGTGTTCAGCAGGCACAGATGCCACTTGTGGTACACACGTCCACCACCATGTTCCTGCACCTTACTTTGAGCCTGGCACTCAGTTGACACTCGCCCTAAGTGAAGTCAACTGCTGGATGTGCTCCTAGCAAGAAACTGCAAGCACGCTCTTTCTTTGAGGAAACCCTGCGTTCCTCCCCGGGTATTCTTGCAGGGTGTAGTAGGTGAGGAGCGCAGGGCTTTTTATTCAGTCTTTTGGCCTCAAGCGTCCTAGTTTTCAAAGGGGTAAATAATTCTTTCCTCTCAGGCTACATTCTCGTTGTGGACACGTAGCCTGGGCAGCAGCACCTTCTACCGGGGTGAAAAACACACGCGAAGAACTAGGCGCTTCCGTGAGGCCACTTTGGTAAGCAGTGTTTCTGCGTGAGGTGACGGGCTTAGCCGAGACAATGCCTCAGTCAGGCTTCGGTGACGGTGCCCCTTTCAAAGGCCTAGCAATGGTACCGGAAATGTGTTCGTCATTATAGGGGGTGAGGGGATACCGAGTCACGTTTCTGCGTGAGGTTAAGCGTCGTCAGCTTTGAGTTTCTAGGTTCACTTCCCTGCACCGTGTAGGTCTCAGGGCATCTGAGATTTTCGCCTGAAGGCTGACATGAATTGTACACGAGACCGTCCACCAGCATGTTCCTGAGGCTGGTGTCCAGGAGTGCAGGTGTAGCGGGAGCTGGCTGTTTAGTGGCCCTTCCCTCTGCGGGCATCAGGTTCAGCCCAATGTCCCACGGGGCCTGAAGTTGCTCAGAAGCCACTGATGACCCTTTGGGGTACTCCGTGTCCTTCCATGACCAGGGCCCAGCCGCGAGAGGCCGCGCCACCCTGAGAGGGATAACGGCATTCAGCCACTGCACTCACTAAGGCTTCTTGGAAGCTGCCGCCCTCCAGCGCTGACCAAGGCATATGCGGGCTTTCCTTACCACACGACAGCCTAACCATCATCAGAGGATGAGAGCACATTTCTCCAGCTGGACCAGAAGTCGACGTGCTGCCTGTGGGAGCAAGACGTCCCCTATAAATTCCGAAAAGCCTTGTAATCGCAGGTTTTGCCCAGTGCAGCTCAGGTTTACAATCTGAGGTCCCCCTTGCTTTGCCCGGACGACCAGGGAGAAACGTGTGCCTGGAGAGTCTTGTAAGCTCTGGGTATCCAGCTCTCTGACAGAGGAAACCCTTGGTTGCCGGGCCTTCTGCATACCGAGAGCTCAAAGACCATGGGGCTGGAGGTTGCTCAGAAGGCACAGATGACACTTTCGGCACACGGTGACTTTCCAGGGAAAACGGTGCAGACGAGACGCTCCTCAGACTTGTGAAAGGCACACCAGCCTTACAGCACTTCAGTGACGAAAGCCTCGGGTCAACTTGTGACCATCAACTCTGCTGATAGTAACCCTGCCCCTTCCTTTGAGTATGCCGCTCTGCCGACTATCGCCTTAGCTGAAGTACTCTGCTGGATGAGCTCCGGGCAAGGAATGGCAGGCGCACTGTTTCTCTCGAGAAATCTCACTTTTCCTCCCGGGGAATTCCTGCAGGGTGTCCAGGATGAGCGACCCCTGTGCTTCTCCTTCCGTTTCCTGCCCCAAGTCTCCTGCTTTCCAAAGGGGCAAATCATGCTTTACCCTTCAGGCTCCAGCTTCTACGTGGACCTCCAGCCTGTGGACCGGCACCTTCTGCCCAGGGACCAGAGAGCCATGCGACACACCAGGCTCTCCCGTGAGGACACTTTTGTAAGCAGAGGTACTGCGACAGGTGGGGGCCTAGCCAAAACAGTGCTTCAGTCAGGCTTTGGCGACATTGGAAAGTTCTGTGGCCTAGCAGTGCTTCGGAAAATGCGTCCGGCTTTTCGGGCTGCTTCCAAAGTCACGTTTCTGCTTGAGGTAAGGGGTCGTCAGCTTGGAGTTCGTAGAAGCAATGCTAATCACCGAGTAAGGCTCAGCGCATTTCAGAACTTCGCTGGGAGTCTGACAAGCATTGCACGTGACACCGTCCGCCACCGTGTTCCTGAGACTGGTTTCCAGAGGTGGAGATCTGGCTCTCTGCCGGAGCAGGTCGCGTGGTGCCGTGCCCTCTGCATGCCTAGAGTGGAACGCAATGACCCATGGGGCTGGAGGTTGCTCACAGGCCACAGATAACACGTTGGGGACCCCGTGCTCTTCCACGAGCCGGCTCCAGGCGCGAGTGAACTCGCAGTCCTGAGAGGCCTACCAGAGTTAAAGCAGCACATTCACTAAGCCTTCTCGGGAACCGTAATGCACGCCAACACTTTCCATGGCACACGCGGACCTTCCTTTTGCAGCATGTGGGCAGGCTTCCTAACCACGAGCCAGAAGGCTTTGGGATGAGCTCCGAGCACTGAACTGCATGCACCCACGTCCTTTCGAGAAAACCCACTCTGCCTCACTTTGCCTCCCAGGGAACTCCTACGGTGAATCCAAGACAGGCGACGGGGCTGTTTTTCAGGGAGCTCTGAGGACGCAGCTCTCTGGGTTGCCAACAGGCCAAATTTCACTTTTCTCGTCCGACGCCCTTTTCACGATGGACACCCAGCTCAGGTAGCTGAAGTTGCCGAGCAGCCAAAAGAGACACAGGTCGCACACTGGACCCCTTCCCTGAAAGCACTTTGGGAAACATGTGTTCCTCCTGAATTGCACGAGTAAGTGAACGCCTTCGTTTCCCCTCGGTCACGGTATATCTTGCCAAGGGCTAGCAATCTTCCGAGGACGACTGCACAGTTCTCTCACTGTGTCTGGGGTCGAGGTGCTGCTTGAGGGAGCAAGAGGTCAGGTGTGAATGCCGAGAAGCCGGTCAGGCATGGCGTTTCTCTCAAAGCACCTCAGCTTTACAAAATGAGGCCCCCTTGCATTACCCGGAAGCCCGGTGAGAAACGTGATCTTCAGGCTTCTTCCAAGCTCTGGAAATCTAGCTCTCCGATGGAGGAAAGACTTTGTTGCCCGGCCTTCTGCGTCCAAAAGAGTAGAGCCCAAAGACCCATGTGGCTAGAGGGTGTTCAGCAGGCACAGATGCCACTTGTGGTACACACGTCCACCACCATGTTCCTGCACCTTACTTTGAGCCTGGCACTCAGTTGACACTCGCCCTAAGTGAAGTCAACTGCTGGATGTGCTCCTAGCAAGAAACTGCAAGCACGCTCTTTCTTTGAGGAAACCCTGCGTTCCTCCCCGGGTATTCTTGCAGGGTGTAGTAGGTGAGGAGCGCAGGGCTTTTTATTCAGTCTTTTGGCCTCAAGCGTCCTAGTTTTCAAAGGGGTAAATAATTCTTTCCCCTCAGGCTCCATTCTCGTTGTGGACACGTAGCCTGGGCAGCAGCACCTTCTACCGGGGTGAAAAACACACGCGAAGAACTAGGCGCTTCCGTGAGGCCACTTTGGTAAGCAGTGTTTCTGCGTGAGGTGACGGGCTTAGCCGAGACAATGCCTCAGTCAGGCTTCGGTGACGGTGCCCCTTTCAAAGGCCTAGCAATGGTACCGGAAATGTGTTCGTCATTATAGGGGGTGAGGGGATACCGAGTCACGTTTCTGCGTGAGGTTAAGCGTCGTCAGCTTTGAGTTTCTAGGTTCACTTCCCTGCACCGTGTAGGTCTCAGGGCATCTGAGATTTTCGCCTGAAGGCTGACATGAATTGTACACGAGACCGTCCACCAGCATGTTCCTGAGGCTGGTGTCCAGGAGTGCAGGTGTAGCGGGAGCTGGCTGTTTAGTGGCCCTTCCCTCTGCGGGCATCAGGTTCAGCCCAATGTCCCACGGGGCCTGAAGTTGCTCAGAAGCCACTGATGACCCTTTGGGGTACTCCGTGTCCTTCCATGACCAGGGCCCAGCCGCGAGAGGCCGCGCCACCCTGAGAGGGATAACGGCATTCAGCCACTGCACTCACTAAGGCTTCTTGGAAGCTGCCGCCCTCCAGCGCTGACCAAGGCATATGCGGGCTTTCCTTACCACACGACAGCCTAACCATCATCAGAGGATGAGAGCACATTTCTCCAGCTGGACCAGAAGTCGACGTGCTGCCTGTGGGAGCAAGACGTCCCCTATAAATTCCGAGAAGCCTTGTAATCGCAGGTTTTGCCCAGTGCAGCTCAGGTTTACAATCTGAGGTCCCCCTTGCTTTGCCCGGACGACCAGGGAGAAACGTGTGCCTGGAGAGTCTTGTAAGCTCTGGGTATCCAGCTCTCTGACAGAGGAAACCCTTGGTTGCCGGGCCTTCTGCATACCGAGAGCTCAAAGACCATGGGGCTGGAGGTTGCTCAGAAGGCACAGACGACACTTTCGGCACACGGTGACTTTCCAGGGAAAACGGTGCAGAAGAGACGCTCCTCAGACTTGTGAAAGGCACACCAGCCTTACAGCACTTCAGTGACGAAAGCCTCGGGTCAACTTGTGACCATCAACTCTGCTGATGGTAACCCTGCCCCTTCCTTTGAGTATGCCGCTCTGCCGACTATCGCCTTAGCTGAAGTACTCTGCTGGATGAGCTCCGGGCAAGGAATGGCAGGCGCACTGTTTCTCTCGAGAAATCTCACTTTTCCTCCCGGGGAATTCCTGCAGGGTGTCCAGGATGAGCGACCCCTGTGCTTCTCCTTCCGTTTCCTGCCCCAAGTCTCCTGCTTTCCAAAGGGGCAAATCATGCTTTACCCTTCAGGCTCCAGCTTCTACGTGGACCTCCAGCCTGTGGACCGGCACCTTCTGCCCAGGGACCAGAGAGCCATGCGACACACCAGGCTCTCCCGTGAGGACACTTTTGTAAGCAGAGGTACTGCGACAGGTGGGGGCCTAGCCAAAACAGTGCTTCAGTCAGGCTTTGGTGACATTGGAAAGTTCTGTGGCCTAGCAGTGCTTCGGAAAATGCGTCTGGCTTTTCGGGCTGCTTCCAAAGTCACGTTTCTGCTTGAGGTAAGGGGTCGTCAGCTTGGAGTTCGTAGAAGCAATGCTAATCACCGAGTAAGGCTCAGCGCATTTCAGAACTTCGCTGGGAGTCTGACAAGCATTGCACGTGACACCGTCCGCCACCGTGTTCCTGAGACTGGTTTCCAGAGGTGGAGATCTGGCTCTCTGCCGGAGCAGGTCGCGTGGTGCCGTGCCCTCTGCATGCCTAGAGTGGAACGCAATGACCCATGGGGCTGGAGGTTGCTCACAGGCCACAGATAACACGTTGGGGACCCCGTGCTCTTCCACGAGCCGGCTCCAGGCGCGAGTGAACTCGCAGTCCTGAGAGGCCTACCAGAGTTAAAGCAGCACATTCACTAAGCCTTCTCGGGAACCGTAATGCACGCCAACACTTTCCATGGCACACGCGGACCTTCCTTTTGCAGCATGTGGGCAGGCTTCCTAACCACGAGCCAGAAGGCTTTGGGATGAGCTCCGAGCACTGAACTGCATGCACCCACGTCCTTTCGAGAAAACCCACTCTGCCTCACTTTGCCTCCCAGGGAACTCCTACGGTGAATCCAAGACAGGCGACGGGGCTGTTTTTCAGGGAGCTCTGAGGACGCAGCTCTCTGGGTTGCCAACAGGCCAAATTTCACTTTTCTCGTCCGACGCCCTTTTCACGATGGACACCCAGCTCAGGTAGCTGAAGTTGCCGAGCAGCCAAAAGAGACACAGGTCGCACACTGGACCCCTTCCCTGAAAGCACTTTGGGAAACATGTGTTCCTCCTGAATTGCACGAGTAAGTGAACGCCTTCGTTTCCCCTCGGTCACGGTATATCTTGCCAAGGGCTAGCAATCTTCCGAGGACGACTGCACAGTTCTCTCACTGTGTCTGGGGTCGAGGTGCTGCTTGAGGGAGCAAGAGGTCAGGTGTGAATGCCGAGAAGCCGGTCAGGCATGGCGTTTCTCTCAAAGCACCTCAGCTTTACAAAATGAGGCCCCCTTGCATTACCCGGAAGCCCGGTGAGAAACGTGATCTTCAGGCTTCTTCCAAGCTCTGGAAATCTAGCTCTCCGATGGAGGAAAGACTTTGTTGCCCGGCCTTCTGCGTCCAAAAGAGTAGAGCCCAAAGACCCATGTGGCTAGAGGGTGTTCAGCAGGCACAGATGCCACTTGTGGTACACACGTCCACCACCATGTTCCTGCACCTTACTTTGAGCCTGGCGCTCAGCTGACACTCGCCCTAGGTGAAGTCCACTGCTAGATGGGCTCCTAGCAAGAAACTGCAAGCACGCTCTTTCTTTGAGGAAACCCTGCGTTCCTCCCTGGGTATTCTTGCAGGGTGTAGTAGGTGAGGAGCGCAGGGCTTTTTATTCAGTCTTTTGGCCTCAAGCGTCCTAGTTTTCAAAGGGGTAAATAATTCTTTCCCCTCAGGCTCCATTCTCGTTGTGGACACGTAGCCTGGGCAGCAGCACCTTCTACCGGGGTGAAAAGAAACACACGCGAAGAACTAGGCGCTTCCGTGAGGCCACTTTGGTAAGCAGTGTTTCTGCGTGAGGTGACGGGCTTAGCCGAGACAATGCCTCAGTCAGGCTTCGGTGACGGTGCCCCTTTCAAAGGCCTAGCAATGGTACCGGAAATGTGTTCGTCATTATAGGGGGTGAGGGGATACCGAGTCACGTTTCTGCGTGAGGTTAAGCGTCGTCCGCTTTGAGTTTCTAGGTTCACTTCCCTGCACCGTGTAGGTCTCAGGGCATCTGAGATTTTCGCCTGAAGGCTGACATGAATTGTACACGAGACCGTCCACCAGCATGTTCCTGAGGCTGGTGTCCAGGAGTGCAGGTGTAGCGGGAGCTGGCTGTTTAGTGGCCCTTCCCTCTGCGGGCATCAGGTTCAGCCCAATGTCCCACGGGGCCTGAAGTTGCTCAGAAGCCACTGATGACCCTTTGGGGTACTCCGTGTCCTTCCATGACCAGGGCCCAGCCGCGAGAGGCCGCGCCACCCTGAGAGGGATAACGGCATTCAGCCACTGCACTCACTAAGGCTTCTTGGAAGCTGCCGCCCTCCAGCGCTGACCAAGGCATATGCGGGCTTTCCTTACCACACGACAGCCTAACCATCATCAGAGGATGAGAGCACATTTCTCCAGCTGGACCAGAAGTCGACGTGCTGCCTGTGGGAGCAAGACGTCCCCTATAAATTCCGAGAAGCCTTGTAATCGCAGGTTTTGCCCAGTGCAGCTCAGGTTTACAATCTGAGGTCCCCCTTGCTTTGCCCGGACGACCAGGGAGAAACGTGTGCCTGGAGAGTCTTGTAAGCTCTGGGTATCCAGCTCTCTGACAGAGGAAACCCTTGGTTGCCGGGCCTTCTGCATACCGAGAGCTCAAAGACCATGGGGCTGGAGGTTGCTCAGAAGGCACAGACGACACTTTCGGCACACGGTGACTTTCCAGGGAAAACGGTGCAGAAGAGACGCTCCTCAGACTTGTGAAAGGCACACCAGCCTTACAGCACTTCAGTGACGAAAGCCTCGGGTCAACTTGTGACCATCAACTCTGCTGATGGTAACCCTGCCCCTTCCTTTGAGTATGCCGCTCTGCCGACTATCGCCTTAGCTGAAGTACTCTGCTGGATGAGCTCCGGGCAAGGAATGGCAGGCGCACTGTTTCTCTCGAGAAATCTCACTTTTCCTCCCGGGGAATTCCTGCAGGGTGTCCAGGATGAGCGACCCCTGTGCTTCTCCTTCCGTTTCCTGCCCCAAGTCTCCTGCTTTCCAAAGGGGCAAATCATGCTTTACCCTTCAGGCTCCAGCTTCTACGTGGACCTCCAGCCTGTGGACCGGCACCTTCTGCCCAGGGACCAGAGAGCCATGCGACACACCAGGCTCTCCCGTGAGGACACTTTTGTAAGCAGAGGTACTGCGACAGGTGGGGGCCTAGCCAAAACAGTGCTTCAGTCAGGCTTTGGTGACATTGGAAAGTTCTGTGGCCTAGCAGTGCTTCGGAAAATGCGTCTGGCTTTTCGGGCTGCTTCCAAAGTCACGTTTCTGCTTGAGGTAAGGGGTCGTCAGCTTGGAGTTCGTAGAAGCAATGCTAATCACCGAGTAAGGCTCAGCGCATTTCAGAACTTCGCTGGGAGTCTGACAAGCATTGCACGTGACACCGTCCGCCACCGTGTTCCTGAGACTGGTTTCCAGAGGTGGAGATCTGGCTCTCTGCCGGAGCAGGTCGCGTGGTGCCGTGCCCTCTGCATGCCTAGAGTGGAACACAATGACCCATGGGGCTGGAGGTTGCTCACAGGCCACAGATAACACGTTGGGGACCCCGTGCTCTTCCACGAGCCGGCTCCAGGCGCGAGTGAACTCGCAGTCCTGAGAGGCCTACCAGAGTTAAAGCAGCACATTCACTAAGCCTTCTCGGGAACCGTAATGCACGCCAACACTTTCCATGGCACACGCGGACCTTCCTTTTGCAGCATGTGGGCAGGCTTCCTAACCACGAGCCAGAAGGCTTTGGGATGAGCTCCGAGCACTGAACTGCATGCACCCACGTCCTTTCGAGAAAACCCACTCTGCCTCACTTTGCCTCCCAGGGAACTCCTACGGTGAATCCAAGACAGGCGACGGGGCTGTTTTTCAGGGAGCTCTGAGGACGCAGCTCTCTGGGTTGCCAACAGGCCAAATTTCACTTTTCTCGTCCGACGCCCTTTTCACGATGGACACCCAGCTCAGGTAGCTGAAGTTGCCGAGCAGCCAAAAGAGACACAGGTCGCACACTGGACCCCTTCCCTGAAAGCACTTTGGGAAACATGTGTTCCTCCTGAATTGCACGAGTAAGTGAACGCCTTCGTTTCCCCTCGGTCACGGTATATCTTGCCAAGGGCTAGCAATCTTCCGAGGACGACTGCACAGTTCTCTCACTGTGTCTGGGGTCGAGGTGCTGCTTGAGGGAGCAAGAGGTCAGGTGTGAATGCCGAGAAGCCGGTCAGGCATGGCGTTTCTCTCAAAGCACCTCAGCTTTACAAAATGAGGCCCCCTTGCATTACCCGGAAGCCCGGTGAGAAACGTGATCTTCAGGCTTCTTCCAAGCTCTGGAAATCTAGCTCTCCGATGGAGGAAAGACTTTGTTGCCCGGCCTTCTGCGTCCAAAAGAGTAGAGCCCAAAGACCCATGTGGCTAGAGGGTGTTCAGCAGGCACAGATGCCACTTGTGGTACACACGTCCACCACCATGTTCCTGCACCTTACTTTGAGCCTGGCACTCAGTTGACACTCGCCCTAAGTGAAGTCAACTGCTGGATGTGCTCCTAGCAAGAAACTGCAAGCACGCTCTTTCTTTGAGGAAACCCTGCGTTCCTCCCCGGGTATTCTTGCAGGGTGTAGTAGGTGAGGAGCGCAGGGCTTTTTATTCAGTCTTTTGGCCTCAAGCGTCCTAGTTTTCAAAGGGGTAAATAATTCTTTCCCCTCAGGCTCCATTCTCGTTGTGGACACGTAGCCTGGGCAGCAGCACCTTCTACCGGGGTGAAAAACACACGCGAAGAACTAGGCGCTTCCGTGAGGCCACTTTGGTAAGCAGTGTTTCTGCGTGAGGTGACGGGCTTAGCCGAGACAATGCCTCAGTCAGGCTTCGGTGACGGTGCCCCTTTCAAAGGCCTAGCAATGGTACCGGAAATGTGTTCGTCATTATAGGGGGTGAGGGGATACCGAGTCACGTTTCTGCGTGAGGTTAAGCGTCGTCAGCTTTGAGTTTCTAGGTTCACTTCCCTGCACCGTGTAGGTCTCAGGGCATCTGAGATTTTCGCCTGAAGGCTGACATGAATTGTACACGAGACCGTCCACCAGCATGTTCCTGAGGCTGGTGTCCAGGAGTGCAGGTGTAGCGGGAGCTGGCTGTTTAGTGGCCCTTCCCTCTGCGGGCATCAGGTTCAGCCCAATGTCCCACGGGGCCTGAAGTTGCTCAGAAGCCACTGATGACCCTTTGGGGTACTCCGTGTCCTTCCATGACCAGGGCCCAGCCGCGAGAGGCCGCGCCACCCTGAGAGGGATAACGGCATTCAGCCACTGCACTCACTAAGGCTTCTTGGAAGCTGCCGCCCTCCAGCGCTGACCAAGGCATATGCGGGCTTTCCTTACCACACGACAGCCTAACCATCATCAGAGGATGAGAGCACATTTCTCCAGCTGGACCAGAAGTCGACGTGCTGCCTGTGGGAGCAAGACGTCCCCTATAAATTCCGAGAAGCCTTGTAATCGCAGGTTTTGCCCAGTGCAGCTCAGGTTTACAATCTGAGGTCCCCCTTGCTTTGCCCGGACGACCAGGGAGAAACGTGTGCCTGGAGAGTCTTGTAAGCTCTGGGTATCCAGCTCTCTGACAGAGGAAACCCTTGGTTGCCGGGCCTTCTGCATACCGAGAGCTCAAAGACCATGGGGCTGGAGGTTGCTCAGAAGGCACAGACGACACTTTCGGCACACGGTGACTTTCCAGGGAAAACGGTGCAGAAGAGACGCTCCTCAGACTTGTGAAAGGCACACCAGCCTTACAGCACTTCAGTGACGAAAGCCTCGGGTCAACTTGTGACCATCAACTCTGCTGATGGTAACCCTGCCCCTTCCTTTGAGTATGCCGCTCTGCCGACTATCGCCTTAGCTGAAGTAATCTGCTGGATGAGCTCCGGGCAAGGAATGGCAGGCGCACTGTTTCTCTCGAGAAATCTCACTTTTCCTCCCGGGGAATTCCTGCAGGGTGTCCAGGATGAGCGACCCCTGTGCTTCTCCTTCCGTTTCCTGCCCCAAGTCTCCTGCTTTCCAAAGGGGCAAATCATGCTTTACCCTTCAGGCTCCAGCTTCTACGTGGACCTCCAGCCTGTGGACCGGCACCTTCTGCCCAGGGACCAGAGAGCCATGCGACACACCAGGCTCTCCCGTGAGGACACTTTTGTAAGCAGAGGTACTGCGACAGGTGGGGGCCTAGCCAAAACAGTGCTTCAGTCAGGCTTTGGCGACATTGGAAAGTTCTGTGGCCTAGCAGTGCTTCGGAAAATGCGTCCGGCTTTTCGGGCTGCTTCCAAAGTCACGTTTCTGCTTGAGGTGAGGGGTCGTCAGCTTGGAGTTCGTAGAAGCAATGCTAATCACCGAGTAAGGCTCAGCGCATTTCAGAACTTCGCTGGGAGTCTGACAAGCATTGCACGTGACACCGTCCGCCACCGTGTTCCTGAGACTGGTTTCCAGAGGTGGAGATCTGGCTCTCTGCCGGAGCAGGTCGCGTGGTGCCGTGCCCTCTGCATGCCTAGAGTGGAACGCAATGACCCATGGGTCTGGAGGTTGCTCACAGGCCACAGATAACACGTTGGGGACCCCGTGCTCTTCCACGAGCCGGCTCCAGGCGTGAGTGAACTCGCAGTCCTGAGAGGCCTACCAGAGTTAAAGCAGCACATTCACTAAGCCTTCTTGGGAACCGTAATGCACGCCAACAGTTTCCATGGCACACGCGGACCTTCCTTTTGCAGCATGTGGGCAGGCTTCCTAACCACGAGCCAGAAGGCTTTGGGATGAGCTCCGAGCACTGAACTGCATGCACCCACGTCCTTTCGAGAAAACCCACTCTGCCTCACTTTGCCTCCCAGGGAACTCCTACGGTGAATCCAAGACAGGCGACGGGGCTGTTTTTCATGGAGCTCCGAGGACGCAGCTCTCTGGGTTGCCAACAGGCCAAATTTCACTTTTCTCGTCCGACGCCCTTTTCACGATGGACACCCAGCTCAGGTAGCTGAAGTTCCCGAGCAGCCAAAAGAGACACAGGTCGCACACTGGACCCCTTCCCTGAAAGCACTTTGGGAAACATGTGTTCCTCCTGAATTGCACGAGTAAGTGAACGCCTTCGTTTCCCCTCGGTCACGGTATATCTTGCCAAGGGCTAGCAATCTTCCGAGGACGACTGCACAGTTCTCTCACTGTGTCTGGGGTCGAGGTGCTGCTTGAGGGAGCAAGAGGTCAGGTGTGAATGCCGAGAAGCCGGTCAGGCATGGCGTTTCTCTCAAAGCACCTCAGCTTTACAAAATGAGGCCCCCTTGCATTACCCGGAAGCCCGGTGAGAAACGTGATCTTCAGGCTTCTTCCAAGCTCTGGAAATCTAGCTCTCCGATGGAGGAAAGACTTTGTTGCCCGGCCTTCTGCGTCCCAAAGAGTAGAGCCCAAAGACCCATGTGGCTGGAGGGTGTTCAGCAGGCACAGATGCCACTTGTGGTACACACGTCCACCACCATGTTCCTGCACCTTACTTTGAGCCTGGCGCTCAGCTGACACTCGCCCTAGGTGAAGTCCACTGCTAGATGGGCTCCTAGCAAGAAACTGCAAGCACGCTCTTTCTTTGAGGAAACCCTGCGTTCCTCCCTGGGTATTCTTGCAGGGTGTAGTAGGTGAGGAGCGCAGGGCTTTTTATTCAGTCTTTTGGCCTCAAGCGTCCTAGTTTTCAAAGGGGTAAATAATTCTTTCCCCTCAGGCTCCATTCTCGTTGTGGACACGTAGCCTGGGCAGCAGCACCTTCTACCGGGGTGAAAAGAAACACACGCGAAGAACTAGGCGCTTCCGTGAGGCCACTTTGGTAAGCAGTGTTTCTGCGTGAGGTGACGGGCTTAGCCGAGACAATGCCTCAGTCAGGCTTCGGTGACGGTGCCCCTTTCAAAGGCCTAGCAATGGTACCGGAAATGTGTTCGTCATTATAGGGGGTGAGGGGATACCGAGTCACGTTTCTGCGTGAGGTTAAGCGTCGTCCGCTTTGAGTTTCTAGGTTCACTTCCCTGCACCGTGTAGGTCTCAGGGCATCTGAGATTTTCGCCTGAAGGCTGACATGAATTGTACACGAGACCGTCCACCAGCATGTTCCTGAGGCTGGTGTCCAGGAGTGCAGGTGTAGCGGGAGCTGGCTGTTTAGTGGCCCTTCCCTCTGCGGGCATCAGGTTCAGCCCAATGTCCCACGGGGCCTGAAGTTGCTCAGAAGCCACTGATGACCCTTTGGGGTACTCCGTGTCCTTCCATGAACAGGGCCCAGCCGTGAGAGGCCGCGCCACCCTGAGAGGGATAACGGCATTCAGCCACTGCACTCACTAAGGCTTCCTGGAAGCTGCCGCCCTCCAGCACTGACCAAGGCATATGCGGGCTTTCCTTACCACACGACAGCCTAACCATCATCAGAGGATGAGAGCACATTTCTCCAGCTGGACCAGAAGTCGACGTGCTGCCTGTGGGAGCAAGACGTCCCCTATAAATTCCGAGAAGCCTTGTAATCGCAGGTTTTGCCCAGTGCAGCTCAGGTTTACAATCTGAGGTCCCCCTTGCTTTGCCCGGACGACCAGGGAGAAACGTGTGCCTGGAGAGTCTTGTAAGCTCTGGGTATCCAGCTCTCTGACAGAGGAAACCCTTGGTTGCCGGGCCTTCTGCATACCGAGAGCTCAAAGACCATGGGGCTGGAGGTTGCTCAGAAGGCACAGACGACACTTTCGGCACACGGTGACTTTCCAGGGAAAACGGTGCAGACGAGACGCTCCTCAGAATTGTGAAAGGCACACCAGCCTTACAGCACTTCAGTGACGAAAGCCTCGGGTCAACTTGTGACCATCAACTCTGCTGATGGTAACCCTGCCCCTTCCTTTGAGTATGCCGCTCTGCCGACTATCGCCTTAGCTGAAGTAATCTGCTGGATGAGCTCCGGGCAAGGAATGGCAGGCGCACTGTTTCTCTCGAGAAATCTCACTTTTCCTCCCGGGGAATTCCTGCAGGGTGTCCAGGATGAGCGACCCCTGTGCTTCTCCTTCCGTTTTCTGCCCCAAGTCTCCTGCTTTCCAAAGGGGCAAATCATGCTTTACCCTTCAGGCTCCAGCTTCTACGTGGACCTCCAGCCTGTGGACCGGCACCTTCTGCCCAGGGACCAGAGAGCCATGCGACACACCAGGCTCTCCCGTGAGGACACTTTTGTAAGCAGAGGTACTGCGACAGGTGGGGGCCTAGCCAAAACAGTGCTTCAGTCAGGCTTTGGCGACATTGCAAAGTTCTGTGGCCTAGCAGTGCTTCGGAAAATGCGTCCGGCTTTTCGGGCTGCTTCCAAAGTCACGTTTCTGCTTGAGGTAAGGGGTCGTCAGCTTGGAGTTCGTAGAAGCAATGCTAATCACCGAGTAAGGCTCAGCGCATTTCAGAACTTCGCTGGGAGTCTGACAAGCATTGCACGTGACACCGTCCGCCACCGTGTTCCTGAGGCTGGTTTCCAGAGGTGGAGATCTGGCTCTCTGCCGGAGCAGGTCGCGTGGTGCCGTGCCCTCTGCATGCCTAGAGTGGAACGCAATGACCCATGGGGCTGGAGGTTGCTCACAGGCCACAGATAACACGTTGGGGACCCCGTGCTCTTCCACGAGCCGGCTCCAGGCGCGAGTGAACTCGCAGTCCTGAGAGGCCTACCAGAGTTAAAGCAGCACATTCACTAAGCCTTCTTGGGAACCGTAATGCACGCCAACACTTTCCATGGCACACGCGGACCTTCCTTTTGCAGCATGTGGGCAGGCTTCCTAACCACGAGCCAGAAGGCTTTGGGATGAGCTCCGAGCACTGAACTGCATGCACCCACGTCCTTTCGAGAAAACCCACTCTGCCTCACTTTGCCTCCCAGGGAACTCCTACGGTGAATCCAAGACAGGCGACGGGGCTGTTTTTCATGGAGCTCTGAGGACGCAGCTCTCTGGGTTGCCAACAGGCCAAATTTCACTTTTCTCGTCCGACGCCCTTTTCACGATGGACACCCAGCTCAGGTAGCTGAAGTTCCCGAGCAGCCAAAAGAGACACAGGTCGCACACTGGACCCCTTCCCTGAAAGCACTTTGGGAAACATGTGTTCCTTCTGAATTGCACGAGTAAGTGAACGCCTTCGTTTCCCCTCGGTCACGGTATATCTTGCCAAGGGCTAGCAATCTTCCGAGGACGACTGCACAGTTCTCTCACTGTGACTGGGGTCGAGGTGCTGCTTGAGGGAGCAACAGGTCAGGTGTGAATGCCGAGAAGCTGGTCAGGCATGGCGTTTCTCTCAAAGCACCTCAGCTTTACAAAGTGAGGCCCCCTTGCATTACCCGGAAGCCCGGTGAGAAACGTGATCTTCAGGCTTCTTCCAAGCTCTGGAAATCTAGCTCTCCGATGGAGGAAAGACTTTGTTGCCCAGCCTTCTGCGTCCCAAAGAGTAGAGCCCAAAGACCCATGTGGCTGGAGGGTGTTCAGCAGGCACAGATGCCACTTGTGGTACACACGTCCACCACCATGTTCCTGCACCTTACTTTGAGCCTGGCGCTCAGCTGACACTCGCCCTAGGTGAAGTCCACTGCTGGATGTGCTCCTAGCAAGAAACTGCAAGCACGCTCTTTCTTTGAGGAAACCCTGCGTTCCTCCCCGGGTATTCTTGCAGGGTGTAGTAGGTGAGGAGCGCAGGGCTTTTTATTCAGTCTTTTGGCCTCAAGCATCCTAGTTTTCAAATGGGTAAATAATTCTTTCCCCTCAGGCTCCATTCTCATTGTGGACACGTAGCCTGGGCAGCAGCACCTTCTACCGGGGTGAAAAGAAACACACGCGAAGAACTAGGCGCTTCCGTGAGGCCACTTTGGTAAGCAGTGTTTCTGCGTGAGGTGACGGGCTTAGCCGAGACAATGCCTCAGTCAGGCTTCGGTGACGGTGCCCCTTTCAAAGGCCTAGCAATGGTACCGGAAATGTGTTCGTCATTATAGGGGGTGAGGGGATACCGAGTCACGTTTCTGCGTGAGGTTAAGCGTCGTCCGCTTTGAGTTTCTAGGTTCACTTCCCTGCACCGTGTAGGTCTCAGGGCATCTGAGATTTCGCCTGAAGGCTGACATGAATTGTACACGAGACCGTCCACCAGCATGTTCCTGAAGCTGGTGTCCAGGAGTGCAGGTGTAGCGGGAGCTGGCTGTTTAGTGGCCCTTCCCTCTGCGGGCATCAGGTTCAGCCCAATGTCCCACGGGGCCTGAAGTTGCTCAGAAGCCACTGATGACCCTTTGGGGTACTCCGTGTCCTTCCATGACCAGGGCCCAGCCGTGAGAGGCCGCACCACCCTGAGAGGGATAACGGCATTCAGCCACTGCACTCACTAAGGCTTCTTGGAAGCTGCCGCCCTCCAGCGCTGACCAAGGCATATGCGGGCTTTCCTTACCACACGACAGCCTAACAATCATCAGAGAATGAGAGCACATTTCTCCAGCTGGACCAGGAGTCGACGTGCTGCCCGTGGGAGCAAGACGTCCCCTATAAATTCCGAGAAGCCTTGTAATCGCAGGTTTTGCCCAGTGCAGCTCAGGTTTACAATCTGAGGTCCCCCTTGCTTTGCCCGGACGACCAGGGAGAAACGTGTGCCTGGAGAGTCTTGTAAGCTCTGGGTATCCAGCTCTCTGACAGAGGAAACCCTTGGTTGCCGGGCCTTCTGCATACCGAGAGCTCAAAGACCATGGGGCTGGACGTTGCTCAGAAGGCACAGACGACACTTTCGGCACACGGTGACTTTCCAGGGAAAACGGTGCAGACGAGACGCTCCTCAGACTTGTGAAAGGCACACCAGCCTTACAGCACTTCAGTGACGAAAGCCTCGGGTCAACTTGTGACCATCAACTCTGCTGATGGTAACCCTGCCCCTTCCTTTGAGTATGCCGCTCTGCCGACTATCGCCTTAGCTGAAGTAATCTGCTGGATGAGCTCCGGGCAAGGAATGGCAGGCGCACTGTTTCTCTCGAGAAATCTCACTTTTCCTCCCGGGGAATTCCTGCAGGGTGTCCAGGATGAGCGACCCCTGTGCTTCTCCTTCCGTTTTCTGCCCCAAGTCTCCTGCTTTCCAAAGGGGCAAATCATGCTTTACCCTTCAGGCTCCAGCTTCTACGTGGACCTCCAGCCTGTGGACCGGCACCTTCTGCCCAGGGACCAGAGAGCCATGCGACACACCAGGCTCTCCCGTGAGGACACTTTTGTAAGCAGAGGTACTGCGACAGGTGGGGGCCTAGCCAAAACAGTGCTTCAGTCAGGCTTTGGCGACATTGGAAAGTTCTGTGGCCTAGCAGTGCTTCGGAAAATGCGTCCGGCTTTTCGGGCTGCTTCCAAAGTCACGTTTCTGCTTGAGGTAAGTGGTCGTCAGCTTGGAGTTCGTAGAAGCAATGCTAATCACCGAGTAAGGCTCAGCGCATTTCAGAACTTCGCTGGGAGTCTGACAAGCATTGCACGTGACACCGTCCGCCACCGTGTTCCTGAGACTGGTTTCCAGAGGTGGAGATCTGGCTCTCTGCCGGAGCAGGTCGCGTGGTGCCGTGCCCTCTGCACGCCTAGAGTGGAACGCAATGACCCATGGGGCTGGAGGTTGCTCACAGGTCACAGATAACACGTTGGAGACCCCGTGCTCTTCCACGAATTGGCTCCAGGCGTGAGTGAACTCGCAGTCCTGAGAGGCCTACCAGAGTTAAAGCAGCACATTCACTAAGCCTTCTCGGGAACCGTAATGCACGCCAACACTTTCCATGGCACACGCGGACCTTCCTTTTGCAGCATGTGGGCAGGCTTCCTAACCACGAGCCAGAAGGCTTTGGGATGAGCTCCGAGCACTGAACTGCATGCACCCACGTCCTTTCGAGAAAACCCACTCTGCCTCACTTTGCCTCCCAGGGAACTCCTACGGTGAATCCAAGACAGGCGACGGGGCTGTTTTTCATGGAGCTCTGAGGACGCAGCTCTCTGGGTTGCCAACAGGCCAAATTTCACTTTTCTCGTCCGACGCCCTTTTCACGATGGACACCCAGCTCAGGTAGCTGAAGTTCCCGAGCAGCCAAAAGAGACACAGGTCGCACACTGGACCCCTTCCCTGAAAGCACTTTGGGAAACATGTGTTCCTCCTGAATTGCACGAGTAAGTGAACGCCTTCGTTTCCCCTCGGTCACGGTATATCTTGCCAAGGGCTAGCAATCTTCCGAGGACGACTGCACAGTTCTCTCACTGTGTCTGGGGTCGAGGTGCTGCTTGAGGGAGCAAGAGGTCAGGTGTGAATGCCGAGAAGCCGGTCAGGCATGGCGTTTCTCTCAAAGCACCTCAGCTTTACAAAATGAGGCCCCCTTGCATTACCCGGAAGCCCGGTGAGAAACGTGATCTTCAGGCTTCTTCCAAGCTCTGGAAATCTAGCTCTCCGATGGAGGAAAGACTTTGTTGCCCGGCCTTCTGCGTCCCAAAGAGTAGAGCCCAAAGACCCATGTGGCTGGAGGGTGTTCAGCAGGCACAGATGCCACTTGTGGTACACACGTCCACCACCATGTTCCTGCACCTTACTTTGAGCCTGGCGCTCACCTGACACTCGCCCTAGGTGAAGTCCACTGCTGGATGTGCTCCTAGCAAGAAACTGCAAGCACGCTCTTTCTTTGAGGAAACCCTGCGTTCCTCCCCGGGTATTCTTGCAGGGTGTAGTAGGTGAGGAGCGCAGGGCTTTTTATTCAGTCTTTTGGCCTCAAGCGTCCTAGTTTTCAAAGGGGTAAATAATTCTTTCCCCTCAGGCTCCATTCTCGTTGTGGACACGTAGCTTGGGCAGCAGCACCTTCTACCGGGGTGAAAAGAAACACACGCGAAGAACTAGGCGCTTCCGTGAGGCCACTTTGGTAAGCAGTGTTTCTGCATGAGGTGACGGGCTTAGCCGAGACAATGCCTCAGTCAGGCTTCGGTGACGGTGCCCCTTTCAAAGGCCTAGCAATGGTACCGGAAATGTGTTCGTCATTATAGGGGGTGAGGGGATACCGAGTCACGTTTCTGCGTGAGGTTAAGCGTCGTCCGCTTTGAGTTTCTAGGTTCACTTCCCTGCACCGTGTAGGTCTCAGGGCATCTGAGATTTTCGCCTGAAGGCTGACATGAATTGTACGCGAGACCGTCCACCAGCATGTTCCTGAGGCTGGTGTCCAGGAGTGCAGGTGTAGCGGGAGCTGGCTGTTTAGTGGCCCTTCCCTCTGCGGGCATCAGGTTCAGCCCAATGTCCCATGGGGCCTGAAGTTGCTCAGAAGCCACTGATGACCCTTTGGGGTACTCCGTGTCCTTCCATGACCAGGGCCCAGCCGCGAGAGGCCGCGCCACCCTGAGAGGGATAACGGCATTCAGCCACTGCACTCACTAAGGCTTCTTGGAAGCTGCCGCCCTCCAGCGCTGACCAAGGCATATGCGGGCTTTCCTTACCACACGACAGCCTAACAATCATCAGAGGATGAGAGCACATTTCTCCAGCTGGACCAGAAGTCGACGTGCTGCCTGTGGGAGCAAGACGTCCCCTATAAATTCCGAGAAGCCTTGTAATCGCAGGTTTTGCCCAGTGCAGCTCAGGTTTACAATCTGTGGTCCCCCTTGCTTTGCCCGGACGACCAGGGAGAAACGTGTGCCTGGAGAGTCTTGTAAGCTCTGGGTATCCAGCTCTCTGACAGAGGAAACCCTTGGTTGCCGGGCCTTCTGCATACCGAGAGCTCAAAGACCATGGGGCTGGAGGTTGCTCAGAAGGCACAGACGACACTTTCGGCACACGGTGACTTTCCAGGGAAAACGGTGCAGACGAGACGCTCCTCAGAATTGTGAAAGGCACACCAGCCTTACAGCACTTCAGTGACGAAAGCCTCGGGTCAACTTGTGACCATCAACTCTGCTGATGGTAACCCTGCCCCTTCCTTTGAGTATGCCGCTCTGCCGACTATCGCCTTAGCTGAAGTAATCTGCTGGATGAGCTCCGGGCAAGGAATGGCAGGCGCACTGTTTCTCTCGAGAAATCTCACATTTCCTCCCGCGGAATTCCTGCAGGGTGTCCAGGATGAGCGACCCCTGTGCTTCTCCTTCCGTTTTCTGCCCCAAGTCTCCTGCTTTCCAAAGGGGCAAATCATGCTTTACCCTTCAGGCTCCAGCTTCTACGTGGACCTCCAGCCTGTGGACCGGCACCTTCTGCCCAGGGACCAGAGAGCCATGCGACACACCAGGCTCTCCCGTGAGGACACTTTTGTAAGCAGAGGTACTGCGACAGGTGGGGGCCTAGCCAAAACAGTGCTTCAGTCAGGCTTTGGCGACATTGGAAAGTTCTGTGGCCTAGCAGTGCTTCGGAAAATGCGTCCGGCTTTTCGGGCTGCTTCCAAAGTCACGTTTCTGCTTGAGGTAAGGGGTCGTCAGCTTGGAGTTCGTAGAAGCAATGCTAATCACCGAGTAAGGCTCAGCACATTTCAGAACTTCGCTGGGAGTCTGACAAGCATTGCACGTGACACCGTCCGTCACCGTGTTCCTGAGACTGGTTTCCAGAGGTGGAGATCTGGCTCTCTGCCGGAGCAGGTCGCGTGGTGCCGTGCCCTCTGCATGCCTAGAGTGGAACGCAATGACCCATGGGGCTGGAGGTTGCTCACAGGTCACAGATAACACGTTGGCGACCCCGTGCTGTTCCACGAGTTGGCTCCAGGCGTGAGTGAACTCGCAGTCCTGAGAGGCCTACCAGAGTTAAAGCAGCACATTCACTAAGCCTTCTCGGGAACCGTAATGCACGCCAACACTTTCCATGGCACACGCGGACCTTCCTTTTGCAGCATGTGGGCAGGCTTCCTAACCACGAGCCAGAAGGCTTTGGGATGAGCTCCGAGCACTGAACTGCATGCACCCACGTCCTTTCGAGAAAACCCACTCTGCCTCACTTTGCCTCCCAGGGAACTCCTACGGTGAATGCAAGACAGGCGACGGGGCTGTTTTTCATGGAGCTCTGAGGACGCAGCTCTCTGGGTTGCCAACAGGCCAAATTTCACTTTTCTCGTCCGACGCCCTTTTCACGATGGACACCCAGCTCAGGTAGCTGAAGTTCCCGAGCAGCCAAAAGAGACACAGGTCGCACACTGGACCCCTTCCCTGAAAGCACTTTGGGAAACATGTGTTCCTCCTGAATTGCACGAGTAAGTGAACGCCTTCATTTCCCCTCGGTCACGGTATATCTTGCCAAGGGCTAGCAATCTTCCGAGGACGACTGCACAGTTCTCTCACTGTGTCTGGGGTCGAGGTGCTGCTTGAGGGAGCAAGAGGTCAGGTGTGAATGCCGAAAAGCCGGTCAGGCATGGCGTTTCTCTCAAAGCACCTCAGCTTTACAAAATGAGGCCCCCTTGCATTACCCGGAAGCCCGGTGAGAAACGTGATCTTCAGGCTTCTTCCAAGCTCTGGAAATCTAGCTCTCCGATGGAGGAAAGACTTTGTTGCCCGGCCTTCTGCGTCCCAAAGAATAGAGCTCAAAGACCCATGTGGCTGGAGGGTGTTCAGCAGGCACAGATGCCACTTGTGGTACACACGTCCACCACCATGTTCCTGCACCTTACTTTGAGCCTGGCGCTCAGCTGACACTCGCCCTAGGTGAAGTCCACTGCTGGATGTGCTCCTAGCAAGAAACTGCAAGCACGCTCTTTCTTTGAGGAAACCCTGCGTTCCTCCCCGGGTATTCTTGCAGGGGGTAGTAGGTGAGGAGCGCAGGGCTTTTTATTCAGTCTTTTGGCCTCAAGCGTCCTAGTTTTCAAAGGGGTAAATAATTCTTTCCCCTCAGGCTCCATTCTCGTTGTGGACACGTAGCCTGGGCAGCAGCACCTTCTACCGGGGTGAAAGGAAACACACGCGAATAACTAGGCGCTTCCGTGAGGCCACTTTGGTAAGCAGTGTTTCTGCGTGTGGTGACGGGCTTAGCCGAGACAATGCCTCAGTCAGGCTTCGGTGACGGTGCCCCTTTCAAAGGCCTAGCAATGGTACCGGAAATGTGTTCGTCATTATAGGGGGTGAGGGGATACCGAGTCACGTTTCTGCGTGAGGTTAAGCGTCGTCAGCTTTGAGTTTCTAGGTTCACTTCCCTGCACCGTGTAGGTCTCAGGGCATCTGAGATTTTCGCCTGAAGGCTGACATGAATTGTACACGAGACCGTCCACCAGCATGTTCCTGAGGCTGGTGTCCAGGAGTGCAGATGTAGCGGGAGCTGGCTGTTTAGTGGCCCATCCCTCTGCGGGAATCAGGTTCAGCCCAATGTCCCACGGGGCCTGAAGTTGCTCAGAAGCCACTGATGACCCTTTGGGGTACTCCGTGTCCTTCCATGACCAGGGCCCAGCCGCGAGAGGCCGCGCCACCCTGAGAGGGATAACGGCATTCAGCCACTGCACTCACTAAGGCTTCTTGGAAGCTGCCGCCCTCCAGCGCTGACCAAGGCATATGCGGGCTTTCCTTACCACACGACAGCCTAACAATCATCAGAGGATGAGAGCACATTTCTCCAGCTGGACCAGAAGTCGACGTGCTGCCTGTGGGAGCAAGACGTCCCCTATAAATTCCGAGAAGCCTTGTAATCTCATGTTTTGCCCAGTGCAGCTCAGGTTTACAATCTGAGGTCCCCCTTGCTTTGCCCGGACGACCAGGGAGAAACGTGTGCCTGGAGAGTCTTGTAAGCTCTGGGTATCCAGCTCTCTGACAGAGGAAACCCTTGGTTGCCGGGCCTTCTGCATACCGAGAGCTCAAAGACCATGGGGCTGGAGGTTGCTCAGAAGGCACAGACGACACTTTCGGCACACGGTGACTTTCCAGGGAAAACGGTGCAGACGAGACGCTCCTCAGAATTGTGAAAGGCACACCAGCCTTACAGCACTTCAGTGACGAAAGCCTCGGGTCAACTTGTGACCATCAACTCTGCTGATGGTAACCCTGCCCCTTCCTTTGAGTATGCCACTCTGCCGACTATCGCCTTAGCTGAAGTAATCTGCTGGATGAGCTCCGGGCAAGGAATGGCAGGCGCACTGTTTCTCTCGAGAAATCTCACTTTTCCTCCCGGGGAATTCCTGCAGGGTGTCCAGGATGAGCGACCCCTGTGCTTCTCCTTCCGTTTTCTGCCCCAAGTCTCCTGCTTTCCAAAGGGGCAAATCATGCTTTACCCTTCAGGCTCCAGCTTCTACGTGGACCTCCAGCCTGTGGACTGGCACATTCTGCCCAGGGACCAGAGAGCCATGCGACACACCAGGCTCTCCCGTGAGGACACTTTTGTAAGCAGAGGTACTGCGACAGGTGGGGGCCTAGCCAAAACAGTGCTTCAGTCAGGCTTTGGCGACATTGGAAAGTTCTGTGGCCTAGCAGTGCTTCGGAAAATGCGTCCGGCTTTTCGGGCTGCTTCCAAAGTCACGTTTCTGCTTGAGGTAAGGGGTCGTCAGCTTGGAGTTCGTAGAAGCAATGCTAATCACCGAGTAAGGCTCAGCGCATTTCAGAACTTCGCTGGGAGTCTGACAAGCATTGCACGTGACACCGTCCGCCACCGTGTTCCTGAGACTGGTTTCCAGAGGTGGAGATCTGGCTCTCTGCCGGAGCAGGTCGCGTGGTGCCGTGCCCTCTGCATGCCTAGAGTGGAACGCAATGACCCATGGGGCTGGAGGTTGCTCACAGGCCACAGATAACACGTTGGGGACCTCGTGCGCTTCCACGAGCCGGCTCCAGGCGCGAGTGAACTCGCAGTCCTGAGAGGCCTACCACAGTTAAAGCAGCACATTCACTAAGCCTTCTTGGGAACCGTAATGCACGCCAACACTTTCCATGGCACACGCGGACCTTCCTTTTGCAGCATGTGGGCAGGCTTCCTAACCACGAGCCAGAAGGCTTTGGGATGAGCTCCGAGCACTCAACTGCATGCACCCACGTCCTTTCGAGAAAACCCACTCTGCCTCACTTTGCCTCCCAGGGAACTCCTACGGTGAATCCAAGACAGGTGACGGGGCTGTTTTTCAGGGAGCTCTGAGGACGCAGCTCTCTGGGTTGCCAACAGGCCAAATTTCACTTTTCTCGTCCGACGCCCTTTTCACGATGGACACCCAGCTCAGGTAGCTGAAGTTCCCGAGCAGCCAAAAGAGACACAGGTCGCACACTGGACCCCTTCCCTGAAAGCACTTTGGGAAACATGTGTTCCTCCTGAATTGCACGAGTAAGTGAACGCCTTCGTTTCCCCTCGGTCACGGTATATCTTGCCAAGGGCTAGCAATCTTCCGAGGACGACTGCACAGTTCTCTCACTGTGTCTGGGGTCGAGGTGCTGCTTGAGGAAGCAAGAGGTCAGGTGTGAATGCCGAGAAGCCGGTCAGGCATGGCGTTTCTCTCAAAGCACCTCAGCTTTACAAAATGAGGCCCCCTTGCATTACCCGGAAGCCCGGTGAGAAACGTGATCTTCAGGCTTCTTCCAAGCTCTGGAAATCTAGCTCTCCGATGGAGGAAAGACTTTGTTGCCCGGCCTTCTGCGTCCCAAAGAGTAGAGCCCAAAGACCCATGTGGCTGGAGGGTGTTCAGCAGGCACAGATGCCACTTGTGGTACACACGTCCACCACCATGTTCCTGCACCTTACTTTGAGCCTGGCGCTCAGCTGACACTCGCCCTAGGTGAAGTCCACTGCTGGATGTGCTCCTAGCAAGAAACTGCAAGCACGCTCTTTCTTTGAGGAAACCCTGCGTTCCTCCCCGGGTATTCTTGCAGGGTGTAGTAGGTGAGGAGCGCAGGGCTTTTTATTCAGTCTTTTGGCCTCAAGCGTCCTAGTTTTCAAAGGGGTAAATAATTCTTTCCCCTCAGGCTCCATTCTCGTTGTGGACACATAGCCTGGGCAGCAGCACCTTCTACCGGGGTGAAAAGAAACACACGCGAAGAACTAGGCGCTTCCGTGAGGCCACTTTGGTAAGCAGTGTTTCTGCATGAGGTGACGGGCTTAGCCGAGACAATGCCTCAGTCAGGCTTCGGTGACGGTGCCCCTTTCAAGGGCCTAGCAATGGTACCGGAAATGTGTTCGTCATTATAGGGGGTGAGGGGATACCGAGTCACGTTTCTGCGTGAGGTTAAGCGTCGTCAGCTTTGAGTTTCTAGGTTCACTTCCCTGCACCGTGTAGGTCTCAGGGCATCTGAGATTTTCGCCTGAAGGCTGACATGAATTGTACACGAGACCGTCCACCAGCATGTTCCTGAGGCTGGTGTCCAGGAGTGCAGGTGTAGCGGGAGCTGGCTGTTTAGTGGCCCTTCCCTCTGCGGGCATCAGGTTCAGCCCAATGTCCCACGGGGCCTGAAGTTGCTCAGAAGCCACTGATGACCCTTTGGGGTACTCCGTGTCCTTCCATGACCAGGGCCCAGCCGCGAGAGGCCGCGCCACCCTGAGAGGGATAACGGCATTCAGCCACTGCACTCACTAAGGCTTCTTGGAAGCTGCCGCCCTCCAGCGCTGACCAAGGCATATGCGGGCTTTCCTTACCACACGACAGCGTAACAATCATCAGAGGATGAGAGCACATTTCTCCAGCTGGACCAGAAGTCGACGTGCTGCCTGTGGGAGCAAGACGTCCCCTATAAATTCCGAGAAGCCTTGTAATCGCAGGTTTTGCCCAGTGCAGCTCAGGTTTACAATCTGTGGTCCCCCTTGCTTTGCCCGGACGACCAGGGAGAAACGTGTGCCTGGAGAGTCTTGTAAGCTCTGGGTATCCAGCTCTCTGACAGAGGAAACCCTTGGTTGCCGGGCCTTCTGCATACCGAGAGCTCAAAGACCATGGGGCTGGAGGTTGCTCAGAAGGCACAGACGACACTTTCGGCACACGGTGACTTTCCAGGGAAAACGGTGCAGACGAGACGCTCCTCAGAATTGTGAAAGGCACACCAGCCTTACAGCACTTCAGTGACGAAAGCCTCGGGTCAACTTGTGACCATCAACTCTGCTGATGGTAACCCTGCCCCTTCCTTTGAGTATGCCGCTCTGCCGACTATCGCCTTAGCTGAAGTAATCTGCTGGATGAGCTCCGGGCAAGGAATGGCAGGCGCACTGTTTCTCTCGAGAAATCTCACATTTCCTCCCGCGGAATTCCTGCAGGGTGTCCAGGATGAGCGACCCCTGTGCTTCTCCTTCCGTTTTCTGCCCCAAGTCTCCTGCTTTCCAAAGGGGCAAATCATGCTTTACCCTTCAGGCTCCAGCTTCTACGTGGACCTCCAGCCTGTGGACCGGCACCTTCTGCCCAGGGACCAGAGAGCCATGCGACACACCAGGCTCTCCCGTGAGGACACTTTTGTAAGCAGAGGTACTGCGACAGGTGGGGGCCTAGCCAAAACAGTGCTTCAGTCAGGCTTTGGCGACATTGGAAAGTTCTGTGGCCTAGCAGTGCTTCGGAAAATGCGTCCGGCTTTTCGGGCTGCTTCCAAAGTCACGTTTCTGCTTGAGGTAAGGGGTCGTCAGCTTGGAGTTCGTAGAAGCAATGCTAATCACCGAGTAAGGCTCAGCACATTTCAGAACTTCGCTGGGAGTCTGACAAGCATTGCACGTGACACCGTCCGTCACCGTGTTCCTGAGACTGGTTTCCAGAGGTGGAGATCTGGCTCTCTGCCGGAGCAGGTCGCGTGGTGCCGTGCCCTCTGCATGCCTAGAGTGGAACGCAATGACCCATGGGGCTGGAGGTTGCTCACAGGTCACAGATAACACGTTGGCGACCCCGTGCTGTTCCACGAGTTGGCTCCAGGCGTGAGTGAACTCGCAGTCCTGAGAGGCCTACCAGAGTTAAAGCAGCACATTCACTAAGCCTTCTCGGGAACCGTAATGCACGCCAACACTTTCCATGGCACACGCGGACCTTCCTTTTGCAGCATGTGGGCAGGCTTCCTAACCACGAGCCAGAAGGCTTTGGGATGAGCTCCGAGCACTGAACTGCATGCACCCACGTCCTTTCGAGAAAACCCACTCTGCCTCACTTTGCCTCCCAGGGAACTCCTACGGTGAATGCAAGACAGGCGACGGGGCTGTTTTTCATGGAGCTCTGAGGACGCAGCTCTCTGGGTTGCCAACAGGCCAAATTTCACTTTTCTCGTCCGACGCCCTTTTCACGATGGACAGCCAGCTCAGGTAGCTGAAATTCCCGAGCAGCCAAAAGAGACACAGGTCGCACACTGGACCCCTTCCCTGAAAGCACTTTGGGAAACATGTGTTCCTCCTGAATTGCACGAGTAAGTGAACGCCTTCATTTCCCCTCGGTCACGGTATATCTTGCCAAGGGCTAGCAATCTTCCGAGGACGACTGCACAGTTCTCTCACTGTGTCTGGGGTCGAGGTGCTGCTTGAGGGAGCAAGAGGTCAGGTGTGAATGCCGAGAAGCCGGTCAGGCATGGCGTTTCTCTCAAAGCACCTCAGCTTTACAAAATGAGGCCCCCTTGCATTACCCGGAAGCCCGGTGAGAAACGTGATCTTCAGGCTTCTTCCAAGCTCTGGAAATCTAGCTCTCCGATGGAGGAAAGACTTTGTTGCCCGGCCTTCTGCGTCCCAAAGAATAGAGCTCAAAGACCCATGTGGCTGGAGGGTGTTCAGCAGGCACAGATGCCACTTGTGGTACACACGTCCACCACCATGTTCCTGCACCTTACTTTGAGCCTGGCGCTCAGCTGACACTCGCCCTAGGTGAAGTCCACTGCTGGATGTGCTCCTAGCAAGAAACTGCAAGCACGCTCTTTCTTTGAGGAAACCCTGCGTTCCTCCCCGGGTATTCTTGCAGGGGGTAGTAGGTGAGGAGCGCAGGGCTTTTTATTCAGTCTTTTGGCCTCAAGCGTCCTAGTTTTCAAAGGGGTAAATAATTCTTTCCCCTCAGGCTCCATTCTCGTTGTGGACACGTAGCCTGGGCAGCAGCACCTTCTACCGGGGTGAAAGGAAACACACGCGAATAACTAGGCGCTTCCGTGAGGCCACTTTGGTAAGCAGTGTTTCTGCGTGTGGTGACGGGCTTAGCCGAGACAATGCCTCAGTCAGGCTTCGGTGACGGTGCCCCTTTCAAAGGCCTAGCAATGGTACCGGAAATGTGTTCGTCATTATAGGGGGTGAGGGGATACCGAGTCACGTTTCTGCGTGAGGTTAAGCGTCGTCAGCTTTGAGTTTCTAGGTTCACTTCCCTGCACCGTGTAGGTCTCAGGGCATCTGAGATTTTCGCCTGAAGGCTGACATGAATTGTACACGAGACCGTCCACCAGCATGTTCCTGAGGCTGGTGTCCAGGAGTGCAGATGTAGCGGGAGCTGGCTGTTTAGTGGCCCTTCCCTCTGCGGGCATCAGGTTCAGCCCAATGTCCCACGGGGCCTGAAGTTGCTCAGAAGCCACTGATGACCCTTTGGGGTACTCCGTGTCCTTCCATGACCAGGGCCCAGCCGCGAGAGGCCGCGCCACCCTGAGAGGGATAACGGCATTCAGCCACTGCACTCACTAAGGCTTCTTGGAAGCTGCCGCCCTCCAGCGCTGACCAAGGCATATGCGGGCTTTCCTTACCACACGACAGCCTAACAATCATCAGAGGATGAGAGCACATTTCTCCAGCTGGACCAGAAGTCGACGTGCTGCCTGTGGGAGCAAGACGTCCCCTATAAATTCCGAGAAGCCTTGTAATCTCATGTTTTGCCCAGTGCAGCTCAGGTTTACAATCTGAGGTCCCCCTTGCTTTGCCCGGACGACCAGGGAGAAACGTGTGCCTGGAGAGTCTTGTAAGCTCTGGGTATCCAGCTCTCTGACAGAGGAAACCCTTGGTTGCCGGGCCTTCTGCATACCGAGAGCTCAAAGACCATGGGGCTGGAGGTTGCTCAGAAGGCACAGACGACACTTTCGGCACACGGTGACTTTCCAGGGAAAACGGTGCAGACGAGACGCTCCTCAGACTTGTGAAAGGCACACCAGCCTTACAGCACTTCAGTGACGAAAGCCTCGGGTCAACTTGTGACCATCAACTCTGCTGATGGTAACCCTGCCCCTTCCTTTGAGTATGCCGCTCTGCCGACTATCGCCTTAGCTGAAGTAATCTGCTGGATGAGCTCCGGGCAAGGAATGGCAGGCGCACTGTTTCTCTCGAGAAATCTCACTTTTCCTCCCGGGGAATTCCTGCAGGGTGTCCAGGATGAGCGACCCCTGTGCTTCTCCTTCCGTTTTCTGCCCCAAGTCTCCTGCTTTCCAAAGGGGCAAATCATGCTTTACCCTTCAGGCTCCAGCTTCTACGTGGACCTCCAGCCTGTGGACCGGCACCTTCTGCCCAGGGACCAGAGAGCCATGCGACACACCAGGCTCTCCCGTGAGGACACTTTTGTAAGCAGAGGTACTGCGACAGGTGGGGGCCTAGCCAAAACAGTGCTTCAGTCAGGCTTTGGCGACATTGGAAAGTTCTGTGGCCTAGCAGTGCTTCGGAAAATGCGTCCGGCTTTTCGGGCTGCTTCCAAAGTCACGTTTCTGCTTGAGGTAAGGGGTCGTCAGCTTGGAGTTCGTAGAAGCAATGCTAATCACCGAGTAAGGCTCAGCGCATTTCAGAACTTCGCTGGGAGTCTGACAAGCATTGCACGTGACACCGTCCGTCACCGTGTTCCTGAGACTGGTTTCCAGAGGTGGAGATCTGGCTCTCTGCCGGAGCAGGTCGCGTGGTGCCGTGCCCTCTGCATGCCTAGAGTGGAACGCAATGACCCATGGGGCTGGAGGTTGCTCACAGGCCACAGATAACACGTTGGGGACCTCGTGCTCTTCCACGAGCCGGCTCCAGGCGCGAGTGAACTCGCAGTCCTGAGAGGCCTAACAGAGTTAAAGCAGCACATTCACTAAGCCTTCTCGGGAACCGTAATGCACGCCAACACTTTCCATGGCACACGCGGACCTTCCTTTTGCAGCATGTGGGCAGGCTTCCTAACCACGAGCCAGAAGGCTTTGGGATGAGCTCCGAGCACTGAACTGCATGCACCCACGTCCTTTCGAGAAAACCCACTCTGCCTCACTTTGCCTCCCAGGGAACTCCTACGGTGAATCCAAGACAGGTGACGGGGCTGTTTTTCAGGGAGCTCTGAGGACACAGCTCTCTGGGTTGCCAACAGGCCAAATTTCACTTTTCTCGTCCGACGCCCTTTTCACGATGGACACCCAGCTCAGGTAGCTGAAGTTCCCGAGCAGCCAAAAGAGACACAGGTCGCACACTGGACCCCTTCCCTGAAAGCACTTTGGGAAACATGTGTTCCTCCTGAATTGCACGAGTAAGTGAACGCCTTCGTTTCCCCTCGGTCACGGTATATCTTGCCAAGGGCTAGCAATCTTCCGAGGACGACTGCACAGTTCTCTCACTGTGTCTGGGGTCGAGGTGCTGCTTGAGGGAGCAAGAGGTCAGGTGTGAATGCCGAGAAGCCGGTCAGGCATGGCGTTTCTCTCAAAGCACCTCAGCTTTACAAAATGAGGCCCCCTTGCATTACCCGGAAGCCCGGTGAGAAACGTGATCTTCAGGCTTCTTCCAAGCTCTGGAAATCTAGCTCTCCAATGGAGGAAAGACTTTGTTGCCCGGCCTTCTGCGTCCCAAAGAGTAGAGCCCAAAGACCCATGTGGCTGGAGGGTGTTCAGCAGGCACAGATGCCACTTGTGGTACACACGTCCACCACCATGTTCCTGCACCTTACTTTGAGCCTGGCGCTCAGCTGACACTCGCCCTAGGTGAAGTCCACTGCTGGATGTGCTCCTAGCAAGAAACTGCAAGCACGCTCTTTCTTTGAGGAAACCCTGCGTTCCTCCCCGGGTATTCTTGCAGGGTGTAGTAGGTGAGGAGCGCAGGGCTTTTTATTCAGTCTTTTGGCCTCAAGCGTCCTAGTTTTCAAAGGGGTAAATAATTCTTTCCCCTCAGGCTCCATTCTCGTTGTGGACACGTAGCCTGGGCAGCAGCACCTTCTACCGGGGTGAAAAGAAACACACGCGAAGAACTAGGCGCTTCCGTGAGGCCACTTTGGTAAGCAGTGTTTCTGCGTGAGGTGACGGGCTTAGCCGAGACAATGCCTCAGTCAGGCTTCGGTGACGGTGCCCCTTTCAAAGGCCTAGCAATGGTACCGGAAATGTGTTCGTCATTATACGGTGTGAGGGGATACCGAGTCACGTTTCTGCGTGAGGTTAAGCGTCGTCAGCTTTGAGTTTCTAGGTTCACTTCCCTGCACCGTGTAGGTCTCAGGGCATCTGAGATTTTCGCCTGAAGGCTGACATGAATTGTACACGAGACCGTCCACCAGCATGTTCCTGAGGCTGGTGTCCAGGAGTGCAGGTGTAGCGGGAGCTGGCTGTTTAGTGGCCCTTCCCTCTGCGGGCATCAGGTTCAGCCCAATGTCCCATGGGGCCTGAAGTTGCTCAGAAGCCACTGATGACCCTTTGGGGTACTCCGTGTCCTTCCATGACCAGGGCCCAGCCGCGAGAGGCCGCGCCACCCTGAGAGGGATAACGGCATTCAGCCACTGCACTCACTAAGGCTTCTTGGAAGCTGCCGCCCTCCAGCGCTGACCAAGGCATATGCGGGCTTTCCTTACCACACGACAGCCTAACAATCATCAGAGGATGAGAGCACATTTCTCCAGCTGGACCAGAAGTCGACGTGCTGCCTGTGGGAGCAAGACGTCCCCTATAAATTCCGAGAAGCCTTGTAATCGCAGGTTTTGCCCAGTGCAGCTCAGGTTTACAATCTGTGGTCCCCCTTGCTTTGCCCGGACGACCAGGGAGAAACGTGTGCCTGGAGAGTCTTGTAAGCTCTGGGTATCCAGCTCTCTGACAGAGGAAACCCTTGGTTGCCGGGCCTTCTGCATACCGAGAGCTCAAAGACCATGGGGCTGGAGGTTGCTCAGAAGGCACAGACGACACTTTCGGCACACGGTGACTTTCCAGGGAAAACGGTGCAGACGAGACGCTCCTCAGAATTGTGAAAGGCACACCAGCCTTACAGCACTTCAGTGACGAAAGCCTCGGGTCAACTTGTGACCATCAACTCTGCTGATGGTAACCCTGCCCCTTCCTTTGAGTATGCCGCTCTGCCGACTATCGCCTTAGCTGAAGTAATCTGCTGGATGAGCTCCGGGCAAGGAATGGCAGGCGCACTGTTTCTCTCGAGAAATCTCACATTTCCTCCCGCGGAATTCCTGCAGGGTGTCCAGGATGAGCGACCCCTGTGCTTCTCCTTCCGTTTTCTGCCCCAAGTCTCCTGCTTTCCAAAGGGGCAAATCATGCTTTACCCTTCAGGCTCCAGCTTCTACGTGGACCTCCAGCCTGTGGACCGGCACCTTCTGCCCAGGGACCAGAGAGCCATGCGACACACCAGGCTCTCCCGTGAGGACACTTTTGTAAGCAGAGGTACTGCGACAGGTGGGGGCCTAGCCAAAACAGTGCTTCAGTCAGGCTTTGGCGACATTGGAAAGTTCTGTGGCCTAGCAGTGCTTCGGAAAATGCGTCCGGCTTTTCGGGCTGCTTCCAAAGTCACGTTTCTGCTTGAGGTAAGGGGTCGTCAGCTTGGAGTTCGTAGAAGCAATGCTAATCACCGAGTAAGGCTCAGCACATTTCAGAACTTCGCTGGGAGTCTGACAAGCATTGCACGTGACACCGTCCGTCACCGTGTTCCTGAGACTGGTTTCCAGAGGTGGAGATCTGGCTCTCTGCCGGAGCAGGTCGCGTGGTGCCGTGCCCTCTGCATGCCTAGAGTGGAACGCAATGACCCATGGGGCTGGAGGTTGCTCACAGGTCACAGATAACACGTTGGCGACCCCGTGCTGTTCCACGAGTTGGCTCCAGGCGTGAGTGAACTCGCAGTCCTGAGAGGCCTACCAGAGTTAAAGCAGCACATTCACTAAGCCTTCTCGGGAACCGTAATGCACGCCAACACTTTCCATGGCACACGCGGACCTTCCTTTTGCAGCATGTGGGCAGGCTTCCTAACCACGAGCCAGAAGGCTTTGGGATGAGCTCCGAGCACTGAACTGCATGCACCCACGTCCTTTCGAGAAAACCCACTCTGCCTCACTTTGCCTCCCAGGGAACTCCTACGGTGAATGCAAGACAGGCGACGGGGCTGTTTTTCATGGAGCTCTGAGGACGCAGCTCTCTGGGTTGCCAACAGGCCAAATTTCACTTTTCTCGTCCGACGCCCTTTTCACGATGGACACCCAGCTCAGGTAGCTGAAGTTCCCGAGCAGCCAAAAGAGACACAGGTCGCACACTGGACCCCTTCCCTGAAAGCACTTTGGGAAACATGTGTTCCTCCTGAATTGCACGAGTAAGTGAACGCCTTCATTTCCCCTCGGTCACGGTATATCTTGCCAAGGGCTAGCAATCTTCCGAGGACGACTGCACAGTTCTCTCACTGTGTCTGGGGTCGAGGTGCTGCTTGAGGGAGCAAGAGGTCAGGTGTGAATGCCGAGAAGCCGGTCAGGCATGGCGTTTCTCTCAAAGCACCTCAGCTTTACAAAATGAGGCCCCCTTGCATTACCCGGAAGCCCGGTGAGAAACGTGATCTTCAGGCTTCTTCCAAGCTCTGGAAATCTAGCTCTCCGATGGAGGAAAGACTTTGTTGCCCGGCCTTCTGCGTCCCAAAGAATAGAGCTCAAAGACCCATGTGGCTGGAGGGTGTTCAGCAGGCACAGATGCCACTTGTGGTACACACGTCCACCACCATGTTCCTGCACCTTACTTTGAGCCTGGCGCTCAGCTGACACTCGCCCTAGGTGAAGTCCACTGCTGGATGTGCTCCTAGCAAGAAACTGCAAGCACGCTCTTTCTTTGAGGAAACCCTGCGTTCCTCCCCGGGTATTCTTGCAGGGGGTAGTAGGTGAGGAGCGCAGGGCTTTTTATTCAGTCTTTTGGCCTCAAGCGTCCTAGTTTTCAAAGGGGTAAATAATTCTTTCCCCTCAGGCTCCATTCTCGTTGTGGACACGTAGCCTGGGCAGCAGCACCTTCTACCGGGGTGAAAGGAAACACACGCGAATAACTAGGCGCTTCCGTGAGGCCACTTTGGTAAGCAGTGTTTCTGCGTGAGGTGACGGGCTTAGCCGAGACAATGCCTCAGTCAGGCTTCGGTGACGGTGCCCCTTTCAAAGGCCTAGCAATGGTACCGGAAATGTGTTCGTCATTATAGGGGGTGAGGGGATACCGAGTCACGTTTCTGCGTGAGGTTAAGCGTCGTCAGCTTTGAGTTTCTAGGTTCACTTCCCTGCACCGTGTAGGTCTCAGGGCATCTGAGATTTTCGCCTGAAGGCTGACATGAATTGTACACGAGACCGTCCACCAGCATGTTCCTGAGGCTGGTGTCCAGGAGTGCAGGTGTAGCGGGAGCTGGCTGTTTAGTGGCCCTTCCCTCTGCGGGCATCAGGTTCAGCCCAATGTCCCACGGGGCCTGAAGTTGCTCAGAAGCCACTGATGACCCTTTGGGGTACTCCGTGTCCTTCCATGACCAGGGCCCAGCCGCGAGAGGCCGCGCCACCCTGAGAGGGATAACGGCATTCAGCCACTGCACTCACTAAGGCTTCTTGGAAGCTGCCGCCCTCCAGCGCTGACCAAGGCATATGCGGGCTTTCCTTACCACACGACAGCCTAACAATCATCAGAGGATGAGAGCACATTTCTCCAGCTGGACCAGAAGTCGACGTGCTGCCTGTGGGAGCAAGACGTCCCCTATAAATTCCGAGAAGCCTTGTAATCTCATGTTTTGCCCAGTGCAGCTCAGGTTTACAATCTGAGGTCCCCCTTGCTTTGCCCGGACGACCAGGGAGAAACGTGTGCCTGGAGAGTCTTGTAAGCTCTGGGTATCCAGCTCTCTGACAGAGGAAACCCTTGGTTGCCGGGCCTTCTGCATACCGAGAGCTCAAAGACCATGGGGCTGGAGGTTGCTCAGAAGGCACAGACGACACTTTCGGCACACGGTGACTTTCCAGGGAAAACGGTGCAGACGAGACGCTCCTCAGACTTGTGAAAGGCACACCAGCCTTACAGCACTTCAGTGACGAAAGCCTCGGGTCAACTTGTGACCATCAACTCTGCTGATGGTAACCCTGCCCCTTCCTTTGAGTATGCCGCTCTGCCGACTATCGCCTTAGCTGAAGTAATCTGCTGGATGAGCTCCGGGCAAGGAATGGCAGGCGCACTGTTTCTCTCGAGAAATCTCACTTTTCCTCCCGGGGAATTCCTGCAGGGTGTCCAGGATGAGCGACCCCTGTGCTTCTCCTTCCGTTTTCTGCCCCAAGTCTCCTGCTTTCCAAAGGGGCAAATCATGCTTTACCCTTCAGGCTCCAGCTTCTACGTGGACCTCCAGTCTGTGGACCGGCACCTTCTGCCCAGGGACCAGAGAGCCATGCGACACACCAGGCTCTCCCGTGAGGACACTTTTGTAAGCAGAGGTACTGCGACAGGTGGGGGCCTAGCCAAAACAGTGCTTCAGTCAGGCTTTGGCGACATTGGAAAGTTCTGTGGCCTAGCAGTGCTTCGGAAAATGCGTCCGGCTTTTCGGGCTGCTTCCAAAGTCACGTTTCTGCTTGAGGTAAGGGGTCGTCAGCTTGGAGTTCGTAGAAGCAATGCTAATCACCGAGTAAGGCTCAGCGCATTTCAGAACTTCGCTGGGAGTCTGACAAGCATTGCACGTGACACCGTCCGTCACCGTGTTCCTGAGACTGGTTTCCAGAGGTGGAGATCTGGCTCTCTGCCGGAGCAGGTCGCGTGGTGCCGTGCCCTCTGCATGCCTAGAGTGGAACGCAATGACCCATGGGGCTGGAGGTTGCTCACAGGCCACAGATAACACGTTGGGGACCTCGTGCTCTTCCACGAGCCGGCTCCAGGCGCGAGTGAACTCGCAGTCCTGAGAGGCCTACCAGAGTTAAAGCAGCACATTCACTAAGCCTTCTCGGGAACCGTAATGCACGCCAACACTTTCCATGGCACACGCGGACCTTCCTTTTGCAGCATGTGGGCAGGCTTCCTAACCACGAGCCAGAAGGCTTTGGGATGAGCTCCGAGCACTGAACTGCATGCACCCACGTCCTTTCGAGAAAACCCACTCTGCCTCACTTTGCCTCCCAGGGAACTCCTACGGTGAATCCAAGACAGGTGACGGGGCTGTTTTTCAGGGAGCTCTGAGGACGCAGCTCTCTGGGTTGCCAACAGGCCAAATTTCACTTTTCTCGTCCGACGCCCTTTTCACGATGGACACCCAGCTCAGGTAGCTGAAGTTCCCGAGCAGCCAAAAGAGACACAGGTCGCACACTGGACCCCTTCCCTGAAAGCACTTTGGGAAACATGTGTTCCTCCTGAATTGCACGAGTAAGTGAACGCCTTCGTTTCCCCTCGGTCACGGTATATCTTGCCAAGGGCTAGCAATCTTCCGAGGACGACTGCACAGTTCTCTCACTGTGTCTGGGGTCGAGGTGCTGCTTGAGGGAGCAAGAGGTCAGGTGTGAATGCCGAGAAGCCGGTCAGGCATGGCGTTTCTCTCAAAGCACCTCAGCTTTACAAAATGAGGCCCCCTTGCATTACCCGGAAGCCCGGTGAGAAACGTGATCTTCAGGCTTCTTCCAAGCTCTGGAAATCTAGCTCTCCAATGGAGGAAAGACTTTGTTGCCCGGCCTTCTGCGTCCCAAAGAGTAGAGCCCAAAGACCCATGTGGCTGGAGGGTGTTCAGCAGGCACAGATGCCACTTGTGGTACACACGTCCACCACCATGTTCCTGCACCTTACTTTGAGCCTGGCGCTCAGCTGACACTCGCCCTAGGTGAAGTCCACTGCTGGATGTGCTCCTAGCAAGAAACTGCAAGCACGCTCTTTCTTTGAGGAAACCCTGCGTTCCTCCCCGGGTATTCTTGCAGGGGGTAGTAGGTGAGGAGCGCAGGGCTTTTTATTCAGTCTTTTGGCCTCAAGCGTCCTAGTTTTCAAAGGGGTAAATAATTCTTTCCCCTCAGGCTCCATTCTCGTTGTGGACACGTAGCCTGGGCAGCAGCACCTTCTACCGGGGTGAAAGGAAACACACGCGAATAACTAGGCGCTTCCGTGAGGCCACTTTGGTAAGCAGTGTTTCTGCGTGTGGTGACGGGCTTAGCCGAGACAATGCCTCAGTCAGGCTTCGGTGACGGTGCCCCTTTCAAAGGCCTAGCAATGGTACCGGAAATGTGTTCGTCATTATAGGGGGTGAGGGGATACCGAGTCACGTTTCTGCGTGAGGTTAAGCGTCGTCAGCTTTGAGTTTCTAGGTTCACTTCCCTGCACCGTGTAGGTCTCAGGGCATCTGAGATTTTCGCCTGAAGGCTGACATGAATTGTACACGAGACCGTCCACCAGCATGTTCCTGAGGCTGGTGTCCAGGAGTGCAGATGTAGCGGGAGCTGGCTGTTTAGTGGCCCTTCCCTCTGCGGGCATCAGGTTCAGCCCAATGTCCCACGGGGCCTGAAGTTGCTCAGAAGCCACTGATGACCCTTTGGGGTACTCCGTGTCCTTCCATGACCAGGGCCCAGCCGCGAGAGGCCGCGCCACCCTGAGAGGGATAACGGCATTCAGCCACTGCACTCACTAAGGCTTCTTGGAAGCTGCCGCCCTCCAGCGCTGACCAAGGCATATGCGGGCTTTCCTTACCACACGACAGCCTAACAATCATCAGAGGATGAGAGCACATTTCTCCAGCTGGACCAGAAGTCGACGTGCTGCCTGTGGGAGCAAGACGTCCCCTATAAATTCCGAGAAGCCTTGTAATCTCATGTTTTGCCCAGTGCAGCTCAGGTTTACAATCTGAGGTCCCCCTTGCTTTGCCCGGACGACCAGGGAGAAACGTGTGCCTGGAGAGTCTTGTAAGCTCTGGGTATCCAGCTCTCTGACAGAGGAAACCCTTGGTTGCCGGGCCTTCTGCATACCGAGAGCTCAAAGACCATGGGGCTGGAGGTTGCTCAGAAGGCACAGACGACACTTTCGGCACACGGTGACTTTCCAGGGAAAACGGTGCAGACGAGACGCTCCTCAGACTTGTGAAAGGCACACCAGCCTTACAGCACTTCAGTGACGAAAGCCTCGGGTCAACTTGTGACCATCAACTCTGCTGATGGTAACCCTGCCCCTTCCTTTGAGTATGCCGCTCTGCCGACTATCGCCTTAGCTGAAGTAATCTGCTGGATGAGCTCCGGGCAAGGAATGGCAGGCGCACTGTTTCTCTCGAGAAATCTCACTTTTCCTCCCGGGGAATTCCTGCAGGGTGTCCAGGATGAGCGACCCCTGTGCTTCTCCTTCCGTTTTCTGCCCCAAGTCTCCTGCTTTCCAAAGGGGCAAATCATGCTTTACCCTTCAGGCTCCAGCTTCTACGTGGACCTCCAGTCTGTGGACCGGCACCTTCTGCCCAGGGACCAGAGAGCCATGCGACACACCAGGCTCTCCCGTGAGGACACTTTTGTAAGCAGAGGTACTGCGACAGGTGGGGGCCTAGCCAAAACAGTGCTTCAGTCAGGCTTTGGCGACATTGGAAAGTTCTGTGGCCTAGCAGTGCTTCGGAAAATGCGTCCGGCTTTTCGGGCTGCTTCCAAAGTCACGTTTCTGCTTGAGGTAAGGGGTCGTCAGCTTGGAGTTCGTAGAAGCAATGCTAATCACCGAGTAAGGCTCAGCGCATTTCAGAACTTCGCTGGGAGTCTGACAAGCATTGCACGTGACACCGTCCGTCACCGTGTTCCTGAGACTGGTTTCCAGAGGTGGAGATCTGGCTCTCTGCCGGAGCAGGTCGCGTGGTGCCGTGCCCTCTGCATGCCTAGAGTGGAACGCAATGACCCATGGGGCTGGAGGTTGCTCACAGGCCACAGATAACACGTTGGGGACCTCGTGCTCTTCCACGAGCCGGCTCCAGGCGCGAGTGAACTCGCAGTCCTGAGAGGCCTACCAGAGTTAAAGCAGCACATTCACTAAGCCTTCTCGGGAACCGTAATGCACGCCAACACTTTCCATGGCACACGCGGACCTTCCTTTTGCAGCATGTGGGCAGGCTTCCTAACCACGAGCCAGAAGGCTTTGGGATGAGCTCCGAGCACTGAACTGCATGCACCCACGTCCTTTCGAGAAAACCCACTCTGCCTCACTTTGCCTCCCAGGGAACTCCTACGGTGAATCCAAGACAGGTGACGGGGCTGTTTTTCAGGGAGCTCTGAGGACGCAGCTCTCTGGGTTGCCAACAGGCCAAATTTCACTTTTCTCGTCCGACGCCCTTTTCACGATGGACACCCAGCTCAGGTAGCTGAAGTTCCCGAGCAGCCAAAAGAGACACAGGTCGCACACTGGACCCCTTCCCTGAAAGCACTTTGGGAAACATGTGTTCCTCCTGAATTGCACGAGTAAGTGAACGCCTTCGTTTCCCCTCGGTCACGGTATATCTTGCCAAGGGCTAGCAATCTTCCGAGGACGACTGCACAGTTCTCTCACTGTGTCTGGGGTCGAGGTGCTGCTTGAGGGAGCAAGAGGTCAGGTGTGAATGCCGAGAAGCCGGTCAGGCATGGCGTTTCTCTCAAAGCACCTCAGCTTTACAAAATGAGGCCCCCTTGCATTACCCGGAAGCCCGGTGAGAAACGTGATCTTCAGGCTTCTTCCAAGCTCTGGAAATCTAGCTCTCCAATGGAGGAAAGACTTTGTTGCCCGGCCTTCTGCGTCCCAAAGAGTAGAGCCCAAAGACCCATGTGGCTGGAGGGTGTTCAGCAGGCACAGATGCCACTTGTGGTACACACGTCCACCACCATGTTCCTGCACCTTACTTTGAGCCTGGCGCTCAGCTGACACTCGCCCTAGGTGAAGTCCACTGCTGGATGTGCTCCTAGCAAGAAACTGCAAGCACGCTCTTTCTTTGAGGAAACCCTGCGTTCCTCCCCGGGTATTCTTGCAGGGTGTAGTAGGTGAGGAGCGCAGGGCTTTTTATTCAGTCTTTTGGCCTCAAGCGTCCTAGTTTTCAAAGGGGTAAATAATTCTTTCCCCTCAGGCTCCATTCTCGTTGTGGACACGTAGCCTGGGCAGCAGCACCTTCTACCGGGGTGAAAAGAAACACACGCGAAGAACTAGGCGCTTCCGTGAGGCCACTTTGGTAAGCAGTGTTTCTGCGTGAGGTGACGGGCTTAGCCGAGACAATGCCTCAGTCAGGCTTCGGTGACGGTGCCCCTTTCAAAGGCCTAGCAATGGTACCGGAAATGTGTTCGTCATTATACGGTGTGAGGGGATACCGAGTCACGTTTCTGCGTGAGGTTAAGCGTCGTCAGCTTTGAGTTTCTAGGTTCACTTCCCTGCACCGTGTAGGTCTCAGGGCATCTGAGATTTTCGCCTGAAGGCTGACATGAATTGTACACGAGACCGTCCACCAGCATGTTCCTGAGGCTGGTGTCCAGGAGTGCAGGTGTAGCGGGAGCTGGCTGTTTAGTGGCCCTTCCCTCTGCGGGCATCAGGTTCAGCCCAATGTCCCATGGGGCCTGAAGTTGCTCAGAAGCCACTGATGACCCTTTGGGGTACTCCGTGTCCTTCCATGACCAGGGCCCAGCCGCGAGAGGCCGCGCCACCCTGAGAGGGATAACGGCATTCAGCCACTGCACTCACTAAGGCTTCTTGGAAGCTGCCGCCCTCCAGCGCTGACCAAGGCATATGCGGGCTTTCCTTACCACACGACAGCCTAACAATCATCAGAGGATGAGAGCACATTTCTCCAGCTGGACCAGAAGTCGACGTGCTGCCTGTGGGAGCAAGACGTCCCCTATAAATTCCGAGAAGCCTTGTAATCGCAGGTTTTGCCCAGTGCAGCTCAGGTTTACAATCTGTGGTCCCCCTTGCTTTGCCCGGACGACCAGGGAGAAACGTGTGCCTGGAGAGTCTTGTAAGCTCTGGGTATCCAGCTCTCTGACAGAGGAAACCCTTGGTTGCCGGGCCTTCTGCATACCGAGAGCTCAAAGACCATGGGGCTGGAGGTTGCTCAGAAGGCACAGACGACACTTTCGGCACACGGTGACTTTCCAGGGAAAACGGTGCAGACGAGACGCTCCTCAGAATTGTGAAAGGCACACCAGCCTTACAGCACTTCAGTGACGAAAGCCTCGGGTCAACTTGTGACCATCAACTCTGCTGATGGTAACCCTGCCCCTTCCTTTGAGTATGCCGCTCTGCCGACTATCGCCTTAGCTGAAGTAATCTGCTGGATGAGCTCCGGGCAAGGAATGGCAGGCGCACTGTTTCTCTCGAGAAATCTCACATTTCCTCCCGCGGAATTCCTGCAGGGTGTCCAGGATGAGCGACCCCTGTGCTTCTCCTTCCGTTTTCTGCCCCAAGTCTCCTGCTTTCCAAAGGGGCAAATCATGCTTTACCCTTCAGGCTCCAGCTTCTACGTGGACCTCCAGCCTGTGGACCGGCACCTTCTGCCCAGGGACCAGAGAGCCATGCGACACACCAGGCTCTCCCGTGAGGACACTTTTGTAAGCAGAGGTACTGCGACAGGTGGGGGCCTAGCCAAAACAGTGCTTCAGTCAGGCTTTGGCGACATTGGAAAGTTCTGTGGCCTAGCAGTGCTTCGGAAAATGCGTCCGGCTTTTCGGGCTGCTTCCAAAGTCACGTTTCTGCTTGAGGTAAGGGGTCGTCAGCTTGGAGTTCGTAGAAGCAATGCTAATCACCGAGTAAGGCTCAGCACATTTCAGAACTTCGCTGGGAGTCTGACAAGCATTGCACGTGACACCGTCCGTCACCGTGTTCCTGAGACTGGTTTCCAGAGGTGGAGATCTGGCTCTCTGCCGGAGCAGGTCGCGTGGTGCCGTGCCCTCTGCATGCCTAGAGTGGAACGCAATGACCCATGGGGCTGGAGGTTGCTCACAGGTCACAGATAACACGTTGGCGACCCCGTGCTGTTCCACGAGTTGGCTCCAGGCGTGAGTGAACTCGCAGTCCTGAGAGGCCTACCAGAGTTAAAGCAGCACATTCACTAAGCCTTCTCGGGAACCGTAATGCACGCCAACACTTTCCATGGCACACGCGGACCTTCCTTTTGCAGCATGTGGGCAGGCTTCCTAACCACGAGCCAGAAGGCTTTGGGATGAGCTCCGAGCACTGAACTGCATGCACCCACGTCCTTTCGAGAAAACCCACTCTGCCTCACTTTGCCTCCCAGGGAACTCCTACGGTGAATGCAAGACAGGCGACGGGGCTGTTTTTCATGGAGCTCTGAGGACGCAGCTCTCTGGGTTGCCAACAGGCCAAATTTCACTTTTCTCGTCCGACGCCCTTTTCACGATGGACACCCAGCTCAGGTAGCTGAAGTTCCCGAGCAGCCAAAAGAGACACAGGTCGCACACTGGACCCCTTCCCTGAAAGCACTTTGGGAAACATGTGTTCCTCCTGAATTGCACGAGTAAGTGAACGCCTTCATTTCCCCTCGGTCACGGTATATCTTGCCAAGGGCTAGCAATCTTCCGAGGACGACTGCACAGTTCTCTCACTGTGTCTGGGGTCGAGGTGCTGCTTGAGGGAGCAAGAGGTCAGGTGTGAATGCCGAGAAGCCGGTCAGGCATGGCGTTTCTCTCAAAGCACCTCAGCTTTACAAAATGAGGCCCCCTTGCATTACCCGGAAGCCCGGTGAGAAACGTGATCTTCAGGCTTCTTCCAAGCTCTGGAAATCTAGCTCTCCGATGGAGGAAAGACTTTGTTGCCCGGCCTTCTGCGTCCCAAAGAATAGAGCTCAAAGACCCATGTGGCTGGAGGGTGTTCAGCAGGCACAGATGCCACTTGTGGTACACACGTCCACCACCATGTTCCTGCACCTTACTTTGAGCCTGGCGCTCAGCTGACACTCGCCCTAGGTGAAGTCCACTGCTGGATGTGCTCCTAGCAAGAAACTGCAAGCACGCTCTTTCTTTGAGGAAACCCTGCGTTCCTCCCCGGGTATTCTTGCAGGGGGTAGTAGGTGAGGAGCGCAGGGCTTTTTATTCAGTCTTTTGGCCTCAAGCGTCCTAGTTTTCAAAGGGGTAAATAATTCTTTCCCCTCAGGCTCCATTCTCGTTGTGGACACGTAGCCTGGGCAGCAGCACCTTCTACCGGGGTGAAAGGAAACACACGCGAATAACTAGGCGCTTCCGTGAGGCCACTTTGGTAAGCAGTGTTTCTGCGTGAGGTGACGGGCTTAGCCGAGACAATGCCTCAGTCAGGCTTCGGTGACGGTGCCCCTTTCAAAGGCCTAGCAATGGTACCGGAAATGTGTTCGTCATTATAGGGGGTGAGGGGATACCGAGTCACGTTTCTGCGTGAGGTTAAGCGTCGTCAGCTTTGAGTTTCTAGGTTCACTTCCCTGCACCGTGTAGGTCTCAGGGCATCTGAGATTTTCGCCTGAAGGCTGACATGAATTGTACACGAGACCGTCCACCAGCATGTTCCTGAGGCTGGTGTCCAGGAGTGCAGATGTAGCGGGAGCTGGCTGTTTAGTGGCCCTTCCCTCTGCGGGCATCAGGTTCAGCCCAATGTCCCACGGGGCCTGAAGTTGCTCAGAAGCCACTGATGACCCTTTGGGGTACTCCGTGTCCTTCCATGACCAGGGCCCAGCCGCGAGAGGCCGCGCCACCCTGAGAGGGATAACGGCATTCAGCCACTGCACTCACTAAGGCTTCTTGGAAGCTGCCGCCCTCCAGCGCTGACCAAGGCATATGCGGGCTTTCCTTACCACACGACAGCCTAACAATCATCAGAGGATGAGAGCACATTTCTCCAGCTGGACCAGAAGTCGACGTGCTGCCTGTGGGAGCAAGACGTCCCCTATAAATTCCGAGAAGCCTTGTAATCTCATGTTTTGCCCAGTGCAGCTCAGGTTTACAATCTGAGGTCCCCCTTGCTTTGCCCGGACGACCAGGGAGAAACGTGTGCCTGGAGAGTCTTGTAAGCTCTGGGTATCCAGCTCTCTGACAGAGGAAACCCTTGGTTGCCGGGCCTTCTGCATACCGAGAGCTCAAAGACCATGGGGCTGGAGGTTGCTCAGAAGGCACAGATGACACTTTCGGCACACGGTGACTTTCCAGGGAAAACGGTGCAGACGAGACGCTCCTCAGACTTGTGAAAGGCACACCAGCCTTACAGCACTTCAGTGACGAAAGCCTCGGGTCAACTTGTGACCATCAACTCTGCTGATGGTAACCCTGCCCCTTCCTTTGAGTATGCCGCTCTGCCGACTATCGCCTTAGCTGAAGTAATCTGCTGGATGAGCTCCGGGCAAGGAATGGCAGGCGCACTGTTTCTCTCGAGAAATCTCACTTTTCCTCCCGGGGAATTCCTGCAGGGTGTCCAGGATGAGCGACCCCTGTGCTTCTCCTTCCGTTTTCTGCCCCAAGTCTCCTGCTTTCCAAAGGGGCAAATCATGCTTTACCCTTCAGGCTCCAGCTTCTACGTGGACCTCCAGCCTGTGGACCGGCACCTTCTGCCCAGGGACCAGAGAGCCATGCGACACACCAGGCTCTCCCGTGAGGACACTTTTGTAAGCAGAGGTACTGCGACAGGTGGGGGCCTAGCCAAAACAGTGCTTCAGTCAGGCTTTGGCGACATTGGAAAGTTCTGTGGCCTAGCAGTGCTTCGGAAAATGCGTCCGGCTTTTCGGGCTGCTTCCAAAGTCACGTTTCTGCTTGAGGTAAGGGGTCGTCAGCTTGGAGTTCGTAGAAGCAATGCTAATCACCGAGTAAGGCTCAGCGCATTTCAGAACTTCGCTGGGAGTCTGACAAGCATTGCACGTGACACCGTCCGTCACCGTGTTCCTGAGACTGGTTTCCAGAGGTGGAGATCTGGCTCTCTGCCGGAGCAGGTCGCGTGGTGCCGTGCCCTCTGCATGCCTAGAGTGGAACGCAATGACCCATGGGGCTGGAGGTTGCTCACAGGCCACAGATAACACGTTGGGGACCTCGTGCTCTTCCACGAGCCGGCTCCAGGCGCGAGTGAACTCGCAGTCCTGAGAGGCCTACCAGAGTTAAAGCAGCACATTCACTAAGCCTTCTCGGGAACCGTAATGCACGCCAACACTTTCCATGGCACACGCGGACCTTCCTTTTGCAGCATGTGGGCAGGCTTCCTAACCACGAGCCAGAAGGCTTTGGGATGAGCTCCGAGCACTCAACTGCATGCACCCACGTCCTTTCGAGAAAACCCACTCTGCCTCACTTTGCCTCCCAGGGAACTCCTACGGTGAATCCAAGACAGGTGACGGGGCTGTTTTTCAGGGAGCTCTGAGGACGCAGCTCTCTGGGTTGCCAACAGGCCAAATTTCACTTTTCTCGTCCGACGCCCTTTTCACGATGGACACCCAGCTCAGGTAGCTGAAGTTCCCGAGCAGCCAAAAGAGACACAGGTCGCACACTGGACCCCTTCCCTGAAAGCACTTTGGGAAACATGTGTTCCTCCTGAATTGCACGAGTAAGTGAACGCCTTCGTTTCCCCTCGGTCACGGTATATCTTGCCAAGGGCTAGCAATCTTCCGAGGACGACTGCACAGTTCTCTCACTGTGTCTGGGGTCGAGGTGCTGCTTGAGGGAGCAAGAGGTCAGGTGTGAATGCCGAGAAGCCGGTCAGGCATGGCGTTTCTCTCAAAGCACCTCAGCTTTACAAAATGAGGCCCCCTTGCATTACCCGGAAGCCCGGTGAGAAACGTGATCTTCAGGCTTCTTCCAAGCTCTGGAAATCTAGCTCTCCAATGGAGGAAAGACTTTGTTGCCCGGCCTTCTGCGTCCCAAAGATTAGAGCCCAAAGACCCATGTGGCTGGAGGGTGTTCAGCAGGCACAGATGCCACTTGTGGTACACACGTCCACCACCATGTTCCTGCACCTTACTTTGAGCCTGGCGCTCAGCTGACACTCGCCCTAGGTGAAGTCCACTGCTGGATGTGCTCCTAGCAAGAAACTGCAAGCACGCTCTTTCTTTGAGGAAACCCTGCGTTCCTCCCCGGGTATTCTTGCAGGGTGTAGTAGGTGAGGAGCGCAGGGCTTTTTATTCAGTCTTTTGGCCTCAAGCGTCCTAGTTTTCAAAGGGGTAAATAATTCTTTCCCCTCAGGCTCCATTCTCGTTGTGGACACGTAGCCTGGGCAGCAGCACCTTCTACCGGGGTGAAAAGAAACACACGCGAAGAACTAGGCGCTTCCGTGAGGCCACTTTGGTAAGCAGTGTTTCTGCGTGAGGTGACGGGCTTAGCCGAGACAATGCCTCAGTCAGGCTTCGGTGACGGTGCCCCTTTCAAAGGCCTAGCAATGGTACCGGAAATGTGTTCGTCATTATAGGGTGTGAGGGGATACCGAGTCACGTTTCTGCGTGAGGTTAAGCGTCGTCAGCTTTGAGTTTCTAGGTTCACTTCCCTGCACCGTGTAGGTCTCAGGGCATCTGAGATTTTCGCCTGAAGGCTGACATGAATTGTACACGAGACCGTCCACCAGCATGTTCCTGAGGCTGGTGTCCAGGAGTGCAGGTGTAGCGGGAGCTGGCTGTTTAGTGGCCCTTCCCTCTGCGGGCATCAGGTTCAGCCCAATGTCCCACGGGGCCTGAAGTTGCTCAGAAGCCACTGATGACCCTTTGGGGTACTCCGTGTCCTTCCATGACCAGGGCCCAGCCGTGAGAGGCCGCGCCACCCTGAGAGGGATAACGGCATTCAGCCACTGCACTCACTAAGGCTTCTTGGAAGCTGCCGCCCTCCAGCGCTGACCAAGGCATATGCGGGCTTTCCTTACCACACGACAGCCTAACCATCATCAGAGGATGAGAGCACATTTCTCCAGCTGGACCAGAAGTCGACGTGCTGCCTGTGGGAGCAAGACGTCCCCTATAAATTCCGAGAAGCCTTGTAATCGCAGGTTTTGCGCAGTGCAGCTCAGGTTTACAATCTGAGGTCCCCCTTGCTTTGCCCGGACGACCAGGGAGAAACGTGTGCCTGGAGAGTCTTGTAAGCTCTGGGTATCCAGCTCTCTGACAGAGGAAACCCTTGGTTGCCGGGCCTTCTGCATACCGAGAGCTCAAAGACCATGGGGCTGGACGTTGCTCAGAAGGCACAGACGACACTTTCGGCACACGGTGACTTTCCAGGGAAAACGGTGCAGATGAGACGCTCCTCAGAATTGTGAAAGGCACACCAGCCTTACAGCACTTCAGTGACGAAAGCCTCGGGTCAACTTGTGACCATCAACTCTGCTGATGGTAACCCTGCCCCTTCCTTTGAGTATGCCGCTCTGCCGACTATCGCCTTAGCTGAAGTAATCTGCTGGATGAGCTCCGGGCAAGGAATGGCAGGCGCACTGTTTCTCTCGAGAAATCTCACTTTTCCTCCCGGGGAATTCCTGCAGGGTGTCCAGGATGAGCGACCCCTGTGCTTCTCCTTCCGTTTTCTGCCCCAAGTCTCCTGCTTTCCAAAGGGGCAAATCATGCTTTACCCTTCAGGCTCCAGCTTCTACGTGGACCTCCAGCCTGTGGACCGGCACCTTCTGCCCAGGGACCAGAGAGCCATGCGACACACCAGGCTTTCCCGTGAGGACACGTTTGTAAGCAGAGGTACTGCGACAGGTGGGGGCCTAGCCAAAACAGTGCTTCAGTCAGGCTTTGGCGACATTGGAAAGTTCTGTGGCCTAGCAGTGCTTCGGAAAATGCGTCCGGCTTTTCGGGCTGCTTCCAAAGTCACGTTTCTGCTTGAGGTAAGGGGTCGTCAGCTTGGAGTTCGTAGAAGCAATGCTAATCACCGAGTAAGGCTCAGCGCATTTCAGAACTTCGCTGGGAGTCTGACAAGCATTGCACGTGACACCGTCCGCCACCGTGTTCCTGAGACTGGTTTCCAGAGGTGGAGATCTGGCTCTCTGCCGGAGCAGGTCGCGTGGTGCCGTGCCCTCTGCATGCCTAGAGTGGAACGCAATGACCCATGGGGCTGGAGGTTGCTCACAGGCCACAGATAACACGTTGGGGACCACGTGCTCTTCCACGAGCCAACTCCAGGTGCGAGTGAACTCGCAGTCCTGAGAGGCCTACCAGAGTTAAAGCAGCACATTCACTAAGCCTTCTTGGGAACCGTAATGCACGCCAGCACTTTCCATGGCACACGCGGACCTTCCTTTTGCAGCATGTGGGCAGGCTTCCTAACCACGAGCCAGAAGGCTTTGGGATGAGCTCCGAGCACTGAACTGCATGCACCCACGTCCTTTCGAGAAAACCCACTCTGCCTCACTTTGCCTCCCAGGGAACTCCTACGGTGAATCCAAGACAGGCGACGGGGCTGTTTTTCATGGAGCTCTGAGGACGCAGCTCTCTGGGTTGCCAACAGGCCAAATTTCACTTTTCTCGTCCGACGCCCTTTTCACGATGGACACCCAGCTCAGGTAGCTGAAGTTCCCGAGCAGCCAAAAGAGACACAGGTCGCACACTGGACCCCTTCCCTGAAAGCACTTTGGGAAACATGTGTTCCTCCTGAATTGCACGAGTAAGTGAACGCCTTCGTTTCCCCTTGGTCACGGTATATCTTGCCAAGGGCTAGCAATCTTCCGAGGACGACTGCACAGTTCTCTCACTGTGTCTGGGGTCGAGGTGCTGCTTGAGGGAGCAAGAGGTCAGGTGTGAATGCCGAGAAGCCGGTCAGGCATGGCGTTTCTCTCAAAGCACCTCAGCTTTACAAAATGAGGCCCCCTTGCATTACCCGGAAGCCCGGTGAGAAACGTGATCTTCAGGCTTCTTCCAAGCTCTGGAAATCTAGCTCTCCGATGGAGGAAAGACTTTGTTGCCCGGCCTTCTGCGTCCCAAAGAGTAGAGCCCAAAGACCCATGTGGCTGGAGGGTGTTCAGCAGGCACAGATGCCACTTGTGGTACACACGTCCACCACCATGTTCCTGCACCTTACTTTGAGCCTGGCGCTCAGCTGACACTCGCCCTAGGTGAAGTCCACTGCTGGATGTGCTCCTAGCAAGAAACTGCAAGCACGCTCTTTCTTTGAGGAAACCCTGCGTTCCTCCCCGGGTATTCTTGCTGGGTGTAGTATGTGAGGAGCGCAGGGCTTTTTATTCAGTCTTTTGGCCTCAAGCGTCCTAGTTTTCAAAGGGGTAAATAATTCTTTCCCCTCAGGCTCCATTCTCGTTGTGGACACGTAGCCTGGGCAGCAGCACCTTCTACCGGGGTGAAAAGAAACACACGCGAAGAACTAGGCGCTTCCGTGAGGCCACTTTGGTAAGCAGTGTTTCTGCATGAGGTGACGGGCTTAGCCGAGACAATGCCTCAGTCAGGCTTCGGTGACGGTGCCCCTTTCAAAGGCCTAGCAATGGTACCGGAAATGTGTTCGTCATTATAGGGGGTGAGGGGATACCGAGTCACGTTTCTGCGTGAGGTTAAGCGTCGTCCGCTTTGAGTTTCTAGGTTCACTTCCCTGCACCGTGTAGGTCTCAGGGCATCTGAGATTTTCGCCTGAAGGCTGACATGAATTGTACACGAGACCGTCCACCAGCATGTTCCTGAGGCTGGTGTCCAGGAGTGCAGGTGTAGCGGGAGCTGGCTGTTTAGTGGCCCTTCCCTCTGCGGGCATCAGGTTCAGCCCAATGTCCCATGGGGCCTGAAGTTGCTCAGAAGCCACTGATGACCCTTTGGGGTACTCCGTGTCCTTCCATGACCAGGGCCCAGCCGCGAGAGGCCGCGCCACCCTGAGAGGGATAACGGCATTCAGCCACTGCACTCACTAAGGCTTCTTGGAAGCTGCCGCCCTCCAGCGCTGACCAAGGCATATGCGGGCTTTCCTTACCACACGACAGCCTAACAATCATCAGAGGATGAGAGCACATTTCTCCAGCTGGACCAGAAGTCGACGTGCTGCCTGTGGGAGCAAGACGTCCCCTATAAATTCCGAGAAGCCTTGTAATCGCAGGTTTTGCCCAGTGCAGCTCAGGTTTACAATCTGTGGTCCCCCTTGCTTTGCCCGGACGACCAGGGAGAAACGTGTGCCTGGAGAGTCTTGTAAGCTCTGGGTATCCAGCTCTCTGACAGAGGAAACCCTTGGTTGCCGGGCCTTCTGCATACCGAGAGCTCAAAGACCATGGGGCTGGAGGTTGCTCAGAAGGCACAGACGACACTTTCGGCACACGGTGACTTTCCAGGGAAAACGGTGCAGACGAGACGCTCCTCAGAATTGTGAAAGGCACACCAGCCTTACAGCACTTCAGTGACGAAAGCCTCGGGTCAACTTGTGACCATCAACTCTGCTGATGGTAACCCTGCCCCTTCCTTTGAGTATGCCGCTCTGCCGACTATCGCCTTAGCTGAAGTAATCTGCTGGATGAGCTCCGGGCAAGGAATGGCAGGCGCACTGTTTCTCTCGAGAAATCTCACATTTCCTCCCGCGGAATTCCTGCAGGGTGTCCAGGATGAGCGACCCCTGTGCTTCTCCTTCCGTTTTCTGCCCCAAGTCTCCTGCTTTCCAAAGGGGCAAATCATGCTTTACCCTTCAGGCTCCAGCTTCTACGTGGACCTCCAGCCTGTGGACCGGCACCTTCTGCCCAGGGACCAGAGAGCCATGCGACACACCAGGCTCTCCCGTGAGAACACTTTTGTAAGCAGAGGTACTGCGACAGGTGGGGGCCTAGCCAAAACAGTGCTTCAGTCAGGCTTTGGCGACATTGGAAAGTTCTGTGGCCTAGCAGTGCTTCGGAAAATGCGTCCGGCTTTTCGGGCTGCTTCCAAAGTCACGTTTCTGCTTGAGGTAAGGGGTCGTCAGCTTGGAGTTCGTAGAAGCAATGCTAATCACCGAGTAAGGCTCAGCACATTTCAGAACTTCGCTGGGAGTCTGACAAGCATTGCACGTGACACCGTCCGTCACCGTGTTCCTGAGACTGGTTTCCAGAGGTGGAGATCTGGCTCTCTGCCGGAGCAGGTCGCGTGGTGCCGTGCCCTCTGCATGCCTAGAGTGGAACGCAATGACCCATGGGGCTGGAGGTTGCTCACAGGTCACAGATAACACGTTGGCGACCCCGTGCTGTTCCACGAGTTGGCTCCAGGCGTGAGTGAACTCGCAGTCCTGAGAGGCCTACCAGAGTTAAAGCAGCACATTCACTAAGCCTTCTCGGGAACCGTAATGCACGCCAACACTTTCCATGGCACACGCGGACCTTCCTTTTGCAGCATGTGGGCAGGCTTCCTAACCACGAGCCAGAAGGCTTTGGGATGAGCTCCGAGCACTGAACTGCATGCACCCACGTCCTTTCGAGAAAACCCACTCTGCCTCACTTTGCCTCCCAGGGAACTCCTACGGTGAATGCAAGACAGGCGACGGGGCTGTTTTTCATGGAGCTCTGAGGACGCAGCTCTCTGGGTTGCCAACAGGCCAAATTTCACTTTTCTCGTCCGACGCCCTTTTCACGATGGACAGCCAGCTCAGGTAGCTGAAGTTCCCGAGCAGCCAAAAGAGACACAGGTCGCACACTGGACCCCTTCCCTGAAAGCACTTTGGGAAACATGTGTTCCTCCTGAATTGCACGAGTAAGTGAACGCCTTCATTTCCCCTCGGTCACGGTATATCTTGCCAAGGGCTAGCAATCTTCCGAGGACGACTGCACAGTTCTCTCACTGTGTCTGGGGTCGAGGTGCTGCTTGAGGGAGCAAGAGGTCAGGTGTGAATGCCGAGAAGCCGGTCAGGCATGGCGTTTCTCTCAAAGCACCTCAGCTTTACAAAATGAGGCCCCCTTGCATTACCCGGAAGCCCGGTGAGAAACGTGATCTTCAGGCTTCTTCCAAGCTCTGGAAATCTAGCTCTCCGATGGAGGAAAGACTTTGTTGCCCGGCCTTCTGCGTCCCAAAGAATAGAGCTCAAAGACCCATGTGGCTGGAGGGTGTTCAGCAGGCACAGATGCCACTTGTGGTACACACGTCCACCACCATGTTCCTGCACCTTACTTTGAGCCTGGCGCTCAGCTGACACTCGCCCTAGGTGAAGTCCACTGCTGGATGTGCTCCTAGCAAGAAACTGCAAGCACGCTCTTTCTTTGAGGAAACCCTGCGTTCCTCCCCGGGTATTCTTGCAGGGGGTAGTAGGTGAGGAGCGCAGGGCTTTTTATTCAGTCTTTTGGCCTCAAGCGTCCTAGTTTTCAAAGGGGTAAATAATTCTTTCCCCTCAGGCTCCATTCTCGTTGTGGACACGTAGCCTGGGCAGCAGCACCTTCTACCGGGGTGAAAGGAAACACACGCGAATAACTAGGCGCTTCCGTGAGGCCACTTTGGTAAGCAGTGTTTCTGCGTGTGGTGACGGGCTTAGCCGAGACAATGCCTCAGTCAGGCTTCGGTGACGGTGCCCCTTTCAAAGGCCTAGCAATGGTACCGGAAATGTGTTCGTCATTATAGGGGGTGAGGGGATACCGAGTCACGTTTCTGCGTGAGGTTAAGCGTCGTCAGCTTTGAGTTTCTAGGTTCACTTCCCTGCACCGTGTAGGTCTCAGGGCATCTGAGATTTTCGCCTGAAGGCTGACATGAATTGTACACGAGACCGTCCACCAGCATGTTCCTGAGGCTGGTGTCCAGGAGTGCAGATGTAGCGGGAGCTGGCTGTTTAGTGGCCCTTCCCTCTGCGGGCATCAGGTTCAGCCCAATGTCCCACGGGGCCTGAAGTTGCTCAGAAGCCACTGATGACCCTTTGGGGTACTCCGTGTCCTTCCATGACCAGGGCCCAGCCGCGAGAGGCCGCGCCACCCTGAGAGGGATAACGGCATTCAGCCACTGCACTCACTAAGGCTTCTTGGAAGCTGCCGCCCTCCAGCGCTGACCAAGGCATATGCGGGCTTTCCTTACCACACGACAGCCTAACAATCATCAGAGGATGAGAGCACATTTCTCCAGCTGGACCAGAAGTCGACGTGCTGCCTGTGGGAGCAAGACGTCCCCTATAAATTCCGAGAAGCCTTGTAATCTCATGTTTTGCCCAGTGCAGCTCAGGTTTACAATCTGAGGTCCCCCTTGCTTTGCCCGGATGACCAGGGAGAAACGTGTGCCTGGAGAGTCTTGTAAGCTCTGGGTATCCAGCTCTCTGACAGAGGAAACCCTTGGTTGCCGGGCCTTCTGCATACCGAGAGCTCAAAGACCATGGGGCTGGAGGTTGCTCAGAAGGCACAGACGACACTTTCGGCACACGGTGACTTTCCAGGGAAAACGGTGCAGACGAGACGCTCCTCAGAATTGTGAAAGGCACACCAGCCTTACAGCACTTCAGTGACGAAAGCCTCGGGTCAACTTGTGACCATCAACTCTGCTGATGGTAACCCTGCCCCTTCCTTTGAGTATGCCGCTCTGCCGACTATCGCCTTAGCTGAAGTAATCTGCTGGATGAGCTCCGGGCAAGGAATGGCAGGCGCACTGTTTCTCTCGAGAAATCTCACTTTTCCTCCCGGGGAATTCCTGCAGGGTGTCCAGGATGAGCGACCCCTGTGCTTCTCCTTCCGTTTTCTGCCCCAAGTCTCCTGCTTTCCAAAGGGGCAAATCATGCTTTACCCTTCAGGCTCCAGCTTCTACGTGGACCTCCAGCCTGTGGACTGGCACATTCTGCCCAGGGACCAGAGAGCCATGCGACACACCAGGCTCTCCCGTGAGGACACTTTTGTAAGCAGAGGTACTGCGACAGGTGGGGGCCTAGCCAAAACAGTGCTTCAGTCAGGCTTTGGCGACATTGGAAAGTTCTGTGGCCTAGCAGTGCTTCGGAAAATGCGTCCGGCTTTTCGGGCTGCTTCCAAAGTCACGTTTCTGCTTGAGGTAAGGGGTCGTCAGCTTGGAGTTCGTAGAAGCAATGCTAATCACCGAGTAAGGCTCAGCGCATTTCAGAACTTCGCTGGGAGTCTGACAAGCATTGCACGTGACACCGTCCGCCACCGTGTTCCTGAGACTGGTTTCCAGAGGTGGAGATCTGGCTCTCTGCCGGAGCAGGTCGCGTGGTGCCGTGCCCTCTGCATGCCTAGAGTGGAACGCAATGACCCATGGGGCTGGAGGTTGCTCACAGGCCACAGATAACACGTTGGGGACCTCGTGCTCTTCCACGAGCCGGCTCCAGGCGCGAGTGAACTCGCAGTCCTGAGAGGCCTACCAGAGTTAAAGCAGCACATTCACTAAGCCTTCTTGGGAACCGTAATGCACGCCAACACTTTCCATGGCACACGCGGACCTTCCTTTTGCAGCATGTGGGCAGGCTTCCTAACCACGAGCCAGAAGGCTTTGGGATGAGCTCCGAGCACTCAACTGCATGCACCCACGTCCTTTCGAGAAAACCCACTCTGCCTCACTTTGCCTCCCAGGGAACTCCTACGGTGAATCCAAGACAGGTGACGGGGCTGTTTTTCAGGGAGCTCTGAGGACGCAGCTCTCTGGGTTGCCAACAGGCCAAATTTCACTTTTCTCGTCCGACGCCCTTTTCACGATGGACAGCCAGCTCAGGTAGCTGAAGTTCCCGAGCAGCCAAAAGAGACACAGGTCGCACACTGGACCCCTTCCCTGAAAGCACTTTGGGAAACATGTGTTCCTCCTGAATTGCACGAGTAAGTGAACGCCTTCGTTTCCCCTCGGTCACGGTATATCTTGCCAAGGGCTAGCAATCTTCCGAGGACGACTGCACAGTTCTCTCACTGTGTCTGGGGTCGAGGTGCTGCTTGAGGAAGCAAGAGGTCAGGTGTGAATGCCGAGAAGCCGGTCAGGCATGGCGTTTCTCTCAAAGCACCTCAGCTTTACAAAATGAGGCCCCCTTGCATTACCCGGAAGCCCGGTGAGAAACGTGATCTTCAGGCTTCTTCCAAGCTCTGGAAATCTAGCTCTCCGATGGAGGAAAGACTTTGTTGCCCGGCCTTCTGCGTCCCAAAGAGTAGAGCCCAAAGACCCATGTGGCTGGAGGGTGTTCAGCAGGCACAGATGCCACTTGTGGTACACACGTCCACCACCATGTTCCTGCACCTTACTTTGAGCCTGGCGCTCAGCTGACACTCGCCCTAGGTGAAGTCCACTGCTGGATGTGCTCCTAGCAAGAAACTGCAAGCACGCTCTTTCTTTGAGGAAACCCTGCGTTCCTCCCCGGGTATTCTTGCAGGGTGTAGTAGGTGAGGAGCGCAGGGCTTTTTATTCAGTCTTTTGGCCTCAAGCGTCCTAGTTTTCAAAGGGGTAAATAATTCTTTCCCCTCAGGCTCCATTCTCGTTGTGGACACATAGCCTGGGCAGCAGCACCTTCTACCGGGGTGAAAAGAAACACACGCGAAGAACTAGGCGCTTCCGTGAGGCCACTTTGGTAAGCAGTGTTTCTGCATGAGGTGACGGGCTTAGCCGAGACAATGCCTCAGTCAGGCTTCGGTGACGGTGCCCCTTTCAAGGGCCTAGCAATGGTACCGGAAATGTGTTCGTCATTATAGGGGGTGAGGGGATACCGAGTCACGTTTCTGCGTGAGGTTAAGCGTCGTCAGCTTTGAGTTTCTAGGTTCACTTCCCTGCACCGTGTAGGTCTCAGGGCATCTGAGATTTTCGCCTGAAGGCTGACATGAATTGTACACGAGACCGTCCACCAGCATGTTCCTGAGGCTGGTGTCCAGGAGTGCAGGTGTAGCGGGAGCTGGCTGTTTAGTGGCCCTTCCCTCTGCGGGCATCAGGTTCAGCCCAATGTCCCACGGGGCCTGAAGTTGCTCAGAAGCCACTGATGACCCTTTGGGGTACTCCGTGTCCTTCCATGACCAGGGCCCAGCCGCGAGAGGCCGCGCCACCCTGAGAGGGATAACGGCATTCAGCCACTGCACTCACTAAGGCTTCTTGGAAGCTGCCGCCCTCCAGCGCTGACCAAGGCATATGCGGGCTTTCCTTACCACACGACAGCGTAACAATCATCAGAGGATGAGAGCACATTTCTCCAGCTGGACCAGAAGTCGACGTGCTGCCTGTGGGAGCAAGACGTCCCCTATAAATTCCGAGAAGCCTTGTAATCGCAGGTTTTGCCCAGTGCAGCTCAGGTTTACAATCTGTGGTCCCCCTTGCTTTGCCCGGACGACCAGGGAGAAACGTGTGCCTGGAGAGTCTTGTAAGCTCTGGGTATCCAGCTCTCTGACAGAGGAAACCCTTGGTTGCCGGGCCTTCTGCATACCGAGAGCTCAAAGACCATGGGGCTGGAGGTTGCTCAGAAGGCACAGACGACACTTTCGGCACACGGTGACTTTCCAGGGAAAACGGTGCAGACGAGACGCTCCTCAGAATTGTGAAAGGCACACCAGCCTTACAGCACTTCAGTGACGAAAGCCTCGGGTCAACTTGTGACCATCAACTCTGCTGATGGTAACCCTGCCCCTTCCTTTGAGTATGCCGCTCTGCTGACTATCGCCTTAGCTGAAGTAATCTGCTGGATGAGCTCCGGGCAAGGAATGGCAGGCGCACTGTTTCTCTCGAGAAATCTCACATTTCCTCCCGCGGAATTCCTGCAGGGTGTCCAGGATGAGCGACCCCTGTGCTTCTCCTTCCGTTTTCTGCCCCAAGTCTCCTGCTTTCCAAAGGGGCAAATCATGCTTTACCCTTCAGGCTCCAGCTTCTACGTGGACCTCCAGCCTGTGGACCGGCACCTTCTGCCCAGGGACCAGAGAGCCATGCGACACACCAGGCTCTCCCGTGAGGACACTTTTGTAAGCAGAGGTACTGCGACAGGTGGGGGCCTAGCCAAAACAGTGCTTCAGTCAGGCTTTGGCGACATTGGAAAGTTCTGTGGCCTAGCAGTGCTTCGGAAAATGCGTCCGGCTTTTCGGGCTGCTTCCAAAGTCACGTTTCTGCTTGAGGTAAGGGGTCGTCAGCTTGGAGTTCGTAGAAGCAATGCTAATCACCGAGTAAGGCTCAGCACATTTCAGAACTTCGCTGGGAGTCTGACAAGCATTGCACGTGACACCGTCCGTCACCGTGTTCCTGAGACTGGTTTCCAGAGGTGGAGATCTGGCTCTCTGCCGGAGCAGGTCGCGTGGTGCCGTGCCCTCTGCATGCCTAGAGTGGAACGCAATGACCCATGGGGCTGGAGGTTGCTCACAGGTCACAGATAACACGTTGGCGACCCCGTGCTGTTCCACGAGTTGGCTCCAGGCGTGAGTGAACTCGCAGTCCTGAGAGGCCTAACAGAGTTAAAGCAGCACATTCACTAAGCCTTCTCGGGAACCGTAATGCACGCCAACACTTTCCATGGCACACGCGGACCTTCCTTTTGCAGCATGTGGGCAGGCTTCCTAACCACGAGCCAGAAGGCTTTGGGATGAGCTCCGAGCACTGAACTGCATGCACCCACGTCCTTTCGAGAAAACCCACTCTGCCTCACTTTGCCTCCCAGGGAACTCCTACGGTGAATCCAAGACAGGCGACGGGGCTGTTTTTCATGGAGCTCTGAGGACGCAGCTCTCTGGGTTGCCAACAGGCCAAATTTCACTTTTCTCGTCCGACGCCCTTTTCACGATGGACACCCAGCTCAGGTAGCTGAAGTTCCCGAGCAGCCAAAAGAGACACAGGTCGCACACTGGACCCCTTCCCTGAAAGCACTTTGGGAAACATGTGTTCCTCCTGAATTGCACGAGTAAGTGAACGCCTTCGTTTCCCCTTGGTCACGGTATATCTTGCCAAGGGCTAGCAATCTTCCGAGGACGACTGCACAGTTCTCTCACTGTGTCTGGGGTCGAGGTGCTGCTTGAGGGAGCAAGAGGTCAGGTGTGAATGCCGAGAAGCCGGTCAGGCATGGCGTTTCTCTCAAAGCACCTCAGCTTTACAAAATGAGGCCCCCTTGCATTACCCGGAAGCCCGGTGAGAAACGTGATCTTCAGGCTTCTTCCAAGCTCTGGAAATCTAGCTCTCCGATGGAGGAAAGACTTTGTTGCCCGGCCTTCTGCGTCCCAAAGAGTAGAGCCCAAAGACCCATGTGGCTGGAGGGTGTTCAGCAGGCACAGATGCCACTTGTGGTACACACGTCCACCACCATGTTCCTGCACCTTACTTTGAGCCTGGCGCTCAGCTGACACTCGCCCTAGGTGAAGTCCACTGCTGGATGTGCTCCTAGCAAGAAACTGCAAGCACGCTCTTTCTTTGAGGAAACCCTGCGTTCCTCCCCGGGTATTCTTGCAGGGTGTAGTAGGTGAGGAGCGCAGGGCTTTTTATTCAGTCTTTTGGCCTCAAGCGTCCTAGTTTTCAAAGGGGTAAATAATTCTTTCCCCTCAGGCTCCATTCTCGTTGTGGACACGTAGCCTGGGCAGCAGCACCTTCTACCGGGGTGAAAAGAAACACACGCGAATAACTAGGCGCTTCCGTGAGGCCACTTTGGTAAGCAGTGTTTCTGCGTGAGGTGACGGGCTTAGCCGAGACAATGCCTCAGTCAGGCTTCGGTGACGGTGCCCCTTTCAAAGGCCTAGCAATGGTACCGGAAATGTGTTCGTCATTATAGGGTGTGAGGGGATACCGAGTCACGTTTCTGCGTGAGGTTAAGCGTCGTCAGCTTTGAGTTTCTAGGTTCACTTCCCTGCACCGTGTAGGTCTCAGGGCATCTGAGATTTTCGCCTGAAGGCTGACATGAATTGTACACGAGACCGTCCACCAGCATGTTCCTGAGGCTGGTGTCCAGGAGTGCAGGTGTAGCGGGAGCTGGCTGTTTAGTGGCCCTTCCCTCTGCGGGCATCAGGTTCAGCCCAATGTCCCACGGGGCCTGAAGTTGCTCAGAAGCCACTGATGACCCTTTGGGGTACTCCGTGTCCTTCCATGACCAGGGCCCAGCCGTGAGAGGCCGCGCCACCCTGAGAGGGATAACGGCATTCAGCCACTGCACTCACTAAGGCTTCTTGGAAGCTGCCGCCCTCCAGCGCTGACCAAGGCATATGCGGGCTTTCCTTACCACACGACAGCCTAACCATCATCAGAGGATGAGAGCACATTTCTCCAGCTGGACCAGAAGTCGACGTGCTGCCTGTGGGAGCAAGACGTCCCCTATAAATTCCGAGAAGCCTTGTAATCGCAGGTTTTGCCCAGTGCAGCTCAGGTTTACAATCTGAGGTCCCCCTTGCTTTGCCCGGACGACCAGGGAGAAACGTGTGCCTGGAGAGTCTTGTAAGCTCTGGGTATCCAGCTCTCTGACAGAGGAAACCCTTGGTTGCCGGGCCTTCTGCATACCGAGAGCTCAAAGACCATGGGGCTGGAGGTTGCTCAGAAGGCACAGACGACACTTTCGGCACACGGTGACTTTCCAGGGAAAAGGGTGCAGATGAGGCGCTCCTCAGAATTGTGAAAGGCACACCAGCCTTACAGCACTTCAGTGACGAAAGCCTCGGGTCAACTTGTGACCATCAACTCTGCTGATGGTAACCCTGCCCCTTCCTTTGAGTATGCCGCTCTGCCGACTATCGCCTTAGCTGAAGTAATCTGCTGGATGAGCTCCGGGCAAGGAATGGCAGGCGCACTGTTTCTCTCGAGAAATCTCACTTTTCCTCCCGGGGAATTCCTGCAGGGTGTCCAGGATGAGCGACCCCTGTGCTTCTCCTTCCGTTTTCTGCCCCAAGTCTCCTGCTTTCCAAAGGGGCAAATCATGCTTTACCCTTCAGGCTCCAGCTTCTACGTGGACCTCCAGCCTGTGGACCGGCACCTTCTGCCCAGGGACCAGAGAGCCATGCGACACACCAGGCTTTCCCGTGAGGACACTTTTGTAAGCAGAGGTACTGCGACAGGTGGGGGCCTAGCCAAAACAGTGCTTCAGTCAGGCTTTGGCGACATTGGAAAGTTCTGTGGCCTAGCAGTGCTTCGGAAAATGCGTCCGGCTTTTCGGGCTGCTTCCAAAGTCACGTTTCTGCTTGAGGTAAGGGGTCGTCAGCTTGGAGTTCGTAGAAGCAATGCTAATCACCGAGTAAGGCTCAGCGCATTTCAGAACTTCGCTGGGAGTCTGACAAGCATTGCACGTGAAACCGTCCGCCACCGTGTTCCTGAGACTGGTTTCCAGAGGTGGAGATCTGGCTCTCTGCCGGAGCAGGTCGCGTGGTGCCGTGCCCTCTGCATGCCTAGAGTGGAACGCAATGACCCATGGGGCTGGAGGTTGCTCACAGGCCACAGATAACACGTTGGGGACCCCGTGCTCTTCCACGAGCCGACTCCAGGCGCGAGTGAACTCGCAGTCCTGAGAGGCCTACCAGAGTTAAAGCAGCACATTCACTAAGCCTTCTCGGGAACCGTAATGCACGCCAGCACTTTCCATGGCACACGCGGACCTTCCTTTTGCAGCATGTGGGCAGGCTTCCTAACCACGAGCCAGAAGGCTTTGGGATGAGCTCCGAGCACTGAACTGCATGCACCCACGTCCTTTCGAGAAAACCCACTCTGCCTCACTTTGCCTCCCAGGGAACTCCTACGGTGAATCCAAGACAGGCGACGGGGCTGTTTTTCATGGAGCTCTGAGGACGCAGCTCTCTGGGTTGCCAACAGGCCAAATTTCACTTTTCTCGTCCGACGCCCTTTTCACGATGGACACCCAGCTCAGGTAGCTGAAGTTCCCGAGCAGCCAAAAGAGACACAGGTCGCACACTGGACCCCTTCCCTGAAAGCACTTTGGGAAACATGTGTTCCTCCTGAATTGCACGAGTAAGTGAACGCCTTCGTTTCCCCTTGGTCACGGTATATCTTGCCAAGGGCTAGCAATCTTCCGAGGACGACTGCACAGTTCTCTCACTGTGTCTGGGGTCGAGGTGCTGCTTGAGGGAGCAAGAGGTCAGGTGTGAATGCCGAGAAGCCGGTCAGGCATGGCGTTTCTCTCAAAGCACCTCAGCTTTACAAAATGAGGCCCCCTTGCATTACCCGGAAGCCCGGTGAGAAACGTGATCTTCAGGCTTCTTCCAAGCTCTGGAAATCTAGCTCTCCGATGGAGGAAAGACTTTGTTGCCCGGCCTTCTGCGTCCCAAAGAGTAGAGCCCAAAGACCCATGTGGCTGGAGGGTGTTCAGCAGGCACAGATGCCACTTGTGGTACACACGTCCACCACCATGTTCCTGCACCTTACTTTGAGCCTGGCGCTCAGCTGACACTCGCCCTAGGTGAAGTCCACTGCTGGATGTGCTCCTAGCAAGAAACTGCAAGCACGCTCTTTCTTTGAGGAAACCCTGCGTTCCTCCCCGGGTATTCTTGCAGGGTGTAGTAGGTGAGGAGCGCAGGGCTTTTTATTCAGTCTTTTGGCCTCAAGCGTCCTAGTTTTCAAAGGGGTAAATAATTCTTTCCCCTCAGGCTCCATTCTCGTTGTGGACACGTAGCCTGGGCAGCAGCACCTTCTACCGGGGTGAAAAGAAACACACGCGAAGAACTAGGCGCTTCCGTGAGGCCACTTTGGTAAGCAGTGTTTCTGCGTGAGGTGACGGGCTTAGCCGAGACAATGCCTCAGTCAGGCTTCGGTGACGGTGCCCCTTTCAAAGGCCTAGCAATGGTACCGGAAATGTGTTCGTCATTATAGGGGGTGAGGGGATACCGAGTCACGTTTCTGCGTGAGGTTAAGCGTCGTCAGCTTTGAGTTTCTAGGTTCACTTCCCTGCACCGTGTAGGTCTCAGGGCATCTGAGATTTTCGCCTGAAGGCTGACATGAATTGTACACGAGACCGTCCACCAGCATGTTCCTGAGGCTGGTGTCCAGGAGTGCAGGTGTAGCGGGAGCTGGCTGTTTAGTGGCCCTTCCCTCTGCGGGCATCAGGTTCAGCCCAATGTCCCACGGGGCCTGAAGTTGCTCAGAAGCCACTGATGACCCTTTGGGGTACTCCGTGTCCTTCCATGACCAGGGCCCAGCCGTGAGAGGCCGCGCCACCCTGAGAGGGATAACGGCATTCAGCCACTGCACTCACTAAGGCTTCTTGGAAGCTGCCGCCCTCCAGCGCTGACCAAGGCATATGCGGGCTTTCCTTACCACACGACAGCCTAACAATCATCAGAGGATGAGAGCACATTTCTCCAGCTGGACCAGAAGTCGACGTGCTGCCTGTGGGAGCAAGACGTACCCTATAAATTCCGAGAAGCCTTGTAATCGCAGGTTTTGCCCAGTGCAGCTCAGGTTTACAATCTGAGGTCCCCCTTGCTTTGCCCGGACGACCAGGGAGAAACGTGTGCCTGGAGAGTCTTGTAAGCTCTGGGTATCCAGCTCTCTGACAGAGGAAACCCTTGGTTGCCGGGCCTTCTGCATACCGAGAGCTCAAAGACCATGGGGCTGGAGGTTGCTCAGAAGGCACAGACGACACTTTCGGCACACGGTGACTTTCCAGGGAAAACGGTGCAGACGAGACGCTCCTCAGACTTGTGAAAGGCACACCAGCCTTACAGCACTTCAGTGACGAAAGCCTCGGGTCAACTTGTGACCATCAACTCTGCTGATGGTAACCCTGCCCCTTCCTTTGAGTATGCCGCTCTGCCGACTATCGCCTTAGCTGAAGTAATCTGCTGGATGAGCTCCGGGCAAGGAATGGCAGGCGCACAGTTTCTCTCGAGAAATCTCACTTTTCCTCCTGGGGAATTCCTGCAGGGTGTCCAGGATGAGCGACCCCTGTGCTTCTCCTTCCGTTTTCTGCCCCAAGTCTCCTGCTTTCCAAAGGGGCAAATCATGCTTTACCCTTCAGGCTCCAGCTTCTACGTGGACCTCCAGCCTGTGGACCGGCACCTTCTGCCCAGGGACCAGAGAGCCATGCGACACACCAGGCTCTCCCGTGAGGACACTTTTGTAAGCAGAGGTACTGCGACAGGTGGGGGCCTAGCCAAAACAGTGCTTCAGTCAGGCTTTGGCGACATTGGAAAGTTCTGTGGCCTAGCAGTGCTTCGGAAAATGCGTCCGGCTTTTCGGGCTGCTTCCAAAGTCACGTTTCTGCTTGAGGTAAGGGGTCGTCAGCTTGGAGTTCGTAGAAGCAATGCTAATCACCGAGTAAGGCTCAGCGCATTTCAGAACTTCGCTGGGAGTCTGACAAGCATTGCACGTGATACCGTCCGCCACCGTGTTCCTGAGACTGGTTTCCAGAGGTGGAGATCTGGCTCTCTGCCGGAGCAGGTCGCGTGGTGCCGTGCCCTCTGCATGCCTAGAGTGGAACGCAATGACCCATGGGGCTGGAGGTTGCTCACAGGTCACAGATAACACGTTGGCGACCCCGTGCTGTTCCACGAGTTGGCTCCAGGCGTGAGTGAACTCGCAGTCCTGAGAGGCCTACCAGAGTTAAAGCAGCACATTCACTAAGCCTTCTCGGGAACCGTAATGCACGCCAACACTTTCCATGGCACACGCGGACCTTCCTTTTGCAGCATGTGGGCAGGCTTCCTAACCACGAGCCAGAAGGCTTTGGGATGAGCTCCGAGCACTGAACTGCATGCACCCACGTCCTTTCGAGAAAACCCACTCTGCCTCACTTTGCCTCCCAGGGAACTCCTACGGTGAATGCAAGACAGGCGACGGGGCTGTTTTTCATGGAGCTCTGAGGACGCAGCTCTCTGGGTTGCCAACAGGCCAAATTTCACTTTTCTCGTCCGACGCCCTTTTCACGATGGACACCCAGCTCAGGTAGCTGAAGTTCCCGAGCAGCCAAAAGAGACACAGGTCGCACACTGGACCCCTTCCCTGAAAGCACTTTGGGAAACATGTGTTCCTCCTGAATTGCACGAGTAAGTGAACGCCTTCATTTCCCCTCGGTCACGGTATATCTTGCCAAGGGCTAGCAATCTTCCGAGGACGACTGCACAGTTCTCTCACTGTGTCTGGGGTCGAGGTGCTGCTTGAGGGAGCAAGAGGTCAGGTGTGAATGCCGAGAAGCCGGTCAGGCATGGCGTTTCTCTCAAAGCACCTCAGCTTTACAAAATGAGGCCCCCTTGCATTACCCGGAAGCCCGGTGAGAAACGTGATCTTCAGGCTTCTTCCAAGCTCTGGAAATCTAGCTCTCCGATGGAGGAAAGACTTTGTTGCCCGGCCTTCTGCGTCCCAAAGAATAGAGCTCAAAGACCCATGTGGCTGGAGGGTGTTCAGCAGGCACAGATGCCACTTGTGGTACACACGTCCACCACCATGTTCCTGCACCTTACTTTGAGCCTGGCGCTCAGCTGACACTCGCCCTAGGTGAAGTCCACTGCTGGATGTGCTCCTAGCAAGAAACTGCAAGCACGCTCTTTCTTTGAGGAAACCCTGCGTTCCTCCCCGGGTATTCTTGCAGGGGGTAGTAGGTGAGGAGCGCAGGGCTTTTTATTCAGTCTTTTGGCCTCAAGCGTCCTAGTTTTCAAAGGGGTAAATAATTCTTTCCCCTCAGGCTCCATTCTCGTTGTGGACACGTAGCCTGGGCAGCAGCACCTTCTACCGGGGTGAAAGGAAACACACGCGAATAACTAGGCGCTTCCGTGAGGCCACTTTGGTAAGCAGTGTTTCTGCGTGTGGTGACGGGCTTAGCCGAGACAATGCCTCAGTCAGGCTTCGGTGACGGTGCCCCTTTCAAAGGCCTAGCAATGGTACCGGAAATGTGTTCGTCATTATAGGGGGTGAGGGGATACCGAGTCACGTTTCTGTGTGAGGTTAAGCGTCGTCAGCTTTGAGTTTCTAGGTTCACTTCCCTGCACCGTGTAGGTCTCAGGGCATCTGAGATTTTCGCCTGAAGGCTGACATGAATTGTACACGAGACCGTCCACCAGCATGTTCCTGAGGCTGGTGTCCAGGAGTGCAGATGTAGCGGGAGCTGGCTGTTTAGTGGCCCTTCCCTCTGCGGGCATCAGGTTCAGCCCAATGTCCCACGGGGCCTGAAGTTGCTCAGAAGCCACTGATGACCCTTTGGGGTACTCCGTGTCCTTCCATGACCAGGGCCCAGCCGCGAGAGGCCGCGCCACCCTGAGAGGGATAACGGCATTCAGCCACTGCACTCACTAAGGCTTCTTGGAAGCTGCCGCCCTCCAGCGCTGACCAAGGCATATGCGGGCTTTCCTTACCACACGACAGCCTAACAATCATCAGAGGATGAGAGCACATTTCTCCAGCTGGACCAGAAGTCGACGTGCTGCCTGTGGGAGCAAGACGTCCCCTATAAATTCCGAGAAGCCTTGTAATCTCATGTTTTGCCCAGTGCAGCTCAGGTTTACAATCTGAGGTCCCCCTTGCTTTGCCCGGACGACCAGGGAGAAACGTGTGCCTGGAGAGTCTTGTAAGCTCTGGGTATCCAGCTCTCTGACAGAGGAAACCCTTGGTTGCCGGGCCTTCTGCATACCGAGAGCTCAAAGACCATGGGGCTGGAGGTTGCTCAGAAGGCACAGACGACACTTTCGGCACACGGTGACTTTCCAGGGAAAACGGTGCAGACGAGACGCTCCTCAGACTTGTGAAAGGCACACCAGCCTTACAGCACTTCAGTGACGAAAGCCTCGGGTCAACTTGTGACCATCAACTCTGCTGATGGTAACCCTGCCCCTTCCTTTGAGTATGCCGCTCTGCCGACTATCGCCTTAGCTGAAGTAATCTGCTGGATGAGCTCCGGGCAAGGAATGGCAGGCGCACTGTTTCTCTCGAGAAATCTCACTTTTCCTCCCGGGGAATTCCTGCAGGGTGTCCAGGATGAGCGACCCCTGTGCTTCTCCTTCCGTTTTCTGCCCCAAGTCTCCTGCTTTCCAAAGGGGCAAATCATGCTTTACCCTTCAGGCTCCAGCTTCTACGTGGACCTCCAGCCTGTGGACTGGCACATTCTGCCCAGGGACCAGAGAGCCATGCGACACACCAGGCTCTCCCGTGAGGACACTTTTGTAAGCAGAGGTACTGCGACAGGTGGGGGCCTAGCCAAAACAGTGCTTCAGTCAGGCTTTGGCGACATTGGAAAGTTCTGTGGCCTAGCAGTGCTTCGGAAAATGCGTCCGGCTTTTCGGGCTGCTTCCAAAGTCACGTTTCTGCTTGAGGTAAGGGGTCGTCAGCTTGGAGTTCGTAGAAGCAATGCTAATCACCGAGTAAGGCTCAGCGCATTTCAGAACTTCGCTGGGAGTCTGACAAGCATTGCACGTGACACCGTCCGCCACCGTGTTCCTGAGACTGGTTTCCAGAGGTGGAGATCTGGCTCTCTGCCGGAGCAGGTCGCGTGGTGCCGTGCCCTCTGCATGCCTAGAGTGGAACGCAATGACCCATGGGGCTGGAGGTTGCTCACAGGCCACAGATAACACGTTGGGGACCTCGTGCTCTTCCACGAGCCGGCTCCAGGCGCGAGTGAACTCGCAGTCCTGAGAGGCCTACCAGAGTTAAAGCAGCACATTCACTAAGCCTTCTCGGGAACCGTAATGCACGCCAACACTTTCCATGGCACACGCGGACCTTCCTTTTGCAGCATGTGGGCAGGCTTCCTAACCACGAGCCAGAAGGCTTTGGGATGAGCTCCGAGCACTCAACTGCATGCACCCACGTCCTTTCGAGAAAACCCACTCTGCCTCACTTTGCCTCCCAGGGAACTCCTACGGTGAATCCAAGACAGGTGACGGGGCTGTTTTTCAGGGAGCTCTGAGGACGCAGCTCTCTGGGTTGCCAACAGGCCAAATTTCACTTTTCTCGTCCGACGCCCTTTTCACGATGGACACCCAGCTCAGGTAGCTGAAGTTCCCGAGCAGCCAAAAGAGACACAGGTCGCACACTGGACCCCTTCCCTGAAAGCACTTTGGGAAACATGTGTTCCTCCTGAATTGCACGAGTAAGTGAACGCCTTCGTTTCCCCTCGGTCACGGTATATCTTGCCAAGGGCTAGCAATCTTCCGAGGACGACTGCACAGTTCTCTCACTGTGTCTGGGGTCGAGGTGCTGCTTGAGGAAGCAAGAGGTCAGGTGTGAATGCCGAGAAGCCGGTCAGGCATGGCGTTTCTCTCAAAGCACCTCAGCTTTACAAAATGAGGCCCCCTTGCATTACCCGGAAGCCCGGTGAGAAACGTGATCTTCAGGCTTCTTCCAAGCTCTGGAAATCTAGCTCTCCGATGGAGGAAAGACTTTGTTGCCCGGCCTTCTGCGTCCCAAAGAGTAGAGCCCAAAGACCCATGTGGCTGGAGGGTGTTCAGCAGGCACAGATGCCACTTGTGGTACACACGTCCACCACCATGTTCCTGCACCTTACTTTGAGCCTGGCGCTCAGCTGACACTCGCCCTAGGTGAAGTCCACTGCTGGATGTGCTCCTAGCAAGAAACTGCAAGCACGCTCTTTCTTTGAGGAAACCCTGCGTTCCTCCCCGGGTATTCTTGCAGGGTGTAGTAGGTGAGGAGCGCAGGGCTTTTTATTCAGTCTTTTGGCCTCAAGCGTCCTAGTTTTCAAAGGGGTAAATAATTCTTTCCCCTCAGGCTCCATTCTCGTTGTGGACACATAGCCTGGGCAGCAGCACCTTCTACCGGGGTGAAAAGAAACACACGCGAAGAACTAGGCGCTTCCGTGAGGCCACTTTGGTAAGCAGTGTTTCTGCATGAGGTGACGGGCTTAGCCGAGACAATGCCTCAGTCAGGCTTCGGTGACGGTGCCCCTTTCAAGGGCCTAGCAATGGTACCGGAAATGTGTTCGTCATTATAGGGGGTGAGGGGATACCGAGTCACGTTTCTGCGTGAGGTTAAGCGTCGTCAGCTTTGAGTTTCTAGGTTCACTTCCCTGCACCGTGTAGGTCTCAGGGCATCTGAGATTTTCGCCTGAAGGCTGACATGAATTGTACACGAGACCGTCCACCAGCATGTTCCTGAGGCTGGTGTCCAGGAGTGCAGGTGTAGCGGGAGCTGGCTGTTTAGTGGCCCTTCCCTCTGCGGGCATCAGGTTCAGCCCAATGTCCCATGGGGCCTGAAGTTGCTCAGAAGCCACTGATGACCCTTTGGGGTACTCCGTGTCCTTCCATGACCAGGGCCCAGCCGCGAGAGGCCGCGCCACCCTGAGAGGGATAACGGCATTCAGCCACTGCACTCACTAAGGCTTCTTGGAAGCTGCCGCCCTCCAGCGCTGACCAAGGCATATGCGGGCTTTCCTTACCACACGACAGCCTAACAATCATCAGAGGATGAGAGCACATTTCTCCAGCTGGACCAGAAGTCGACGTGCTGCCTGTGGGAGCAAGACGTCCCCTATAAATTCCGAGAAGCCTTGTAATCGCAGGTTTTGCCCAGTGCAGCTCAGGTTTACAATCTGTGGTCCCCCTTGCTTTGCCCGGACGACCAGGGAGAAACGTGTGCCTGGAGAGTCTTGTAAGCTCTGGGTATCCAGCTCTCTGACAGAGGAAACCCTTGGTTGCCGGGCCTTCTGCATACCGAGAGCTCAAAGACCATGGGGCTGGAGGTTGCTCAGAAGGCACAGACGACACTTTCGGCACACGGTGACTTTCCAGGGAAAACGGTGCAGACGAGACGCTCCTCAGACTTGTGAAAGGCACACCAGCCTTACAGCACTTCAGTGACGAAAGCCTCGGGTCAACTTGTGACCATCAACTCTGCTGATGGTAACCCTGCCCCTTCCTTTGAGTATGCCGCTCTGCCGACTATCGCCTTAGCTGAAGTAATCTGCTGGATGAGCTCCGGGCAAGGAATGGCAGGCGCACTGTTTCTCTCGAGAAATCTCACATTTCCTCCCGCGGAATTCCTGCAGGGTGTCCAGGATGAGCGACCCCTGTGCTTCTCCTTCCGTTTTCTGCCCCAAGTCTCCTGCTTTCCAAAGGGGCAAATCATGCTTTACCCTTCAGGCTCCAGCTTCTACGTGGACCTCCAGCCTGTGGACCGGCACCTTCTGCCCAGGGACCAGAGAGCCATGCGACACACCAGGCTCTCCCGTGAGGACACTTTTGTAAGCAGAGGTACTGCGACAGGTGGGGGCCTAGCCAAAACAGTGCTTCAGTCAGGCTTTGGCGACATTGGAAAGTTCTGTGGCCTAGCAGTGCTTCGGAAAATGCGTCCGGCTTTTCGGGCTGCTTCCAAAGTCACGTTTCTGCTTGAGGTAAGGGGTCGTCAGCTTGGAGTTCGTAGAAGCAATGCTAATCACCGAGTAAGGCTCAGCACATTTCAGAACTTCGCTGGGAGTCTGACAAGCATTGCACGTGACACCGTCCGTCACCGTGTTCCTGAGACTGGTTTCCAGAGGTGGAGATCTGGCTCTCTGCCGGAGCAGGTCGCGTGGTGCCGTGCCCTCTGCATGCCTAGAGTGGAACGCAATGACCCATGGGGCTGGAGGTTGCTCACAGGTCACAGATAACACGTTGGCGACCCCGTGCTGTTCCACGAGTTGGCTCCAGGCGTGAGTGAACTCGCAGTCCTGAGAGGCCTACCAGAGTTAAAGCAGCACATTCACTAAGCCTTCTCGGGAACCGTAATGCACGCCAACACTTTCCATGGCACACGCGGACCTTCCTTTTGCAGCATGTGGGCAGGCTTCCTAACCACGAGCCAGAAGGCTTTGGGATGAGCTCCGAGCACTGAACTGCATGCACCCACGTCCTTTCGAGAAAACCCACTCTGCCTCACTTTGCCTCCCAGGGAACTCCTACGGTGAATGCAAGACAGGCGACGGGGCTGTTTTTCATGGAGCTCTGAGGACGCAGCTCTCTGGGTTGCCAACAGGCCAAATTTCACTTTTCTCGTCCGACGCCCTTTTCACGATGGACAGCCAGCTCAGGTAGCTGAAATTCCCGAGCAGCCAAAAGAGACACAGGTCGCACACTGGACCCCTTCCCTGAAAGCACTTTGGGAAACATGTGTTCCTCCTGAATTGCACGAGTAAGTGAACGCCTTCATTTCCCCTCGGTCACGGTATATCTTGCCAAGGGCTAGCAATCTTCCGAGGACGACTGCACAGTTCTCTCACTGTGTCTGGGGTCGAGGTGCTGCTTGAGGGAGCAAGAGGTCAGGTGTGAATGCCGAGAAGCCGGTCAGGCATGGCGTTTCTCTCAAAGCACCTCAGCTTTACAAAATGAGGCCCCCTTGCATTACCCGGAAGCCCGGTGAGAAACGTGATCTTCAGGCTTCTTCCAAGCTCTGGAAATCTAGCTCTCCGATGGAGGAAAGACTTTGTTGCCCGGCCTTCTGCGTCCCAAAGAGTAGAGCCCAAAGACCCATGTGGCTGGAGGGTGTTCAGCAGGCACAGATGCCACTTGTGGTACACACGTCCACCACCATGTTCCTGCACCTTACTTTGAGCCTGGCGCTCAGCTGACACTCGCCCTAGGTGAAGTCCACTGCTGGATGTGCTCCTAGCAAGAAACTGCAAGCACGCTCTTTCTTTGAGGAAACCCTGCGTTCCTCCCCGGGTATTCTTGCAGGGGGTAGTAGGTGAGGAGCGCAGGGCTTTTTATTCAGTCTTTTGGCCTCAAGCGTCCTAGTTTTCAAAGGGGTAAATAATTCTTTCCCCTCAGGCTCCATTCTCGTTGTGGACACGTAGCCTGGGCAGCAGCACCTTCTACCGGGGTGAAAGGAAACACACGCGAATAACTAGGCGCTTCCGTGAGGCCACTTTGGTAAGCAGTGTTTCTGCGTGTGGTGACGGGCTTAGCCGAGACAATGCCTCAGTCAGGCTTCGGTGACGGTGCCCCTTTCAAAGGCCTAGCAATGGTACCGGAAATGTGTTCGTCATTATAGGGGGTGAGGGGATACCGAGTCACGTTTCTGCGTGAGGTTAAGCGTCGTCAGCTTTGAGTTTCTAGGTTCACTTCCCTGCACCGTGTAGGTCTCAGGGCATCTGAGATTTTCGCCTGAAGGCTGACATGAATTGTACACGAGACCGTCCACCAGCATGTTCCTGAGGCTGGTGTCCAGGAGTGCAGATGTAGCGGGAGCTGGCTGTTTAGTGGCCCTTCCCTCTGCGGGCATCAGGTTCAGCCCAATGTCCCACGGGGCCTGAAGTTGCTCAGAAGCCACTGATGACCCTTTGGGGTACTCCGTGTCCTTCCATGACCAGGGCCCAGCCGCGAGAGGCCGCGCCACCCTGAGAGGGATAACGGCATTCAGCCACTGCACTCACTAAGGCTTCTTGGAAGCTGCCGCCCTCCAGCGCTGACCAAGGCATATGCGGGCTTTCCTTACCACACGACAGCCTAACAATCATCAGAGGATGAGAGCACATTTCTCCAGCTGGACCAGAAGTCGACGTGCTGCCTGTGGGAGCAAGACGTCCCCTATAAATTCCGAGAAGCCTTGTAATCGCAGGTTTTGCCCAGTGCAGCTCAGGTTTACAATCTGAGGTCCCCCTTGCTTTGCCCGGACGACCAGGGAGAAACGTGTGCCTGGAGAGTCTTGTAAGCTCTGGGTATCCAGCTCTCTGACAGAGGAAACCCTTGGTTGCCGGGCCTTCTGCATACCGAGAGCTCAAAGACCATGGGGCTGGAGGTTGCTCAGAAGGCACAGACGACACTTTCGGCACACGGTGACTTTCCAGGGAAAACGGTGCAGACGAGACGCTCCTCAGACTTGTGAAAGGCACACCAGCCTTACAGCACTTCAGTGACGAAAGCCTCGGGTCAACTTGTGACCATCAACTCTGCTGATGGTAACCCTGCCCCTTCCTTTGAGTATGCCGCTCTGCCGACTATCGCCTTAGCTGAAGTAATCTGCTGGATGAGCTCCGGGCAAGGAATGGCAGGCGCACTGTTTCTCTCGAGAAATCTCACTTTTCCTCCCGGGGAATTCCTGCAGGGTGTCCAGGATGAGCGACCCCTGTGCTTCTCCTTCCGTTTTCTGCCCCAAGTCTCCTGCTTTCCAAAGGGGCAAATCATGCTTTACCCTTCAGGCTCCAGCTTCTACGTGGACCTCCAGCCTGTGGACTGGCACATTCTGCCCAGGGACCAGAGAGCCATGCGACACACCAGGCTCTCCCGTGAGGACACTTTTGTAAGCAGAGGTACTGCGACAGGTGGGGGCCTAGCCAAAACAGTGCTTCAGTCAGGCTTTGGCGACATTGGAAAGTTCTGTGGCCTAGCAGTGCTTCGGAAAATGCGTCCGGCTTTTCGGGCTGCTTCCAAAGTCACGTTTCTGCTTGAGGTAAGGGGTCGTCAGCTTGGAGTTCGTAGAAGCAATGCTAATCACCGAGTAAGGCTCAGCGCATTTCAGAACTTCGCTGGGAGTCTGACAAGCATTGCACGTGACACCGTCCGTCACCGTGTTCCTGAGACTGGTTTCCAGAGGTGGAGATCTGGCTCTCTGCCGGAGCAGGTCGCGTGGTGCCGTGCCCTCTGCATGCCTAGAGTGGAACGCAATGACCCATGGGGCTGGAGGTTGCTCACAGGTCACAGATAACACGTTGGCGACCCCGTGCTGTTCCACGAGTTGGCTCCAGGCGTGAGTGAACTCGCAGTCCTGAGAGGCCTACCAGAGTTAAAGCAGCACATTCACTAAGCCTTCTCGGGAACCGTAATGCACGCCAACACTTTCCATGGCACACGCGGACCTTCCTTTTGCAGCATGTGGGCAGGCTTCCTAACCACGAGCCAGAAGGCTTTGGGATGAGCTCCGAGCACTGAACTGCATGCACCCACGTCCTTTCGAGAAAACCCACTCTGCCTCACTTTGCCTCCCAGGGAACTCCTACGGTGAATGCAAGACAGGCGACGGGGCTGTTTTTCATGGAGCTCTGAGGACGCAGCTCTCTGGGTTGCCAACAGGCCAAATTTCACTTTTCTCGTCCGACGCCCTTTTCACGATGGACACCCAGCTCAGGTAGCTGAAGTTCCCGAGCAGCCAAAAGAGACACAGGTCGCACACTGGACCCCTTCCCTGAAAGCACTTTGGGAAACATGTGTTCCTCCTGAATTGCACGAGTAAGTGAACGCCTTCATTTCCCCTCGGTCACGGTATATCTTGCCAAGGGCTAGCAATCTTCCGAGGACGACTGCACAGTTCTCTCACTGTGTCTGGGGTCGAGGTGCTGCTTGAGGGAGCAAGAGGTCAGGTGTGAATGCCGAGAAGCCGGTCAGGCATGGCGTTTCTCTCAAAGCACCTCAGCTTTACAAAATGAGGCCCCCTTGCATTACCCGGAAGCCCGGTGAGAAACGTGATCTTCAGGCTTCTTCCAAGCTCTGGAAATCTAGCTCTCCGATGGAGGAAAGACTTTGTTGCCCGGCCTTCTGCGTCCCAAAGAATAGAGCTCAAAGACCCATGTGGCTGGAGGGTGTTCAGCAGGCACAGATGCCACTTGTGGTACACACGTCCACCACCATGTTCCTGCACCTTACTTTGAGCCTGGCGCTCAGCTGACACTCGCCCTAGGTGAAGTCCACTGCTGGATGTGCTCCTAGCAAGAAACTGCAAGCACGCTCTTTCTTTGAGGAAACCCTGCGTTCCTCCCCGGGTATTCTTGCAGGGGGTAGTAGGTGAGGAGCGCAGGGCTTTTTATTCAGTCTTTTGGCCTCAAGCGTCCTAGTTTTCAAAGGGGTAAATAATTCTTTCCCCTCAGGCTCCATTCTCGTTGTGGACACGTAGCCTGGGCAGCAGCACCTTCTACCGGGGTGAAAGGAAACACACGCGAATAACTAGGCGCTTCCGTGAGGCCACTTTGGTAAGCAGTGTTTCTGCGTGTGGTGACGGGCTTAGCCGAGACAATGCCTCAGTCAGGCTTCGGTGACGGTGCCCCTTTCAAAGGCCTAGCAATGGTACCGGAAATGTGTTCGTCATTATAGGGGGTGAGGGGATACCGAGTCACGTTTCTGTGTGAGGTTAAGCGTCGTCAGCTTTGAGTTTCTAGGTTCACTTCCCTGCACCGTGTAGGTCTCAGGGCATCTGAGATTTTCGCCTGAAGGCTGACATGAATTGTACACGAGACCGTCCACCAGCATGTTCCTGAGGCTGGTGTCCAGGAGTGCAGATGTAGCGGGAGCTGGCTGTTTAGTGGCCCTTCCCTCTGCGGGCATCAGGTTCAGCCCAATGTCCCACGGGGCCTGAAGTTGCTCAGAAGCCACTGATGACCCTTTGGGGTACTCCGTGTCCTTCCATGACCAGGGCCCAGCCGCGAGAGGCCGCGCCACCCTGAGAGGGATAACGGCATTCAGCCACTGCACTCACTAAGGCTTCTTGGAAGCTGCCGCCCTCCAGCGCTGACCAAGGCATATGCGGGCTTTCCTTACCACACGACAGCCTAACAATCATCAGAGGATGAGAGCACATTTCTCCAGCTGGACCAGAAGTCGACGTGCTGCCTGTGGGAGCAAGACGTCCCCTATAAATTCCGAGAAGCCTTGTAATCGCAGGTTTTGCCCAGTGCAGCTCAGGTTTACAATCTGAGGTCCCCCTTGCTTTGCCCGGACGACCAGGGAGAAACGTGTGCCTGGAGAGTCTTGTAAGCTCTGGGTATCCAGCTCTCTGACAGAGGAAACCCTTGGTTGCCGGGCCTTCTGCATACCGAGAGCTCAAAGACCATGGGGCTGGAGGTTGCTCAGAAGGCACAGATGACACTTTCGGCACACGGTGACTTTCCAGGGAAAACGGTGCAGACGAGACGCTCCTCAGAATTGTGAAAGGCACACCAGCCTTACAGCACTTCAGTGACGAAAGCCTCGGGTCAACTTGTGACCATCAACTCTGCTGATGGTAACCCTGCCCCTTCCTTTGAGTATGCCGCTCTGCCGACTATCGCCTTAGCTGAAGTAATCTGCTGGATGAGCTCCGGGCAAGGAATGGCAGGCGCACTGTTTCTCTCGAGAAATCTCACTTTTCCTCCCGGGGAATTCCTGCAGGGTGTCCAGGATGAGCGACCCCTGTGCTTCTCCTTCCGTTTTCTGCCCCAAGTCTCCTGCTTTCCAAAGGGGCAAATCATGCTTTACCCTTCAGGCTCCAGCTTCTACGTGGACCTCCAGCCTGTGGACTGGCACATTCTGCCCAGGGACCAGAGAGCCATGCGACACACCAGGCTCTCCCGTGAGGACACTTTTGTAAGCAGAGGTACTGCGACAGGTGGGGGCCTAGCCAAAACAGTGCTTCAGTCAGGCTTTGGCGACATTGGAAAGTTCTGTGGCCTAGCAGTGCTTCGGAAAATGCGTCCGGCTTTTCGGGCTGCTTCCAAAGTCACGTTTCTGCTTGAGGTAAGGGGTCGTCAGCTTGGAGTTCGTAGAAGCAATGCTAATCACCGAGTAAGGCTCAGCGCATTTCAGAACTTCGCTGGGAGTCTGACAAGCATTGCACGTGACACCGTCCGCCACCGTGTTCCTGAGACTGGTTTCCAGAGGTGGAGATCTGGCTCTCTGCCGGAGCAGGTCGCGTGGTGCCGTGCCCTCTGCATGCCTAGAGTGGAACGCAATGACCCATGGGGCTGGAGGTTGCTCACAGGCCACAGATAACACGTTGGGGACCTCGTGCTCTTCCACGAGCCGGCTCCAGGCGCGAGTGAACTCGCAGTCCTGAGAGGCCTACCAGAGTTAAAGCAGCACATTCACTAAGCCTTCTTGGGAACCGTAATGCACGCCAACACTTTCCATGGCACACGCGGACCTTCCTTTTGCAGCATGTGGGCAGGCTTCCTAACCACGAGCCAGAAGGCTTTGGGATGAGCTCCGAGCACTCAACTGCATGCACCCACGTCCTTTCGAGAAAACCCACTCTGCCTCACTTTGCCTCCCAGGGAACTCCTACGGTGAATCCAAGACAGGTGACGGGGCTGTTTTTCAGGGAGCTCTGAGGACGCAGCTCTCTGGGTTGCCAACAGGCCAAATTTCACTTTTCTCGTCCGACGCCCTTTTCACGATGGACACCCAGCTCAGGTAGCTGAAGTTCCCGAGCAGCCAAAAGAGACACAGGTCGCACACTGGACCCCTTCCCTGAAAGCACTTTGGGAAACATGTGTTCCTCCTGAATTGCACGAGTAAGTGAACGCCTTCGTTTCCCCTCGGTCACGGTATATCTTGCCAAGGGCTAGCAATCTTCCGAGGACGACTGCACAGTTCTCTCACTGTGTCTGGGGTCGAGGTGCTGCTTGAGGAAGCAAGAGGTCAGGTGTGAATGCCGAGAAGCCGGTCAGGCATGGCGTTTCTCTCAAAGCACCTCAGCTTTACAAAATGAGGCCCCCTTGCATTACCCGGAAGCCCGGTGAGAAACGTGATCTTCAGGCTTCTTCCAAGCTCTGGAAATCTAGCTCTCCGATGGAGGAAAGACTTTGTTGCCCGGCCTTCTGCGTCCCAAAGAGTAGAGCCCAAAGACCCATGTGGCTGGAGGGTGTTCAGCAGGCACAGATGCCACTTGTGGTACACACGTCCACCACCATGTTCCTGCACCTTACTTTGAGCCTGGCGCTCAGCTGACACTCGCCCTAGGTGAAGTCCACTGCTGGATGTGCTCCTAGCAAGAAACTGCAAGCACGCTCTTTCTTTGAGGAAACCCTGCGTTCCTCCCCGGGTATTCTTGCAGGGTGTAGTAGGTGAGGAGCGCAGGGCTTTTTATTCAGTCTTTTGGCCTCAAGCGTCCTAGTTTTCAAAGGGGTAAATAATTCTTTCCCCTCAGGCTCCATTCTCGTTGTGGACACATAGCCTGGGCAGCAGCACCTTCTACCGGGGTGAAAAGAAACACACGCGAAGAACTAGGCGCTTCCGTGAGGCCACTTTGGTAAGCAGTGTTTCTGCATGAGGTGACGGGCTTAGCCGAGACAATGCCTCAGTCAGGCTTCGGTGACGGTGCCCCTTTCAAGGGCCTAGCAATGGTACCGGAAATGTGTTCGTCATTATAGGGGGTGAGGGGATACCGAGTCACGTTTCTGCGTGAGGTTAAGCGTCGTCAGCTTTGAGTTTCTAGGTTCACTTCCCTGCACCGTGTAGGTCTCAGGGCATCTGAGATTTTCGCCTGAAGGCTGACATGAATTGTACACGAGACCGTCCACCAGCATGTTCCTGAGGCTGGTGTCCAGGAGTGCAGGTGTAGCGGGAGCTGGCTGTTTAGTGGCCCTTCCCTCTGCGGGCATCAGGTTCAGCCCAATGTCCCATGGGGCCTGAAGTTGCTCAGAAGCCACTGATGACCCTTTGGGGTACTCCGTGTCCTTCCATGACCAGGGCCCAGCCGCGAGAGGCCGCGCCACCCTGAGAGGGATAACGGCATTCAGCCACTGCACTCACTAAGGCTTCTTGGAAGCTGCCGCCCTCCAGCGCTGACCAAGGCATATGCGGGCTTTCCTTACCACACGACAGCGTAACAATCATCAGAGGATGAGAGCACATTTCTCCAGCTGGACCAGAAGTCGACGTGCTGCCTGTGGGAGCAAGACGTCCCCTATAAATTCCGAGAAGCCTTGTAATCGCAGGTTTTGCCCAGTGCAGCTCAGGTTTACAATCTGTGGTCCCCCTTGCTTTGCCCGGACGACCAGGGAGAAACGTGTGCCTGGAGAGTCTTGTAAGCTCTGGGTATCCAGCTCTCTGACAGAGGAAACCCTTGGTTGCCGGGCCTTCTGCATACCGAGAGCTCAAAGACCATGGGGCTGGAGGTTGCTCAGAAGGCACAGACGACACTTTCGGCACACGGTGACTTTCCAGGGAAAACGGTGCAGACGAGACGCTCCTCAGACTTGTGAAAGGCACACCAGCCTTACAGCACTTCAGTGACGAAAGCCTCGGGTCAACTTGTGACCATCAACTCTGCTGATGGTAACCCTGCCCCTTCCTTTGAGTATGCCGCTCTGCCGACTATCGCCTTAGCTGAAGTAATCTGCTGGATGAGCTCCGGGCAAGGAATGGCAGGCGCACTGTTTCTCTCGAGAAATCTCACATTTCCTCCCGCGGAATTCCTGCAGGGTGTCCAGGATGAGCGACCCCTGTGCTTCTCCTTCCGTTTTCTGCCCCAAGTCTCCTGCTTTCCAAAGGGGCAAATCATGCTTTACCCTTCAGGCTCCAGCTTCTACGTGGACCTCCAGCCTGTGGACCGGCACCTTCTGCCCAGGGACCAGAGAGCCATGCGACACACCAGGCTCTCCCGTGAGGACACTTTTGTAAGCAGAGGTACTGCGACAGGTGGGGGCCTAGCCAAAACAGTGCTTCAGTCAGGCTTTGGCGACATTGGAAAGTTCTGTGGCCTAGCAGTGCTTCGGAAAATGCGTCCGGCTTTTCGGGCTGCTTCCAAAGTCACGTTTCTGCTTGAGGTAAGGGGTCGTCAGCTTGGAGTTCGTAGAAGCAATGCTAATCACCGAGTAAGGCTCAGCACATTTCAGAACTTCGCTGGGAGTCTGACAAGCATTGCACGTGACACCGTCCGTCACCGTGTTCCTGAGACTGGTTTCCAGAGGTGGAGATCTGGCTCTCTGCCGGAGCAGGTCGCGTGGTGCCGTGCCCTCTGCATGCCTAGAGTGGAACGCAATGACCCATGGGGCTGGAGGTTGCTCACAGGTCACAGATAACACGTTGGCGACCCCGTGCTGTTCCACGAGTTGGCTCCAGGCGTGAGTGAACTCGCAGTCCTGAGAGGCCTACCAGAGTTAAAGCAGCACATTCACTAAGCCTTCTCGGGAACCGTAATGCACGCCAACACTTTCCATGGCACACGCGGACCTTCCTTTTGCAGCATGTGGGCAGGCTTCCTAACCACGAGCCAGAAGGCTTTGGGATGAGCTCCGAGCACTGAACTGCATGCACCCACGTCCTTTTGAGAAAACCCACTCTGCCTCACTTTGCCTCCCAGGGAACTCCTACGGTGAATGCAAGACAGGCGACGGGGCTGTTTTTCATGGAGCTCTGAGGACGCAGCTCTCTGGGTTGCCAACAGGCCAAATTTCACTTTTCTCGTCCGACGCCCTTTTCACGATGGACAGCCAGCTCAGGTAGCTGAAATTCCCGAGCAGCCAAAAGAGACACAGGTCGCACACTGGACCCCTTCCCTGAAAGCACTTTGGGAAACATGTGTTCCTCCTGAATTGCACGAGTAAGTGAACGCCTTCATTTCCCCTCGGTCACGGTATATCTTGCCAAGGGCTAGCAATCTTCCGAGGACGACTGCACAGTTCTCTCACTGTGTCTGGGGTCGAGGTGCTGCTTGAGGGAGCAAGAGGTCAGGTGTGAATGCCGAGAAGCCGGTCAGGCATGGCGTTTCTCTCAAAGCACCTCAGCTTTACAAAATGAGGCCCCCTTGCATTACCCGGAAGCCCGGTGAGAAACGTGATCTTCAGGCTTCTTCCAAGCTCTGGAAATCTAGCTCTCCGATGGAGGAAAGACTTTGTTGCCCGGCCTTCTGCGTCCCAAAGAGTAGAGCCCAAAGACCCATGTGGCTGGAGGGTGTTCAGCAGGCACAGATGCCACTTGTGGTACACACGTCCACCACCATGTTCCTGCACCTTACTTTGAGCCTGGCGCTCAGCTGACACTCGCCCTAGGTGAAGTCCACTGCTGGATGTGCTCCTAGCAAGAAACTGCAAGCACGCTCTTTCTTTGAGGAAACCCTGCGTTCCTCCCCGGGTATTCTTGCAGGGGGTAGTAGGTGAGGAGCGCAGGGCTTTTTATTCAGTCTTTTGGCCTCAAGCGTCCTAGTTTTCAAAGGGGTAAATAATTCTTTCCCCTCAGGCTCCATTCTCGTTGTGGACACGTAGCCTGGGCAGCAGCACCTTCTACCGGGGTGAAAGGAAACACACGCGAATAACTAGGCGCTTCCGTGAGGCCACTTTGGTAAGCAGTGTTTCTGCGTGTGGTGACGGGCTTAGCCGAGACAATGCCTCAGTCAGGCTTCGGTGACGGTGCCCCTTTCAAAGGCCTAGCAATGGTACCGGAAATGTGTTCGTCATTATAGGGGGTGAGGGGATACCGAGTCACGTTTCTGCGTGAGGTTAAGCGTCGTCAGCTTTGAGTTTCTAGGTTCACTTCCCTGCACCGTGTAGGTCTCAGGGCATCTGAGATTTTCGCCTGAAGGCTGACATGAATTGTACACGAGACCGTCCACCAGCATGTTCCTGAGGCTGGTGTCCAGGAGTGCAGATGTAGCGGGAGCTGGCTGTTTAGTGGCCCTTCCCTCTGCGGGCATCAGGTTCAGCCCAATGTCCCACGGGGCCTGAAGTTGCTCAGAAGCCACTGATGACCCTTTGGGGTACTCCGTGTCCTTCCATGACCAGGGCCCAGCCGCGAGAGGCCGCGCCACCCTGAGAGGGATAACGGCATTCAGCCACTGCACTCACTAAGGCTTCTTGGAAGCTGCCGCCCTCCAGCGCTGACCAAGGCATATGCGGGCTTTCCTTACCACACGACAGCCTAACAATCATCAGAGGATGAGAGCACATTTCTCCAGCTGGACCAGAAGTCGACGTGCTGCCTGTGGGAGCAAGACGTCCCCTATAAATTCCGAGAAGCCTTGTAATCGCAGGTTTTGCCCAGTGCAGCTCAGGTTTACAATCTGAGGTCCCCCTTGCTTTGCCCGGACGACCAGGGAGAAACGTGTGCCTGGAGAGTCTTGTAAGCTCTGGGTATCCAGCTCTCTGACAGAGGAAACCCTTGGTTGCCGGGCCTTCTGCATACCGAGAGCTCAAAGACCATGGGGCTGGAGGTTGCTCAGAAGGCACAGACGACACTTTCGGCACACGGTGACTTTCCAGGGAAAACGGTGCAGACGAGACGCTCCTCAGACTTGTGAAAGGCACACCAGCCTTACAGCACTTCAGTGACGAAAGCCTCGGGTCAACTTGTGACCATCAACTCTGCTGATGGTAACCCTGCCCCTTCCTTTGAGTATGCCGCTCTGCCGACTATCGCCTTAGCTGAAGTAATCTGCTGGATGAGCTCCGGGCAAGGAATGGCAGGCGCACTGTTTCTCTCGAGAAATCTCACTTTTCCTCCCGGGGAATTCCTGCAGGGTGTCCAGGATGAGCGACCCCTGTGCTTCTCCTTCCGTTTTCTGCCCCAAGTCTCCTGCTTTCCAAAGGGGCAAATCATGCTTTACCCTTCAGGCTCCAGCTTCTACGTGGACCTCCAGCCTGTGGACTGGCACATTCTGCCCAGGGACCAGAGAGCCATGCGACACACCAGGCTCTCCCGTGAGGACACTTTTGTAAGCAGAGGTACTGCGACAGGTGGGGGCCTAGCCAAAACAGTGCTTCAGTCAGGCTTTGGCGACATTGGAAAGTTCTGTGGCCTAGCAGTGCTTCGGAAAATGCGTCCGGCTTTTCGGGCTGCTTCCAAAGTCACGTTTCTGCTTGAGGTAAGGGGTCGTCAGCTTGGAGTTCGTAGAAGCAATGCTAATCACCGAGTAAGGCTCAGCGCATTTCAGAACTTCGCTGGGAGTCTGACAAGCATTGCACGTGACACCGTCCGCCACCGTGTTCCTGAGACTGGTTTCCAGAGGTGGAGATCTGGCTCTCTGCCGGAGCAGGTCGCGTGGTGCCGTGCCCTCTGCATGCCTAGAGTGGAACGCAATGACCCATGGGGCTGGAGGTTGCTCACAGGCCACAGATAACACGTTGGGGACCTCGTGCTCTTCCACGAGCCGGCTCCAGGCGCGAGTGAACTCGCAGTCCTGAGAGGCCTACCAGAGTTAAAGCAGCACATTCACTAAGCCTTCTTGGGAACCGTAATGCACGCCAACACTTTCCATGGCACACGCGGACCTTCCTTTTGCAGCATGTGGGCAGGCTTCCTAACCACGAGCCAGAAGGCTTTGGGATGAGCTCCGAGCACTCAACTGCATGCACCCACGTCCTTTCGAGAAAACCCACTCTGCCTCACTTTGCCTCCCAGGGAACTCCTACGGTGAATCCAAGACAGGTGACGGGGCTGTTTTTCAGGGAGCTCTGAGGACGCAGCTCTCTGGGTTGCCAACAGGCCAAATTTCACTTTTCTCGTCCGACGCCCTTTTCACGATGGACACCCAGCTCAGGTAGCTGAAGTTCCCGAGCAGCCAAAAGAGACACAGGTCGCACACTGGACCCCTTCCCTGAAAGCACTTTGGGAAACATGTGTTCCTCCTGAATTGCACGAGTAAGTGAACGCCTTCGTTTCCCCTCGGTCACGGTATATCTTGCCAAGGGCTAGCAATCTTCCGAGGACGACTGCACAGTTCTCTCACTGTGTCTGGGGTCGAGGTGCTGCTTGAGGAAGCAAGAGGTCAGGTGTGAATGCCGAGAAGCCGGTCAGGCATGGCGTTTCTCTCAAAGCACCTCAGCTTTACAAAATGAGGCCCCCTTGCATTACCCGGAAGCCCGGTGAGAAACGTGATCTTCAGGCTTCTTCCAAGCTCTGGAAATCTAGCTCTCCGATGGAGGAAAGACTTTGTTGCCCGGCCTTCTGCGTCCCAAAGAGTAGAGCCCAAAGACCCATGTGGCTGGAGGGTGTTCAGCAGGCACAGATGCCACTTGTGGTACACACGTCCACCACCATGTTCCTGCACCTTACTTTGAGCCTGGCGCTCAGCTGACACTCGCCCTAGGTGAAGTCCACTGCTGGATGTGCTCCTAGCAAGAAACTGCAAGCACGCTCTTTCTTTGAGGAAACCCTGCGTTCCTCCCCGGGTATTCTTGCAGGGTGTAGTAGGTGAGGAGCGCAGGGCTTTTTATTCAGTCTTTTGGCCTCAAGCGTCCTAGTTTTCAAAGGGGTAAATAATTCTTTCCCCTCAGGCTCCATTCTCGTTGTGGACACATAGCCTGGGCAGCAGCACCTTCTACCGGGGTGAAAAGAAACACACGCGAAGAACTAGGCGCTTCCGTGAGGCCACTTTGGTAAGCAGTGTTTCTGCATGAGGTGACGGGCTTAGCCGAGACAATGCCTCAGTCAGGCTTCGGTGACGGTGCCCCTTTCAAGGGCCTAGCAATGGTACCGGAAATGTGTTCGTCATTATAGGGGGTGAGGGGATACCGAGTCACGTTTCTGCGTGAGGTTAAGCGTCGTCAGCTTTGAGTTTCTAGGTTCACTTCCCTGCACCGTGTAGGTCTCAGGGCATCTGAGATTTTCGCCTGAAGGCTGACATGAATTGTACACGAGACCGTCCACCAGCATGTTCCTGAGGCTGGTGTCCAGGAGTGCAGGTGTAGCGGGAGCTGGCTGTTTAGTGGCCCTTCCCTCTGCGGGCATCAGGTTCAGCCCAATGTCCCATGGGGCCTGAAGTTGCTCAGAAGCCACTGATGACCCTTTGGGGTACTCCGTGTCCTTCCATGACCAGGGCCCAGCCGCGAGAGGCCGCGCCACCCTGAGAGGGATAACGGCATTCAGCCACTGCACTCACTAAGGCTTCTTGGAAGCTGCCGCCCTCCAGCGCTGACCAAGGCATATGCGGGCTTTCCTTACCACACGACAGCCTAACAATCATCAGAGGATGAGAGCACATTTCTCCAGCTGGACCAGAAGTCGACGTGCTGCCTGTGGGAGCAAGACGTCCCCTATAAATTCCGAGAAGCCTTGTAATCGCAGGTTTTGCCCAGTGCAGCTCAGGTTTACAATCTGTGGTCCCCCTTGCTTTGCCCGGACGACCAGGGAGAAACGTGTGCCTGGAGAGTCTTGTAAGCTCTGGGTATCCAGCTCTCTGACAGAGGAAACCCTTGGTTGCCGGGCCTTCTGCATACCGAGAGCTCAAAGACCATGGGGCTGGAGGTTGCTCAGAAGGCACAGACGACACTTTCGGCACACGGTGACTTTCCAGGGAAAACGGTGCAGACGAGACGCTCCTCAGACTTGTGAAAGGCACACCAGCCTTACAGCACTTCAGTGACGAAAGCCTCGGGTCAACTTGTGACCATCAACTCTGCTGATGGTAACCCTGCCCCTTCCTTTGAGTATGCCGCTCTGCCGACTATCGCCTTAGCTGAAGTAATCTGCTGGATGAGCTCCGGGCAAGGAATGGCAGGCGCACTGTTTCTCTCGAGAAATCTCACATTTCCTCCCGCGGAATTCCTGCAGGGTGTCCAGGATGAGCGACCCCTGTGCTTCTCCTTCCGTTTTCTGCCCCAAGTCTCCTGCTTTCCAAAGGGGCAAATCATGCTTTACCCTTCAGGCTCCAGCTTCTACGTGGACCTCCAGCCTGTGGACCGGCACCTTCTGCCCAGGGACCAGAGAGCCATGCGACACACCAGGCTCTCCCGTGAGGACACTTTTGTAAGCAGAGGTACTGCGACAGGTGGGGGCCTAGCCAAAACAGTGCTTCAGTCAGGCTTTGGCGACATTGGAAAGTTCTGTGGCCTAGCAGTGCTTCGGAAAATGCGTCCGGCTTTTCGGGCTGCTTCCAAAGTCACGTTTCTGCTTGAGGTAAGGGGTCGTCAGCTTGGAGTTCGTAGAAGCAATGCTAATCACCGAGTAAGGCTCAGCACATTTCAGAACTTCGCTGGGAGTCTGACAAGCATTGCACGTGACACCGTCCGTCACCGTGTTCCTGAGACTGGTTTCCAGAGGTGGAGATCTGGCTCTCTGCCGGAGCAGGTCGCGTGGTGCCGTGCCCTCTGCATGCCTAGAGTGGAACGCAATGACCCATGGGGCTGGAGGTTGCTCACAGGTCACAGATAACACGTTGGCGACCCCGTGCTGTTCCACGAGTTGGCTCCAGGCGTGAGTGAACTCGCAGTCCTGAGAGGCCTACCAGAGTTAAAGCAGCACATTCACTAAGCCTTCTCGGGAACCGTAATGCACGCCAACACTTTCCATGGCACACGCGGACCTTCCTTTTGCAGCATGTGGGCAGGCTTCCTAACCACGAGCCAGAAGGCTTTGGGATGAGCTCCGAGCACTGAACTGCATGCACCCACGTCCTTTCGAGAAAACCCACTCTGCCTCACTTTGCCTCCCAGGGAACTCCTACGGTGAATGCAAGACAGGCGACGGGGCTGTTTTTCATGGAGCTCTGAGGACGCAGCTCTCTGGGTTGCCAACAGGCCAAATTTCACTTTTCTCGTCCGACGCCCTTTTCACGATGGACAGCCAGCTCAGGTAGCTGAAATTCCCGAGCAGCCAAAAGAGACACAGGTCGCACACTGGACCCCTTCCCTGAAAGCACTTTGGGAAACATGTGTTCCTCCTGAATTGCACGAGTAAGTGAACGCCTTCATTTCCCCTCGGTCACGGTATATCTTGCCAAGGGCTAGCAATCTTCCGAGGACGACTGCACAGTTCTCTCACTGTGTCTGGGGTCGAGGTGCTGCTTGAGGGAGCAAGAGGTCAGGTGTGAATGCCGAGAAGCCGGTCAGGCATGGCGTTTCTCTCAAAGCACCTCAGCTTTACAAAATGAGGCCCCCTTGCATTACCCGGAAGCCCGGTGAGAAACGTGATCTTCAGGCTTCTTCCAAGCTCTGGAAATCTAGCTCTCCGATGGAGGAAAGACTTTGTTGCCCGGCCTTCTGCGTCCCAAAGAGTAGAGCCCAAAGACCCATGTGGCTGGAGGGTGTTCAGCAGGCACAGATGCCACTTGTGGTACACACGTCCACCACCATGTTCCTGCACCTTACTTTGAGCCTGGCGCTCAGCTGACACTCGCCCTAGGTGAAGTCCACTGCTGGATGTGCTCCTAGCAAGAAACTGCAAGCACGCTCTTTCTTTGAGGAAACCCTGCGTTCCTCCCCGGGTATTCTTGCAGGGGGTAGTAGGTGAGGAGCGCAGGGCTTTTTATTCAGTCTTTTGGCCTCAAGCGTCCTAGTTTTCAAAGGGGTAAATAATTCTTTCCCCTCAGGCTCCATTCTCGTTGTGGACACGTAGCCTGGGCAGCAGCACCTTCTACCGGGGTGAAAGGAAACACACGCGAATAACTAGGCGCTTCCGTGAGGCCACTTTGGTAAGCAGTGTTTCTGCGTGTGGTGACGGGCTTAGCCGAGACAATGCCTCAGTCAGGCTTCGGTGACGGTGCCCCTTTCAAAGGCCTAGCAATGGTACCGGAAATGTGTTCGTCATTATAGGGGGTGAGGGGATACCGAGTCACGTTTCTGCGTGAGGTTAAGCGTCGTCAGCTTTGAGTTTCTAGGTTCACTTCCCTGCACCGTGTAGGTCTCAGGGCATCTGAGATTTTCGCCTGAAGGCTGACATGAATTGTACAGGAGACCGTCCACCAGCATGTTCCTGAGGCTGGTGTCCAGGAGTGCAGATGTAGCGGGAGCTGGCTGTTTAGTGGCCCTTCCCTCTGCGGGCATCAGGTTCAGCCCAATGTCCCACGGGGCCTGAAGTTGCTCAGAAGCCACTGATGACCCTTTGGGGTACTCCGTGTCCTTCCATGACCAGGGCCCAGCCGCGAGAGGCCGCGCCACCCTGAGAGGGATAACGGCATTCAGCCACTGCACTCACTAAGGCTTCTTGGAAGCTGCCGCCCTCCAGCGCTGACCAAGGCATATGCGGGCTTTCCTTACCACACGACAGCCTAACAATCATCAGAGGATGAGAGCACATTTCTCCAGCTGGACCAGAAGTCGACGTGCTGCCTGTGGGAGCAAGACGTCCCCTATAAATTCCGAGAAGCCTTGTAATCGCAGGTTTTGCCCAGTGCAGCTCAGGTTTACAATCTGAGGTCCCCCTTGCTTTGCCCGGACGACCAGGGAGAAACGTGTGCCTGGAGAGTCTTGTAAGCTCTGGGTATCCAGCTCTCTGACAGAGGAAACCCTTGGTTGCCGGGCCTTCTGCATACCGAGAGCTCAAAGACCATGGGGCTGGAGGTTGCTCAGAAGGCACAGACGACACTTTCGGCACACGGTGACTTTCCAGGGAAAACGGTGCAGACGAGACGCTCCTCAGACTTGTGAAAGGCACACCAGCCTTACAGCACTTCAGTGACGAAAGCCTCGGGTCAACTTGTGACCATCAACTCTGCTGATGGTAACCCTGCCCCTTCCTTTGAGTATGCCGCTCTGCCGACTATCGCCTTAGCTGAAGTAATCTGCTGGATGAGCTCCGGGCAAGGAATGGCAGGCGCACTGTTTCTCTCGAGAAATCTCACTTTTCCTCCCGGGGAATTCCTGCAGGGTGTCCAGGATGAGCGACCCCTGTGCTTCTCCTTCCGTTTTCTGCCCCAAGTCTCCTGCTTTCCAAAGGGGCAAATCATGCTTTACCCTTCAGGCTCCAGCTTCTACGTGGACCTCCAGCCTGTGGACTGGCACATTCTGCCCAGGGACCAGAGAGCCATGCGACACACCAGGCTCTCCCGTGAGGACACTTTTGTAAGCAGAGGTACTGCGACAGGTGGGGGCCTAGCCAAAACAGTGCTTCAGTCAGGCTTTGGCGACATTGGAAAGTTCTGTGGCCTAGCAGTGCTTCGGAAAATGCGTCCGGCTTTTCGGGCTGCTTCCAAAGTCACGTTTCTGCTTGAGGTAAGGGGTCGTCAGCTTGGAGTTCGTAGAAGCAATGCTAATCACCGAGTAAGGCTCAGCGCATTTCAGAACTTCGCTGGGAGTCTGACAAGCATTGCACGTGACACCGTCCGTCACCGTGTTCCTGAGACTGGTTTCCAGAGGTGGAGATCTGGCTCTCTGCCGGAGCAGGTCGCGTGGTGCCGTGCCCTCTGCATGCCTAGAGTGGAACGCAATGACCCATGGGGCTGGAGGTTGCTCACAGGCCACAGATAACACGTTGGGGACCTCGTGCTCTTCCACGAGCCGGCTCCAGGCGCGAGTGAACTCGCAGTCCTGAGAGGCCTACCAGAGTTAAAGCAGCACATTCACTAAGCCTTCTTGGGAACCGTAATGCACGCCAACACTTTCCATGGCACACGCGGACCTTCCTTTTGCAGCATGTGGGCAGGCTTCCTAACCACGAGCCAGAAGGCTTTGGGATGAGCTCCGAGCACTCAACTGCATGCACCCACGTCCTTTCGAGAAAACCCACTCTGCCTCACTTTGCCTCCCAGGGAACTCCTACGGTGAATCCAAGACAGGTGACGGGGCTGTTTTTCAGGGAGCTCTGAGGACGCAGCTCTCTGGGTTGCCAACAGGCCAAATTTCACTTTTCTCGTCCGACGCCCTTTTCACGATGGACACCCAGCTCAGGTAGCTGAAGTTCCCGAGCAGCCAAAAGAGACACAGGTCGCACACTGGACCCCTTCCCTGAAAGCACTTTGGGAAACATGTGTTCCTCCTGAATTGCACGAGTAAGTGAACGCCTTCGTTTCCCCTCGGTCACGGTATATCTTGCCAAGGGCTAGCAATCTTCCGAGGACGACTGCACAGTTCTCTCACTGTGTCTGGGGTCGAGGTGCTGCTTGAGGGAGCAAGAGGTCAGGTGTGAATGCCGAGAAGCCGGTCAGGCATGGCGTTTCTCTCAAAGCACCTCAGCTTTACAAAATGAGGCCCCCTTGCATTACCCGGAAGCCCGGTGAGAAACGTGATCTTCAGGCTTCTTCCAAGCTCTGGAAATCTAGCTCTCCAATGGAGGAAAGACTTTGTTGCCCGGCCTTCTGCGTCCCAAAGAGTAGAGCCCAAAGACCCATGTGGCTGGAGGGTGTTCAGCAGGCACAGATGCCACTTGTGGTACACACGTCCACCACCATGTTCCTGCACCTTACTTTGAGCCTGGCGCTCAGCTGACACTCGCCCTAGGTGAAGTCCACTGCTGGATGTGCTCCTAGCAAGAAACTGCAAGCACGCTCTTTCTTTGAGGAAACCCTGCGTTCCTCCCCGGGTATTCTTGCAGGGTGTAGTAGGTGAGGAGCGCAGGGCTTTTTATTCAGTCTTTTGGCCTCAAGCGTCCTAGTTTTCAAAGGGGTAAATAATTCTTTCCCCTCAGGCTCCATTCTCGTTGTGGACACGTAGCCTGGGCAGCAGCACCTTCTACCGGGGTGAAAAGAAACACACGCGAAGAACTAGGCGCTTCCGTGAGGCCACTTTGGTAAGCAGTGTTTCTGCGTGAGGTGACGGGCTTAGCCGAGACAATGCCTCAGTCAGGCTTCGGTGACGGTGCCCCTTTCAAAGGCCTAGCAATGGTACCGGAAATGTGTTCGTCATTATAGGGTGTGAGGGGATACCGAGTCACGTTTCTGCGTGAGGTTAAGCGTCGTCAGCTTTGAGTTTCTAGGTTCACTTCCCTGCACCGTGTAGGTCTCAGGGCATCTGAGATTTTCGCCTGAAGGCTGACATGAATTGTACACGAGACCGTCCACCAGCATGTTCCTGAGGCTGGTGTCCAGGAGTGCAGGTGTAGCGGGAGCTGGCTGTTTAGTGGCCCTTCCCTCTGCGGGCATCAGGTTCAGCCCAATGTCCCACGGGGCCTGAAGTTGCTCAGAAGCCACTGATGACCCTTTGGGGTACTCCGTGTCCTTCCATGACCAGGGCCCAGCCGTGAGAGGCCGCGCCACCCTGAGAGGGATAACGGCATTCAGCCACTGCACTCACTAAGGCTTCTTGGAAGCTGCCGCCCTCCAGCGCTGACCAAGGCATATGCGGGCTTTCCTTACCACACGACAGCCTAACCATCATCAGAGGATGAGAGCACATTTCTCCAGCTGGACCAGAAGTCGACGTGCTGCCTGTGGGAGCAAGACGTCCCCTATAAATTCCGAGAAGCCTTGTAATCGCAGGTTTTGCCCAGTGCAGCTCAGGTTTACAATCTGAGGTCCCCCTTGCTTTGCCCGGACGACCAGGGAGAAACGTGTGCCTGGAGAGTCTTGTAAGCTCTGGGTATCCAGCTCTCTGACAGAGGAAACCCTTGGTTGCCGGGCCTTCTGCATACCGAGAGCTCAAAGACCATGGGGCTGGAGGTTGCTCAGAAGGCACAGACGACACTTTCGGCACACGGTGACTTTCCAGGGAAAACGGTGCAGATGAGACGCTCCTCAGAATTGTGAAAGGCACACCAGCCTTACAGCACTTCAGTGACGAAAGCCTCGGGTCAACTTGTGACCATCAACTCTGCTGATGGTAACCCTGCCCCTTCCTTTGAGTATGCCGCTCTGCCGACTATCGCCTTAGCTGAAGTAATCTGCTGGATGAGCTCCGGGCAAGGAATGGCAGGCGCACTGTTTCTCTCGAGAAATCTCACTTTTCCTCCCGGGGAATTCCTGCAGGGTGTCCAGGATGAGCGACCCCTGTGCTTCTCCTTCCGTTTTCTGCCCCAAGTCTCCTGCTTTCCAAAGGGGCAAATCATGCTTTACCCTTCAGGCTCCAGCTTCTACGTGGACCTCCAGCCTGTGGACCGGCACCTTCTGCCCAGGGACCAGAGAGCCATGCGACACACCAGGCTTTCCCGTGAGGACACGTTTGTAAGCAGAGGTACTGCGACAGGTGGGGGCCTAGCCAAAACAGTGCTTCAGTCAGGCTTTGGCGACATTGGAAAGTTCTGTGGCCTAGCAGTGCTTCGGAAAATGCGTCCGGCTTTTCGGGCTGCTTCCAAAGTCACGTTTCTGCTTGAGGTAAGGGGTCGTCAGCTTGGAGTTCGTAGAAGCAATGCTAATCACCGAGTAAGGCTCAGCGCATTTCAGAACTTCGCTGGGAGTCTGACAAGCATTGCACGTGACACCGTCCGCCACCGTGTTCCTGAGACTGGTTTCCAGAGGTGGAGATCTGGCTCTCTGCCGGAGCAGGTCGCGTGGTGCCGTGCCCTCTGCATGCCTAGAGTGGAACGCAATGACCCATGGGGCTGGAGGTTGCTCACAGGCCACAGATAACACGTTGGGGACCCCGTGCTCTTCCACGAGCCGACTCCAGGCGCGAGTGAACTCGCAGTCCTGAGAGGCCTACCAGAGTTAAAGCAGCACATTCACTAAGCCTTCTCGGGAACCGTAATGCACGCCAGCACTTTCCATGGCACACGCGGACCTTCCTTTTGCAGCATGTGGGCAGGCTTCCTAACCACGAGCCAGAAGGCTTTGGGATGAGCTCCGAGCACTGAACTGCATGCACCCACGTCCTTTCGAGAAAACCCACTCTGCCTCACTTTGCCTCCCAGGGAACTCCTACGGTGAATCCAAGACAGGCGACGGGGCTGTTTTTCATGGAGCTCTGAGGACGCAGCTCTCTGGGTTGCCAACAGGCCAAATTTCACTTTTCTCGTCCGACGCCCTTTTCACGATGGACACCCAGCTCAGGTAGCTGAAGTTCCCGAGCAGCCAAAAGAGACACAGGTCGCACACTGGACCCCTTCCCTGAAAGCACTTTGGGAAACATGTGTTCCTCCTGAATTGCACGAGTAAGTGAACGCCTTCGTTTCCCCTTGGTCACGGTATATCTTGCCAAGGGCTAGCAATCTTCCGAGGACGACTGCACAGTTCTCTCACTGTGTCTGGGGTCGAGGTGCTGCTTGAGGAAGCAAGAGGTCAGGTGTGAATGCCGAGAAGCCGGTCAGGCATGGCGTTTCTCTCAAAGCACCTCAGCTTTACAAAATGAGGCCCCCTTGCATTACCCGGAAGCCCGGTGAGAAACGTGATCTTCAGGCTTCTTCCAAGCTCTGGAAATCTAGCTCTCCGATGGAGGAAATACTTTGTTGCCCGGCCTTCTGCGTCCCAAAGAGTAGAGCCCAAAGACCCATGTGGCTGGAGGGTGTTCAGCAGGCACAGATGCCACTTGTGGTACACACGTCCACCACCATGTTCCTGCACCTTACTTTGAGCCTGGCGCTCAGCTGACACTCGCCCTAGGTGAAGTCCACTGCTGGATGTGCTCCTAGCAAGAAACTGCAAGCACGCTCTTTCTTTGAGGAAACCCTGCGTTCCTCCCCGGGTATTCTTGCAGGGTGTAGTAGGTGAGGAGCGCAGGGCTTTTTATTCAGTCTTTTGGCCTCAAGCGTCCTAGTTTTCAAAGGGGTAAATAATTCTTTCCCCTCAGGCTCCATTCTCGTTGTGGACACGTAGCCTGGGCAGCAGCACCTTCTACCGGGGTGAAAAGAAACACACGCGAAGAACTAGGCGCTTCCGTGAGGCCACTTTGGTAAGCAGTGTTTCTGCGTGAGGTGACGGGCTTAGCCGAGACAATGCCTCAGTCAGGCTTCGGTGACGGTGCCCCTTTCAAAGGCCTAGCAATGGTACCGGAAATGTGTTCATCATTATAGGGGGTGAGGGGATACCGAGTCACGTTTCTGCGTGAGGTTAAGCGTCGTCAGCTTTGAGTTTCTAGGTTCACTTCCCTGCACCGTGTAGGTCTCAGGGCATCTGAGATTTTCGCCTGAAGGCTGACATGAATTGTACACGAGACCGTCCACCAGCATGTTCCTGAGGCTGGTGTCCAGGAGTGCAGGTGTAGCGGGAGCTGGCTGTTTAGTGGCCCTTCCCTCTGCGGGCATCAGGTTCAGCCCAATGTCCCACGGGGCCTGAAGTTGCTCAGAAGCCACTGATGACCCTTTGGGGTACTCCGTGTCCTTCCATGACCAGGGCCCAGCCGTGAGAGGCCGCGCCACCCTGAGAGGGATAACGGCATTCAGCCACTGCACTCACTAAGGCTTCTTGGAAGCTGCCGCCCTCCAGCGCTGACCAAGGCATATGCGGGCTTTCCTTACCACACGACAGCCTAACCATCATCAGAGGATGAGAGCACATTTCTCCAGCTGGACCAGAAGTCGACGTGCTGCCTGTGGGAGCAAGACGTACCCTATAAATTCCGAGAAGCCTTGTAATCGCAGGTTTTGCCCAGTGCAGCTCAGGTTTACAATCTGAGGTCCCCCTTGCTTTGCCCGGACGACCAGGGAGAAACGTGTGCCTGGAGAGTCTTGTAAGCTCTGGGTATCCAGCTCTCTGACAGAGGAAACCCTTGGTTGCCGGGCCTTCTGCATACCGAGAGCTCAAAGACCATGGGGCTGGAGGTTGCTCAGAAGGCACAGACGACACTTTCGGCACACGGTGACTTTCCAGGGAAAACGGTGCAGACGAGACGCTCCTCAGACTTGTGAAAGGCACACCAGCCTTACAGCACTTCAGTGACGAAAGCCTCGGGTCAACTTGTGACCATCAACTCTGCTGATGGTAACCCTGCCCCTTCCTTTGAGTATGCCGCTCTGCCGACTATCGCCTTAGCTGAAGTAATCTGCTGGATGAGCTCCGGGCAAGGAATGGCAGGCGAACTGTTTCTCTCGAGAAATCTCACTTTTCCTCCTGGGGAATTCCTGCAGGGTGTCCAGGATGAGCGACCCCTGTGCTTCTCCTTCCGTTTTCTGCCCCAAGTCTCCTGCTTTCCAAAGGGGCAAATCATGCTTTACCCTTCAGGCTCCAGCTTCTACGTGGACCTCCAGCCTGTGGACCGGCACCTTCTGCCCAGGGACCAGAGAGCCATGCGACACACCAGGCTCTCCCGTGAGGACACTTTTGTAAGCAGAGGTACTGCGACAGGTGGGGGCCTAGCCAAAACAGTGCTTCAGTCAGGCTTTGGCGACATTGGAAAGTTCTGTGGCCTAGCAGTGCTTCGGAAAATGCGTCCGGCTTTTCGGGCTGCTTCCAAAGTCACGTTTCTGCTTGAGGTAAGGGGTCGTCAGCTTGGAGTTCGTAGAAGCAATGCTAATCACCGAGTAAGGCTCAGCGCATTTCAGAACTTCGCTGGGAGTCTGACAAGCATTGCACGTGATACCGTCCGCCACCGTGTTCCTGAGACTGGTTTCCAGAGGTGGAGATCTGGCTCTCTGCCGGAGCAGGTCGCGTGGTGCCGTGCCCTCTGCATGCCTAGAGTGGAACGCAATGACCCATGGGGCTGGAGGTTGCTCACAGGCCACAGATAACACGTTGGGGACCCCGTGCTCTTCCACGAGCCGGCTCCAGGCGCGAGTGAACTCGCAGTCCTGAGAGGCCTACCAGAGTTAAAGCAGCACATTCACTAAGCCTTCTCGGGAACCGTAATGCACGCCAACACTTTCCATGGCACATGCGGACCTTCCTTTTGCAGCATGTGGGCAGGCTTCCTAACCACGAGCCAGAAGGCTTTGGGATGAGCTCCGAGCACTGAACTGCATGCACCCACGTCCTTTCGAGAAAACCCACTCTGCCTCACTTTGCCTCCCAGGGAACTCCTACGGTGAATCCAAGACAGGCGACGGGGCTGTTTTTCATGGAGCTCTGAGGACGCAGCTCTCTGGGTTGCCAACAGGCCAAATTTCACTTTTCTCGTCCGACGCCCTTTTCACGATGGACACCCAGCTCAGGTAGCTGAAGTTCCCGAGCAGCCAAAAGAGACACAGGTCGCACACTGGACCCCTTCCCTGAAAGCACTTTGGGAAACATGTGTTCCTCCTGAATTGCACGAGTAAGTGAACGCCTTCGTTTCCCCTCGGTCACGGTATATCTTGCCAAGGGCTAGCAATCTTCCGAGGACGACTGCACAGTTCTCTCACTGTGTCTGGGGTCGAGGTGCTGCTTGAGGGAGCAAGAGGTCAGGTGTGAATGCCGAGAAGCCGGTCAGGCATGGCGTTTCTCTCAAAGCACCTCAGCTTTACAAAATGAGGCCCCCTTGCATTACCCGGAAGCCCGGTGAGAAACGTGATCTTCAGGCTTCTTCCAAGCTCTGGAAATCTAGCTCTCCGATGGAGGAAAGACTTTGTTGCCCGGCCTTCTGCGTCCCAAAGAGTAGAGCCCAAAGACCCATGTGGCTGGAGGGTGTTCAGCAGGCACAGATGCCACTTGTGGTACACACGTCCACCACCATGTTCCTGCACCTTACTTTGAGCCTGGCGCTCAGCTGACACTCGCCCTAGGTGAAGTCCACTGCTGGATGTGCTCCTAGCAAGAAACTGCAAGCACGCTCTTTCTTTGAGGAAACCCTGCGTTCCTCCCCGGGTATTCTTGCAGGGTGTAGTAGGTGAGGAGCGCAGGGCTTTTTATTCAGTCTTTTGGCCTCAAGCGTCCTAGTTTTCAAAGGGGTAAATAATTCTTTCCCCTCAGGCTCCATTCTCGTTGTGGACACGTAGCCTGGGCAGCAGCACCTTCTACCGGGGTGAAAAGAAACACACGCGAAGAACTAGGCGCTTCCGTGAGGCCACTTTGGTAAGCAGTGTTTCTGCGTGAGGTGACGGGCTTAGCCGAGACAATGCCTCAGTCAGGCTTCGGTGACGGTGCCCCTTTCAAAGGCCTAGCAATGGTACCGGAAATGTGTTCGTCATTATAGGGGGTGAGGGGATACCGAGTCACGTTTCTGCGTGAGGTTAAGCGTCGTCCGCTTTGAGTTTCTAGGTTCACTTCCCTGCACCGTGTAGGTCTCAGGGCATCTGAGATTTTCGCCTGAAGGCTGACATGAATTGTACACGAGACCGTCCACCAGCATGTTCCTGAGGCTGGTGTCCAGGAGTGCAGGTGTAGCGGGAGCTGGCTGTTTAGTGGCCCTTCCCTCTGCGGGCATCAGGGTCAGCCCAATGTCCCACGGGGCCTGAAGTTGCTCAGAAGCCACTGATGACCCTTTGGGGTACTCCGTGTCCTTCCATGACCAGGGCCCAGCCGCGAGAGGCTGCGCCATCCTGAGAGGGATAACGGCATTCAGCCACTGCACTCACTAAGGCTTCTTGGAAGCTGCCGCCCTCCAGCGCTGACCAAGGCATATGCGGGCTTTCCTTACCACACGACAGCCTAACAATCATCAGAGGATGAGAGCACATTTCTCCAGCTGGACCAGAAGTCGACGTGCTGCCTGTGGGAGCAAGACGTCCCCTATAAATTCCGAGAAGCCTTGTAATCGCAGGTTTTGCCCAGTGCAGCTCAGGTTTACAATCTGAGGTCCCCCTTGCTTTGCCCAGACGACCAGGGAGAAACGTGTGCCTGGAGAGTCTTGTAAGCTCTGGGTATCCAGCTCTCTGACAGAGGAAACCCTTGGTTGCCGGGCCTTCTGCATACCGAGAGCTCAAAGGCCATGGGGCTGGAGGTTGCTCAGAAGGCACAGACGACACTTTCGGCACACGGTGACTTTCCAGGGAAAACGGTGCAGACGAGACGCTCCTCAGACTTGTGAAAGGCACACCAGCCTTACAGCACTTCAATGACGAAAGCCTCGGGTCAACTTGTGACCATCAACTCTGCTGATGGTAACCCTGCCCCTTCCTTTGAGTATGCCGCTCTGCCGACTATCGCCTTAGCTGAAGTAATCTGCTGGATGAGCTCCGGGCAAGGAATGGCAGGCGCACTGTTTCTCTCGAGAAATCTCACTTTTCCTCCCGGGGAATTCCTGCAGGGTGTCCAGGATGAGCGACCCCTGTGCTTCTCCTTCCGTTTTCTGCCCCAAGTCTCCTGCTTTCCAAAGGGGCAAATCATGCTTTACCCTTCAGGCTCCAGCTTCTACGTGGACCTCCAGCCTGTGGACCGGCACCTTCTGCCCAGGGACCAGAGAGCCATGCGACACACCAGGCTCTCCCGTGAGGACACTTTTGTAAGCAGAGGTACTGCGACAGGTGGGGGCCTAGCCAAAACAGTGCTTCAGTCAGGCTTTGGCGACATTGGAAAGTTCTGTGGCCTAGCAGTGCTTCGGAAAATGCGTCCGGCTTTTCGGGCTGCTTCCAAAGTCACGTTTCTGCTTGAGGTAAGGGGTCGTCAGCTTGGAGTTCGTAGAAGCAATGCTAATCACCGAGTAAGGCTCAGCGCATTTCAGAACTTCGCTGGGAGTCTGACAAGCATTGCACGTGACACCGTCTGCCACCGTGTTCCTGAGACTGGTTTCCAGAGGTGGAGATCTGGCTCTCTGTCGGAGCAGGTCGCGTGGTGCCGTGCCCTCTGCATGCCTAGAGTGGAACGCAATGACCCATGGGGCTGGAGGTTGCTCACAGGTCACAGATAACACGTTGGCGACCCCGTGCTCTTCCACGAGTTGGCTCCAGGCGTGAGTGAACTCGCAGTCCTGAGAGGCCTACCAGAGTTAAAGCAGCACATTCACTAAGCCTTCTCGGGAACCGTAATGCACGCCAACACTTTCCATGGCACATGCGGACCTTCCTTTTGCAGCATGTGGGCAGGCTTCCTAACCACGAGCCAGAAGGCTTTGGGATGAGCTCCGAGCACTGAACTGCATGCACCCACGTCCTTTCGAGAAAACCCACTCTGCCTCATTTGCCTCCGAGGGAACTCCTACGGTGAATCCAAGACAGGCGACGGGGCTGTTTTTCATGGAGCTCTGAGGACGCAGCTCTCTGGGTTGCCAACAGGCCAAATTTCACTTTTCTCGTCCGACGCCCTTTTCACGATGGACACCCAGCTCAGGTAGCTGAAGTTCCCGAGCAGCCAAAAGAGACACAGGTCGCACACTGGACCCCTTCCCTGAAAGCACTTTGGGAAACATGTGTTCCTCCTGAATTGCACGAGTAAGTGAACGCCTTCGTTTCCCCTCGGTCACGGTATATCTTGCCAAGGGCTAGCAATCTTCCGAGGACGACTGCACAGTTCTCTCACTGTGTCTGGGGTCGAGGTGCTGCTTGAGGGAGCAAGAGGTCAGGTGTGAATGCCGAGAAGCCGGTCAGGCATGGCGTTTCTCTCAAAGCACCTCAGCTTTACAAAATGAGGCCCCCTTGCATTACCCGGAAGCCCGGTGAGAAACGTGATCTTCAGGCTTCTTCCAAGCTCTGGAAATCTAGCTCTCCGATGGAGGAAATACTTTGTTGCCCGGCCTTCTGCGTCCCAAAGAGTAGAGCCCAAAGACCCATGTGGCTGGAGGGTGTTCAGCAGGCACAGATGCCACTTGTGGTACACACGTCCACCACCATGTTCCTGCACCTTACTTTGAGCCTGGCGCTCAGCTGACACTCGCCCTAGGTGAAGTCCACTGCTGGATGTGCTCCTAGCAAGAAACTGCAAGCACGCTCTTTCTTTGAGGAAACCCTGCGTTCCTCCCCGGGTATTCTTGCAGGGTGTAGTAGGTGAGGAGCGCAGGGCTTTTTATTCAGTCTTTTGGCCTCAAGCGTCCTAGTTTTCAAAGGGGTAAATAATTCTTTCCCCTCAGGCTCCATTCTCGTTGTGGACACGTAGCCTGGGCAGCAGCACCTTCTACCGGGGTGAAAAGAAACACACGCGAAGAACTAGGCGCTTCCGTGAGGCCACTTTGGTAAGCAGTGTTTCTGCGTGAGGTGACGGGCTTAGCCGAGACAATGCCTCAGTCAGGCTTCGGTGACGGTGCCCCTTTCAAAGGCCTAGCAATGGTACCGGAAATGTGTTCGTCATTATAGGGGGTGAGGGGATACCGAGTCACATTTCTGCGTGAGGTTAAGCGTCGTGAGCTTTGAGTTTCTAGGTTCACTTCCCTGCACCGTGTAGGTCTCAGGGCATCTGAGATTTTCGCCTGAAGGCTGACATGAATTGTACACGAGACCGTCCACCAGCATGTTCCTGAGGCTGGTGTCCAGGAGTGCAGGTGTAGCGGGAGCTGGCTGTTTAGTGGCCCTTCCCTCTGCGGGCATCAGGTTCAGCCCAATGTCCCACGGGGCCTGAAGTTGCTCAGAAGCCACTGATGACCCTTTGGGGTACTCCGTGTCCTTCCATGACCAGGGCCCAGCCGCGAGAGGCTGCGCCACCCTGAGAGGGATAACGGCATTCAGCCACTGCACTCACTAAGGCTTCTTGGAAGCTGCCGCCCTCCAGCGCTGACCAAGGCATATGCGGGCTTTCCTTACCACACGACAGCCTAACCATCATCAGAGGATGAGAGCACATTTCTCCAGCTGGACCAGAAGTCGACGTGCTGCCTGTGGGAGCAAGACGTCCCCTATAAATTCCGAGAAGCCTTGTAATCGCAGGTTTTGCCCAGTGCAGCTCAGGTTTACAATCTGAGGTCCCCCTTGCTTTGCCCGGACGACCAGGGAGAAACGTGTGCCTGGAGAGTCTTGTAAGCTGTGGGTATCCAGCTCTCTGACAGAGGAAACCCTTGGTTGCCGGGCCTTCTGCATACCGAGAGCTCAAAGACCATGTGGCTGGAGGTTGCTCAGAAGGCACAGACGACACTTTCGGCACACGGTGACTTTCCAGGGAAAACGGTGCAGACGAGACGCTCCTCAGACTTGTGAAAGGCACACCAGCCTTACAGCACTTCAGTGACGAAAGCCTCGGGTCAACTTGTGACCATCAACTCTGCTGATGGTAACCCTGCCCCTTCCTTTGAGTATGCCGCTCTGCCGACTATCGCCTTAGCTGAAGTAATCTGCTGGATGGGCTCTGGGCAAGGAATGGCAGGCGCACTGTTTCTCTCGAGAAATCTCACTTTTCCTCCCGGGGAATTCCTGCAGGGTGTCCAGGATGAGCGACCCCTGTGCTTCTCCTTCCGTTTTCTGCCCCAAGTCTCCTGCTTTCCAAAGGGGCAAATCATGCTTTACCCTTCAGGCTCCAGCTTCTACGTGGACCTCCAGCCTGTGGACCGGCACCTTCTGCCCAGGGACCAGAGAGCCATGCGACACACCAGGCTCTCCCGTGAGGACACTTTTGTAAGCAGAGGTACTGCGACAGGTGGGGGCCTAGCCAAAACAGTGCTTCAGTCAGGCTTTGGCGACATTGGAAAGTTCTGTGGCCTAGCAGTGCTTCGGAAAATGCGTCCGGCTTTTCGGGCTGCTTCCAAAGTCACGTTTCTGCTTGAGGTAAGTGGTCGTCAGCTTGGAGTTCGTAGAAGCAATGCTAATCACCGAGTAAGGCTCAGCGCATTTCAGAACTTCGCTGGGAGTCTGACAAGCATTGCACGTGACACCGTCCGCCACCGTGTTCCTGAGACTGGTTTCCAGAGGTGGAGATCTGGCTCTCTGCCGGAGCAGGTCGCATGGTGCCGTGCCCTCTGCATGCCTAGAGTGGAACGCAATGACCCATGGGGCTGGAGGTTGCTCACAGGCCACAGATAACACGTTGGGCACCCCGTGCTCTTCCATGAGCCGGCTCCAGGCGTGAGTGAACTCGCAGTCCTGAGAGGCCTACCAGAGTTAAAGCAGCACATTCACTAAGCCTTCTTGGGAACCGTAATGCACGCCAACACTTTCCATGGCACACGCGGACCTTCCTTTTGCAGCATGTGGGCAGGCTTCCTAACCACGAGCCAGAAGGCTTTGGGATGAGCTCCGAGCACTGAACTGCATGCACCCACGTCCTTTCGAGAAAACCCACTCTGCCTCACTTTGCCTCCCAGGGAACTCCTACGGTGAATCCAAGACAGGCGACGGGGCTGTTTTTCATGGAGCTCTGAGGACGCAGCTCTCTGGGTTGCCAACAGGCCAAATTTCACTTTTCTCGTCCGACGCCCTTTTCACGATGGACACCCAGCTCAGGTAGCTGAAGTTCCCGAGCAGCCAAAAGAGACACAGGTCGCACACTGGACCCCTTCCCTGAAAGCACTTTGGGAAACATGTGTTCCTCCTGAATTGCACGAGTAAGTGAACGCCTTCGTTTCCCCTTCGTCACGGTATATCTTGCCAAGGGCTAGCAATCTTCCGAGGACGACTGCACAGTTCTCTCACTGTGTCTGGGGTCGAGGTGCTGCTTGAGGGAGCAAGAGGTCAGGTGTGAATGCCGAGAAGCTGGTCAGGCATGGCGTTTCTCTCAAAGCACCTCAGCTTTACAAACTGAGGCCCCCTTGCATTACCCGGAAGCCCGGTGAGAAACGTGATCTTCAGGCTTCTTCCAAGCTCTGGAAATCTAGCTCTCCGATGGAGGAAAGACTTTGTTGCCCAGCCTTCTGCGTCCCAAAGAGTAGAGCCCAAAGACCCATGTGGCTGGAGGGTGTTCAGCAGGCACAGATGCCACTTGTGGTACACACGTCCACCACCATGTTCCTGCACCTTACTTTGAGCCTGGCGCTCAGCTGACACTCGCCCTAGGTGAAGTCCACTGCTGGATGTGTTCCTAGCAAGAAACTGCAAGCACGCTCTTTCTTTGAGGAAACCCTGCGTTCCTCCCCGGGTATTCTTGCAGGGTGTAGTAGGTGAGGAGCGCAGGGCTTTTTATTCAGTCTTTTGGCCTCAAGCGTCCTAGTTTTCAAAGTGGTAAATAATTCTTTCCCCTCAGGCTCCATTCTCGTTGTGGACACGTAGCCTGGGCAGCAGCACCTTCTACCTGGGTGAAAAGAAACACACGCGAAGGACTAGGCGCTTCCGTGAGGCCACTTTGGTAAGCAGTGTTTCTGCGTGAGGTGACGGGCTTAGCCGAGACAATGCCTCAGTCAGGCTTCGGTGACGGTGCCCCTTTCAAAGGCCTAGCAATGGTACCGGAAATGTGTTCGTCATTATAGGGGGTGAGGGGATACCGAGTCACGTTTCTGCGTGAGGTTAAGCGTCTTCAGCTTTGAGTTTCTAGGTTCACTTCCCTGCACCGTGTAGGTCTCAGGGCATCTGAGATTTTCGCCTGAAGGCTGACATGAATTGTACACGAGACCGTCCACCAGCATGTTCCTGAGGCTGGTGTCCAGGAGTGCAGGTGTAGCGGGAGCTGGCTGTTTAGTGGCCCTTCCCTCTGCGGGCATCAGGTTCAGCCCAATGTCCCACGGGGCCTGAAGTTGCTCAGAAGCCACTGATGACCCTTTGGGGTACTCCGTGTCCTTCCATGACCAGGGCCCAGCCGCGAGAGGCCGCGCCACCCTGAGAGGGATAACGGCATTCAGCCACTGCACTCACTAAGGCTTCTTGGAAGCTGCCGCCCTCCAGCGCTGACCAAGGCATATGCGGGCTTTCCTTACCACACGACAGCCTAACCATCATCAGAGGATGAGAGCACATTTCTCCAGCTGGACCAGAAGTCGACGTGCTGCCTGTGGGAGCAAGACGTCCCCTATAAATTCCGAGAAGCCTTGTAATCGCAGGTTTTGCCCAGTGCAGCTCAGGTTTACAATCTGAGGTCCCCCTTGCTTTTCCCGGACGACCAGGGAGAAACGTGTGCCTGGAGAGTCTTGTAAGCTCTGGGTATCCAGCTCTCTGACAGAGGAAACCCTTGGTTGCCGGGCCTTCTGCATACCGAGAGCTCAAAGACCATGGGGCTGGAGGTTGCTCAGAAGGCACAGACGACACTTTCGGCACACGGTGACTTTCCAGGGAAAACGGTGCAGACGAGACGCTCCTCAGACTTGTGAAAGGCACACCAGCCTTACAGCACTTCAGTGACGAAAGCCTTGGGTCAACTTGTGACCATCAACTCTGCTGATGGTAACCCTGCCCCTTCCTTTGAGTATGCCGCTCTGCCGACTATCGCCTTAGCTGAAGTAATCTGCTGGATGAGCTCCGGGCAAGGAATGGCAGGCGCACTGTTTCTCTCGAGAAATCTCACTTTTCCTCCCGGGGAATTCCTGCAGGGTGTCCAGGATGAGCGACCCCTGTGCTTCTCCTTCCGTTTTCTGCCCCAAGTCTCCTGCTTTCCAAAGGGGCAAATCATGCTTTACCCTTCAGGCTCCAGCTTCTACGTGGACCTCCAGCCTGTGGACCGGCACCTTCTGCCCAGGGACCAGAGAGCCATGCGACACACCAGGCTCTCCCGTGAGGACACTTTTGTAAGCAGAGGTACTGCGACAGGTGGGGGCCTAGCCAAAACAGTGCTTCAGTCAGGCTTTGGCGACATTGGAAAGTTCTGTGGCCTAGCAGTGCTTCGGAAAATGCGTCCGGCTTTTCGGGCTGCTTCCAAAGTCACGTTTCTGCTTGAGGTAAGGGGTCGTCAGCTTGGAGTTCGTAGAAGCAATGCTAATCACCGAGTAAGGCTCAGCGCATTTCAGAACTTCGCTGGGAGTCTGACAAGCATTGCACGTGACACCGTCCGCCACCGTGTTCCTGAGACTGGTTTCCAGAGGTGGAGATCTGGCTCTCTGCCGGAGCAGGTCGCGTGGTGCCGTGCCCTCTGCATGCCTAGAGTGGAACGCAATGACCCATGGGGCTGGAGGTTGCTCACAGGCCACAGATAACACGTTGGGGACCCCGTGCTCTTCCACGAGCCGGCTCCAGGCGCGAGTGAACTCGCAGTCCTGAGAGGCCTACCAGAGTAAAAGCAGCACATTCACTAAGCCTTCTCGGGAACCGTAATGCACGCCAACACTTTCCATGGCACACGCGGACCTTCCTTTTGCAGCATGTGGGCAGGCTTCCTAACCACGAGCCAGAAGGCTTTGGGATGAGCTCCGAGCACTGAACTGCATGCACCCACGTCCTTTCGAGAAAACCCACTCTGCCTCACTTTGCCTCCCAGGGAACTCCTACGGTGAATCCAAGACAGGCGACGGGACTGTTTTTCAGGGAGCTCTGAGGACGCAGCTCTCTGGGTTGCCAACAGGCCTAATTTCACTTTACTCGTCCGACGCCCTTTTCGCGATGGACACCCAGCTCAGGTAGCTGAAGTTCCCGGGCAGCCAAAAGAGACACAGGTCGCACACTGGACCCCTTCCCTGAAAGCACGTTGGGAAACATGTGTTCCTCCTGAATTGCACGAGTAAGTGAACGCCTTCGTTTCCCCTCGGTCACGGTATATCTTGCCAAGGGCTAGCAATCTTCCGAGGACGACTGCACAGTTCTCTCACTGTGTCTGGGGTCGAGGTGCTGCTTGAGGGAGCAAGAGGTCAGGTGTGAATGCCGAGAAGCTGGTCAGGCATGGCGTTTCTCTCAAAGCACCTCAGCTTTACAAAGTGAGGCCCCCTTGCATTACCCGGAAGCCCGGTGAGAAACGTGATCTTCAGGCTTCTTCCAAGCTCTGGAAATCTAGCTCTCCGATGGAGGAAAGACTTTGTTGCCCAGCCTTCTGCGTCCCAAAGAGTAGAGCCCAAAGACCCATGTGGCTGGAGGGTGTTCAGCAGGCACAGATGCCACTTGTGGTACACACGTCCACCACCATGTTCCTGCACCTTACTTTGAGCCTGGCGCTCAGCTGACACTCGCCCTAGGTGAAGTCCACTGCTGGATGTGTTCCTAGCAAGAAACTGCAAGCACGCTCTTTCTTTGAGGAAACCCTGCGTTCCTCCCCGGGTATTCTTGCAGGGTGTAGTAGGTGAGGAGCGCAGGGCTTTTTATTCAGTCTTTAGGCCTCAAGCGTCCTAGTTTTCAAAGGGGTAAATAATTCTTTCCCCTCAGGCTCCATTCTCGTTGTGGACACGTAGCCTGGGCAGCAGCACCTTCTACCTGGGTGAAAAGAAACACACGCGAAGGACTAGGCGCTTCCGTGAGGCCACTTTGGTAAGCAGTGTTTCTGCGTGAGGTGACGGGCTTAGCCGAGACAATGCCTCAGTCAGGCTTCGGTGACGGTGCCCCTTTCAAAGGCCTAGCAATGGTACCGGAAATGTGTTCGTCATTATATGGGGTGAGGGGATACCGAGTCACGTTTCTGCGTGAGGTTAAGCGTCGTCCGCTTTGAGTTTCTAGTTTCACTTCCCTGCACCGTGTAGGTCTCAGGGCATCTGAGATTTTCGCCTGAAGGCTGACATGAATTGTACACGAGACCGTCCACCAGCATGTTCCTGAGGCTGGTGTCCAGGAGTGCAGGTGTAGCGGGAGCTGGCTGTTTAGTGGCCCTTCCCTCTGCGGGCATCAGGTTCAGCCCAATGTCCCACGGGGCCTGAAGTTGCTCAGAAGACACTGATGACCCTTTGGGGTACTCCGTGTCCTTCCATGACCAGGGCCCAGCCGCGAGAGGCCGCGCCACCCTGAGAGGGATAACGGCATTCAGCCACTGCACTCACTAAGGCTTCTTGGAAGCTGCCGCCCTCCAGCGCTGACCAAGGCATATGCGGGCTTTCCTTACCACACGACAGCCTAACCATCATCAGAGGATGAGAGCACATTTCTCCAGCTGGACCAGAAGTCGATGTGCTGCCTGTGGGAGCAAGACGTCCCCTATAAATTCCGAGAAGCCTTGTAATCGCAGGTTTTGCCCAGTGCAGCTCAGGTTTACAATCTGAGGTCCCCCTTGCTTTGCCCGGACGACCAGGGAGAAACGTGTGCCTGGAGAGTCTTGTAAGCTCTGGGTATCCAGCTCTCTGACAGAGGAAACCCTTGGTTGCCGGGCCTTCTGCATACCGAGAGCTCAAAGGCCATGGGGCTGGAGGTTGCTCAGAAGGCACAGACGACACTTTCGGCACACGGTGACTTTCCAGGGAAAACGGTGCAGACGAGACGCTCCTCAGACTTGTGAAAGGCACACCAGCCTTACAGCACTTCAGTGATGAAAGCCTCGGGTCAACTTGTGACCATCAACTCTGCTGATGGTAACCCTGCCCCTTCCTTTGAGTATGCCGCTCTGCCGACTATCGCCTTAGCTGAAGTAATCTGCTGGATGAGCTCCGGGCAAGGAATGGCAGGCGCAATGTTTCTCTCGAGAAATCTCACTTTTCCTCCCGGGGAATTCCTGCAGGGTGTCCAGGATGAGCGACCCCTGTGCTTCTCCTTCCGTTTTCTGCCCCAAGTCTCCTGCTTTCCAAAGGGGCAAATCATGCTTTACCCTTCAGGCTCCAGCTTCTACGTGGACCTCCAGCCTGTGGACCGGCACCTTCTGCCCAGGGACCAGAGAGCCATGCGACACACCAGGCTCTCCCGTGAGGACACTTTTGTAAGCAGAGGTACTGCGACAGGTGGGGGCCTAGCCAAAACAGTGCTTCAGTCAGGCTTTGGCGACATTGGAAAGTTCTGAGGCCTAGCAGTGCTTCGGAAAATGCGTCCGGCTTTTCGGGCTGCTTCCAAAGTCACGTTTCTGCTTGAGGTAAGGGGTCGTTAGCTTGGAGTTCGTAGAAGCAATGCTAATCACCGAGTAAGGCTCAGCGCATTTCAGAACTTCGCTGGGAGTCTGACAAGCATTGCACGTGACACCGTCCGCCACCGTGTTCCTGAGACTGGTTTCCAGAGGTGGAGATCTGGCTCTCTGCCGGAGCAGGTCGCATGGTGCCGTGCCCTCTGCATGCCTAGAGTGGAACGCAATGACCCATGGGGCTGGAGGTTGCTCACAGGCCACAGATAACACGTTGGGGACCCCGTGCACTTCCATGAGCCGGCTCCAGGCGCGAGTGAACTCGCAGTCCTGAGAGGCCTACCAGAGTTAAAGCAGCACATTCACTAAGCCTTCTTGGGAACCGTAATGCACGCCAACACTTTCCATGGCACACGCGGACCTTCCTTTTGCAGCATGTGGGCAGGCTTCCTAACCACGAGCCAGAAGGCTTTGGGATGAGCTCCGAGCACTGAACTGCATGCACCCACGTCCTTTCGAGAAAACCCACTCTGCCTCACTTTGCCTCCCAGGGAACTCCTACGGTGAATCCAAGACAGGCGACGGGGCTGTTTTTCATGGAGCTCTGAGGACGCAGCTCTCTGGGTTGCCAACAGGCCAAATTTCACTTTTCTCGTCCGACGCCCTTTTCACGATGGACACCCAGCTCAGGTAGCTGAAGTTCCCGAGCAGCCAAAAGAGACACAGGTCGCACACTGGACCCCTTCCCTGAAAGCACTTTGGGAAACATGTGTTCCTCCTGAATTGCACGAGTAAGTGAACGCCTTCGTTTCCCCTTGGTCACGGTATATCTTGCCAAGGGCTAGCAATCTTCCGAGGACGACTGCACAGTTCTCTCACTGTGTCTGGGGTCGAGGTGCTGCTTGAGGGAGCAAGAGGTCAGGTGTGAATGCCGAGAAGCCGGTCAGGCATGGCGTTTCTCTCAAAGCACCTCAGCTTTACAAAATGAGGCCCCCTTGCATTACCCGGAAGCCCGGTGAGAAACGTGATCTTCAGGCTTCTTCCAAGCTCTGGAAATCTAGCTCTCCGATGGAGGAAAGACTTTGTTGCCCGGCCTTCTGCGTCCCAAAGAGTAGAGCCCAAAGACCCATGTGGCTGGAGGGTGTTCAGCAGGCACAGATGCCACTTGTGGTACACACGTCCACCACCATGTTCCTGCACCTTACTTTGAGCCTGGCGCTCAGCTGACACTCGCCCTAGGTGAAGTCCACTGCTGGATGTGCTCCTAGCAAGAAACTGCAAGCACGCTCTTTCTTTGAGGAAACCCTGCGTTCCTCCCCGGGTATTCTTGCAGGGTGTAGTAGGTGAGGAGCGCAGGGCTTTTTATTCAGTCTTTTGGCCTCAAGCGTCCTAGTTTTCAAAGGGGTAAATAATTCTTTCCCCTCAGGCTCCATTCTCGTTGTGGACACGTAGCCTGGGCAGCAGCACCTTCTACCGGGGTGAAAAGAAACACACGCGAAGAACTAGGCGCTTCCGTGAGGCCACTTTGGTAAGCAGTGTTTCTGCGTGAGGTGACGGGCTTAGCCGAGACAATGCCTCAGTCAGGCTTCGGTGACGGTGCCCCTTTCAAAGGCCTAGCAATGGTACCGGAAATGTGTTCGTCATTATAGGGGGTGAGGGGATACCGAGTCACGTTTCTGCGTGAGGTTAAGCGTCGTCCGCTTTGAGTTTCTAGGTTCACTTCCCTGCACCGTGTAGGTCTCAGGGCATCTGAGATTTTCGCCTGAAGGCTGACATGAATTGTACACGAGACCGTCCACCAGCATGTTCCTGAGGCTGGTGTCCAGGAGTGCAGGTGTAGCGGGAGCTGGCTGTTTAGTGGCCCTTCCCTCTGCGGGCATCAGGTTCAGCCCAATGTCCCACGGGGCCTGAAGTTGCTCAGAAGCCACTGATGACCCTTTGGGGTACTCCGTGTCCTTCCATGACCAGGGCCCAGCCGCGAGAGGCCGCGCCACCCTGAGAGGGATAACGGCATCCAGCCACTGCACTCACTAAGGCTTCTTGGAAGCTGCCGCCCTCCAGCGCTGACCAAGGCATATGCGGGCTTTCCTTACCACACGACAGCCTAACCATCATCAGAGGATGAGAGCACATTTCTCCAGCTGGACCAGAAGTCGACGTGCTGCCTGTGGGAGCAAGACGTCCCCTATAAATTCCGAGAAGCCTTGTAATCGCAGGTTTTGCCCAGTGCAGCTCAGGTTTACAATCTGAGGTCCCCCTTGCTTTGCCCGGACGACCAGGGAGAAACGTGTGCCTGGAGAGTCTTGTAAGCTCTGGGTATCCAGCTCTCTGACAGAGGAAACCCTTGGTTGCCGGGCCTTCTGCATACCGAGAGCTCAAAGACCATGGGGCTGGAGGTTGCTCAGAAGGCACAGACGACACTTTCGGCACACGGTGACTTTCCAGGGAAAACGGTGCAGACGAGACGCTCCCCAGAATTGTGAAAGGCACACCAGCCTTACAGCACTTCAGTGACGAAAGCCTCGGGTCAACTTGTGACCATCAACTCTGCTGATGGTAACCCTGCCCCTTCCTTTGAGTATGCCGCTCTGCCGACTATCGCCTTAGCTGAAGTAATCTGCTGGATGAGCTCCGGGCAAGGAATGGCAGGCGCACTGTTTCTCTCGAGAAATCTCACTTTTCCTCCCAGGGAATTCCTGCAGGGTGTCCAGGATGAGCGACCCCTGTGCTTCTCCTTCCGTTTTCTGCCCCAAGTCTCCTGCTTTCCAAAGGGGCAAATCATGCTTTACCCTTCAGGCTCCAGCTTCTACGTGGACCTCCAGCCTGTGGACCGGCACCTTCTGCCCAGGGACCAGAGAGCCATGCGACACACCAGGCTCTCCCGTGAGGACACTTTTGTAAGCAGAGGTACTGCGACAGGTGGGGGCCTAGCCAAAACAGTGCTTCAGTCAGGCTTTGGCGACATTGGAAAGTTCTGTGGCCTAGCAGTGCTTCGGAAAATGCGTCCGGCTTTTCGGGCTGCTTCCAAAGTCACGTTTCTGCTTGAGGTAAGGGGTCGTCAGCTTGGAGTTCGTAGAAGCAATGCTAATCACCGAGTAAGGCTCAGCGCATTTCAGAACTTCGCTGGGAGTCTGACAAGCATTGCACGTGACACCGTCCGCCACCGTGTTCCTGAGACTGGTTTCCAGAGGTGGAGATCTGGCTCTCTGCTGGAGCAGGTCGCGTGGTGCCGTGCCCTCTGCATGCCTAGAGTGGAACGCAATGACCCATGGGGCTGGAGGTTGCTCACAGGCCACAGATAACACGTTGGGGACCCCGTGCTCTTCCACGAGCCGGCTCCAGGCGCGAGTGAACTCACAGTCCTGAGAGGCCTACCAGAGTTAAAGCAGCACATTCACTAAGCCTTCTCGGGAACCGTAATGCACGCTAACACTTTCCATGGCACACGCGGACCTTCCTTTTGCAGCATGTGGGCAGGCTTCCTAACCACGAGCCAGAAGGCTTTGGGATGAGCTCCGAGCACTGAACTGCATGCACCCACGTCCTTTCGAGAAAACCCACTCTGCCTCACTTTGCCTCCCAGGGAACTCCTACGGTGAATCCAAGACAGGCGACGGGGCTCTTTTTCAGGGAGCTCTGAGGACGCAGCTCTCTGGGTTGCCAACAGGCCAAATTTCACTTTTCTCGTCCGACGCCCTTTTCGCGATGGACACCCAGCTCAGGTAGCTGAAGTTCCCGAGCAGCCAAAAGAGACACAGGTCGCACACTGGACCCCTTCCCTGAAAGCACTTTGGGAAACATGTGTTCCTCCTGAATTGCACGAGTAAGTGAACGCCTTCGTTTCCCCTCGGTCACGGTATATCTTGCCAAGGGCTAGCAATCTTCCGAGGACGACTGCACAGTTCTCTCACTGTGTCTGGGGTCGAGGTGCTGCTTGAGGGAGCAAGAGGTCAGGTGTGAATGCCGAGAAGCCGGTCAGGCATGGCGTTTCTCTCAAAGCACCTCAGCTTTACAAAATGAGGCCCCCTTGCATTACCCGGAAGCCCGGTGAGAAACGTGATCTTCAGGCTTCTTCCAAGCTCTGGAAATCTAGCTCTCCGATGGAGGAAAGACTTTGTTGCCCGGCCTTCTGCGTCCCAAAGAGTAGAGCCCAAAGACCCATGTGGCTTGAGGGTGTTCAGCAGGCACAGATGCCACTTGTAGTACACACGTCCACCACCATGTTCCTGCACCTTACTTTGAGCCTGGCGCTCAGCTGACACTCGCCCTAGGTGAAGTCCACTGCTGGATGTGCTCCTAGCAAGAAACTGCAAGCACGCTCTTTCTTTGAGGAAACCCTGCGTTCCTACCCAGGTATTCTTGCAGGGTGTAGTAGGTGAGGAGCGCAGGGCTTTTTATTCAGTCTTTTGGCCTCAAGCGTCCTAGTTTTCAAAGGGGTAAATAATTCTTTCCCCTCAGGCTCCATTCTCGTTGTGGACACGTAGCCTGAAAAGCAGCACCTTCAACCGGGGTGAAAAGAAACACACGCGAAGGACTAGGTGCTTCCGTGAGGCCACTTTGGTAAGCAGTGTTTCTGCGTGAGGTGACGGGCTTAGTCGAGACAATGCCTCAGTCAGGCTTCGGTGACGGTGCCCCTTTCAAAGGCCTAGCAATGGTACCGGAAATGTGTTCGTCATTATAGGGGGTGAGGGGATACCGAGTCACGTTTCTGCGTGAGGTTAAGCGTCGTCAGCTTTGAGTTTTAGGTTCACTTCCCTGCACCGTGTAGGTCTCAGGGCATCTGAGATTTTCGCCTGAAGGCTGACATGAATTGTACACGAGACCGTCCACCAGCATGTTCCTGAGGCTGGTGTCCAGGAGTGCAGGTGTAGCGGGAGCTGGCTGTTTAGTGGCCCTTCCCTCTGCGGGCATCATGTTCAGCCCAATGTCCCACGGGGCCTGAAGTTGCTCAGAAGCCACTGATGACCCTTTGGGGTACTCCGTGTCCTTCCATGACCAGGGCCCAGCCGCGAGAGGCCGCGCCACCCTGAGAGGGATAACGGCATTCAGCCACTGCACTCACTAAGGCTTCTTGGAAGCTGCCGCCCTCCAGCGCTGACCAAGGCATATGCGGGCTTTCCTTACCACACGACAGCCTAACCATCATCAGAGGATGAGAGCACATTTCTCCAGCTGGACCAGAAGTCGACGTGCTGCCTGTGGGAGCAAGACGTCCCCTATAAATTCCGAGAAGCCTTGTAATCGCAGGTTTTGCCCAGTGCAGCTCAGGTTTACAATCTGAGGTCCCCCTTGCTTTGCCCGGACGACCAGGGAGAAACGTGTGCCTGGAGAGTCTTGTTAGCTCTGGGTATCCAGCTCTCTGACAGAGGAAACCCTTGGTTGCCGGGCCTTCTGCATACCGAGAGCTCAAAGACCATGGGGCTGGACGTTGCTCAGAAGGCACAGACGACACTTTCGGCACACGGTGACTTTCCAGGGAAAACGGTGCAGACGAGACGCTCCTCAGACTTGTGAAAGGCACACCAGCCTTACAGCACTTCAGTGACGAAAGCCTCGGGTCAACTTGTGACCATCAACTCTGCTGATGGTAACCCTGCCCCTTCCTTTGAGTATGCCGCTCTGCCGACTATCGCCTTAGCTGAAGTAATCTGCTGGATGAGCTCCGGGCAAGGAATGGCAGGCGCACTGTTTCTCTCGAGAAATCTCACTTTTCCTCCCGGGGAATTCCTGCAGGGTGTCCAGGATGAGCGACCCCTGTGCTTCTCCTTCCGTTTTCTGCCCCAAGTCTCCTGCTTTCCAAAGGGGCAAATCATGCTTTACCCTTCAGGCTCCAGCTTCTACGTGGACCTCCAGCCTGTGGACCGGCACCTTCTGCCCAGGGACCAGAGAGCCATGCGACACACCAGGCTCTCCCGTGAGGACACTTTTGTAAGCAGAGGTACTGCGACAGGTGGGGGCCTAGCCAAAACAGTGCTTCAGTCAGGCTTTGGCGACATTGGAAAGTTCTGAGGCCTAGCAGTGCTTCGGAAAATGCGTCCGGCTTTTCGGGCTGCTTCCAAAGTCACGTTTCTGCTTGAGGTAAGGGGTCGTCAGCTTGGAGTTCGTAGAAGCAATGCTAATCACCGAGTAAGGCTCAGCGCATTTCAGAACTTCGCTGGGAGTCTGACAAGCATTGCACGTGACACCGTCCACCACCGTGTTCCTGAGACTGGTTTCCAGAGGTGGAGATCTGGCTCTCTGCCGGAGCAGGTCGCATGGTGCCGTGCCCTCTGCATGCCTAGAGTGGAACGCAATGACCCATGGGGCTGGAGGTTGCTCACAGGCCACAGATAACACGTTGGGGACCCCGTGCACTTCCATGAGCCGGCTCCAGGCGCGAGTGAACTCGCAGTCCTGAGAGGCCTACCAGAGTTAAAGCAGCACATTCACTAAGCCTTCTTGGGAACCGTAATGCACGCCAACACTTTCCATGGCACACGCGGACCTTCCTTTTGCAGCATGTGGGCAGGCTTCCTAACCACGAGCCAGAAGGCTTTGGGATGAGCTCCGAGCACTGAACTGCATGCACCCACGTCCTTTCGAGAAAACCCACTCTGCCTCACTTTGCCTCCCAGGGAACTCCTACGGTGAATCCAAGACAGGCGACGGGGCTGTTTTTCATGGAGCTCTGAGGACGCAGCTCTCTGGGTTGCCAACAGGCCAAATTTCGCTTTTCTCGTCCGACGCCCTTTTCACGATGGACACCCAGCTCAGGTAGCTGAAGTTCCCGAGCAGCCAAAAGAGACACAGGTCGCACACTGGACCCCTTCCCTGAAAGCACTTTGGGAAACATGTGTTCCTCCTGAATTGCACGAGTAAGTGAACGCCTTCGTTTCCCCTTGGTCACGGTATATCTTGCCAAGGGCTAGCAATCTTCCGAGGACGACTGCACAGTTCTCTCACTGTGTCTGGGGTCGAGGTGCTGCTTGAGGGAGCAAGAGGTCAGGTGTGAATGCCGAGAAGCCGGTCAGGCATGGCGTTTCTCTCAAAGCACCTCAGCTTTACAAAATGAGGCCCCCTTGCATTACCCGGAAGCCCGGTGAGAAACGTGATCTTCAGGCTTCTTCCAAGCTCTGGAAATCTAGCTCTCCGATGGAGGAAAGACTTTGTTGCCCGGCCTTCTGCGTCCCAAAGAGTAGAGCCCAAAGACCCATGTGGCTGGAGGGTGTTCAGCAGGCACAGATGCCACTTGTGGTACACACGTCCACCACCATGTTCCTGCACCTTACTTTGAGCCTGGCGCTCAGCTGACACTCGCCCTAGGTGAAGTCCACTGCTGGATGTGCTCCTAGCAAGAAACTGCAAGCACGCTCTTTCTTTGAGGAAACCCTGCATTCCTCCCCGGGTATTCTTGCAGGGTGTAGTAGGTGAGGAGCGCAGGGCTTTTTATTCAGTCTTTTGGCCTCAAGCGTCCTAGTTTTCAAAGGGGTAAATAATTCTTTCCCCTCACGCTCCATTCTCGTTGTGGACACGTAGCTTGGGCAGCAGCACCTTCTACCGGGGTGAAAAGAAACACACGCGAAGAACTAGGCACTTCCGTGAGGCCACTTTGGTAAGCAGTGTTTCTGCGTGAGGTGACGGGCTTAGCCGAGACAATGCCTCAGTCAGGCTTCGGTGACGGTGCCCCTTTCAACGGCCTAGCAATGGTACCGGAAATGTGTTCGTCATTATAGGGGGTGAGGGGATACCGAGTCACGTTTCTGCGTGAGGTTAAGCGTCATCCGCTTTGAGTTTCTAGGTTCACTTCCCTGCACCGTGTAGGTCTCAGGGCATCTGAGATTTTCGCCTGAAGGCTGACATGAATTGTACACGAGACCGTCCACCAGCATGTTCCTGAGGCTGGTGTCCAGGAGTGCAGGTGTAGCGGGAGCTGGCTGTTTAGTGGCCCTTCCCTCTGCGGGCATCAGGTTCAGCCCAATGTCCCACGGGGCCTGAAGTTGCTCAGAAGCCACTGATGACCCTTTGGGGTACTCTGTGTCCTTCCATGACCAGGGCCCAGCCGCGAGAGGCCGCGCCACCCTGAGAGGGATAACGGCATTCAGCCACTGCACTCACTAAGGCTTCTTGGAAGCTGCCGCCCTCCAGCGCTGACCAAGGCATATGCGGGCTTTCCTTACCACACGACAGCCTAACAATCATCAGAGGATGAGAGCACATTTCTCCAGCTGGACCAGAAGTCGACGTGCTGCCTGTGGGAGCAAGACGTCCCCTATAAATTCCGAGAAGCCTTGTAATCGCAGGTTTTGCCCAGTGCAGCTCAGGTTTACAATCTGAGGTCCCCCTTGCTTTGCCCGGACGACCAGGGAGAAACGTGTGCCTGGAGAGTCTTGTAAGCTCTGGGTATCCAGCTCTCTGACAGAGGAAACCCTTGGTTGCCTGGCCTTCTGCATACCGAGAGCTCAAAGACCATGGGGCTGGACGTTGCTCAGAAGGCACAGACGACACTTTCGGCACACGGTGACTTTCCAGGGAAAACGCTGCAGACGAGACGCTCCTCAGAATTGTGAAAGGCACACCAGCCTTACAGCACTTGAGTGACGAATGCCTCGGGTCCACTTGTGACCATCAACTCTGCTGATGGTAACCCTGCCCCTTCCTTTGAGTATGCCGCTCTGCTGACTATCGCCTTAGCTGAAGTACTCTGCTGGATGAGCTCCAGGCAAGGAATGGCAGGCTCACAGTTTCTCTTGGGAAATCTCACTTTTCCTCCCGGGGATTTCCTGCAGGGTGTCCAGGATGAGCGAACCCTGTGCTTTTCCTTCCGTTTTCTACCCCAAGTCTCCTGCTTTCCAAAGGGGCAAATCATGCTTTACCCTTCAGGCTCCAGCTTCTACGTGGACCTCCAGCCTGTGGACCGGCACCTTCTGCCCAGGGACCAGAGAGCCATGCGACACACCAGGCTCTCCCGTGAGGACACTTTTGTAAGCAGAGGTACTGCGACAGGTGGGGGCCTAGCCAAAACAGTGCTTCAGTCAGGCTTTGGTGACATTGGAAAGTTCTGTGGCCTAGCAGTGCTTCGGAAAATGAGTCTGGCATTTCGGGCTGCTTCCAAAGTCACGTTTCTGCTTGAGGTAAGGGGTCGTAAGCTTGGAGTTCGTAGAAGGAATGCTAATCACCGAGTAAGGCTCAGCGCATTTCAGAACTTCGCTGGGAGTCTGACAAGCATTGCACGTGACACCGTCTGCCACCGTGTTCCTGAGACTGGTTTCCAGAGGTGGAGATCTGGCTCTCTGCCGGAGCAGGTCGCGTGGTGCCGTGCCCTCTGCATGCCTAGAGTGGAACGCAATGACCCATGTGGCTGGAGGTTGCTCACAGGCCACAGATAACACGTTGGGCACCCCGTGCTCTTCCACGAGCCGGATCCAGGCGCGAGTGAACTCGCAGTCCTGAGAGGCCTACCAGAGTTAAAGCAGCACATTCACTAAGCCTTCTCGGGAACCGTAATGCATGCCAACATTTTCCATGGCACACGCGGACCTTCCTTTTGCAGCATGTGGGCAGGCTTCCTAACCACGAGCCAGAAGGCTTTGGGATGAGCTCCGAGCACTGAACTGCATGCACCCACGTCCTTTCGAGGAAACCCACTCTGCCTCACTTTGCCTCCCAGGGAACTCCTACGGTGAATCCAAGACAGGCGACGGGACTGTTTTTCAGGGAGCTCTGAGGATACAGCTCTCTGGGTTGACAACAGGCCAAATTTCACTTTTCTCGTCCGACGCCGTTTTCTCGATGGACACCCAGCTCATGTAGCTGACGTTCCCGAGCAGCCAAAAGAGACACAGGTCGCACACTGGACCCCTTCCCTGAAAGCACTTTGGGAAACATGTGTTCCTCCTGAATTGCACGAGTAAGTGAACGCCTTCGTTTGCCCTCGGTCACGGTATATCTTGCAAAGGGCTAGCAATCTTCCGAGGACGACTGCACAGTTCTCTCACTGCTCGAGGTGCTGCTTGAGGGAGCAAGAGGTCAGGTGTGAATGCCGAGAAGCCGGTCAGGCATGGCGTTTCTCTCAAAGCCCCTCAGCTTTACAAAATGAGGCCCCCTTGCGTTGCCCGGAAGCCCGGTGAGAAACGTGATCTTCAGGCTTCTTCCAAGCTCTGGAAATCTAGCTCTCCGATGGAGGAAAGACTTTGTTGCCCGGCCTTCTGCGTCCCAAACAGTAGAGCCCAAAGACCCATGTGGCTGGAGGGTGTTCAGCAGGCACAGATGCCACTTGTGGTACACACGTCCACCACCATGATCCTGCACCTTACTTTGAGCCTGGCGCTCAGCTGACACTCGCCCTAGGTGAAGACAACTGCTGGATGTGCTCCTAGCAAGAAACTGCAAGCACGCTCTTTCTTTGGGGAAACCCTGCGTTCCTCCCCGGGTATTCTTGCGGGGTGTAGTAGGTGAGGAGCGCAGGGCTTTTTATTCAGTCTTTTGGCCTCAAGCGTCCTAGTTTTCAAAGGGGTAAATAATTCTTTCCCCTCAGGCTCCATTGTCGTTGTGGACACGTAGCCTGGGCAGCAGCACCTTCTACCGGGGTGAAAAGAAACACACGCGAAGAACTAGGCGCTTCCGTGAGGCCACTTTGGTAAGCAGTGTTTCTGCGTGAGGTGACGGGCTTAGCCGAGACAATGCCTCAGTCAGGCCTCGGTGATGGTGCCCCATTCAAAGGCCTAGCAATGGTACCGGAAATGTGTTCATCATTATAGGGGTTGAGGGGATACCGAGTCATGTTTCTGCGTGAGTTTAAGCGTCGTCAGCTTTGAGTTCCTAAGTTTACTTCCCTGCACCGTGTAGGTCCCAGGGCATCTGAGATTTTCGCCTGAAGGCTGACATGAATTGTACACGAGACCGTCCACCAGCATGTTCCTGAGGCTGGTGTCCAGGAGTGCAGGTGTAGCGGGAGCTGGCTGTTTAGTGGCCCTTCCCTCTGCGGGCATCATGTTCAACCCAATGTCCCGCGGGGCCTGAAGTTGCTCAGAAGCCACTGATGACCCTTCCGGGTACTCCGTGTCCTTCCATGACCAGGGCCCAGCCGCGAGAGGCCGCGCCTCCCTGAGAGGGATAACGGCATTCAGCCACTGCACTCACTAAGGCTTCTTGGAAGCTGCCGCCCTCCAGCGCTGACCAAGGCATATGTGGGCTTTCCTTACCACACAACAGCCTAACAATCATCAGAGGATGAGAGCACATTTCTCCAGCTGGACCAGAAGTCGACGTGCTGCCTGTGGGAGTAAGACGTCCCCTATAAATTCCGAGAAGCCTTGTAATCGCAGGTTTTGCCCAGTGCAGCTGAGGTTTACAATCTGAGGTCCCCCTTGCTTTGCCCGGACGACCAGGGAGAAACGTGTGCCTGGAGAGTCTTGTAAGCTCTGGGTATCCAGCTCTCTGACAGAGGAAACCCTTGGTTGCCTGGCCTTCTGCATACCGAGAGCTCAAAGACCATGGGGCTGGACGTTGCTCAGAAGGCACAGACGAAACTTTCGGCACACGGTGACTTTCCAGGGAAAACGGTGCAGACGAGACGCTCCTCAGAATTGTGAAAGGCACACCAGCCTTACAGCACTTGAGTGACGAAAGCCTCGGGTCAACTTGTGACCATCAACTCTGCTGATGGTAACCCTGCCCCTTCCTTTGAGTATGCCGCTCTGCTGACTATCGCCTTAGCTGAAGTACTCTGCTGGTTGAGCTCCGGGCAAGGAAAGGCAGGCGCACAGTTTCTCTCAAGAAGTCTCACTTTTCCTCACGGGGAATTCCTGCAGGGTGTCCAGGATGAGCGACCCCTGTGCTTTTCCTTCCGTTTTCTGCCCCAATTCTCCTGCTTTCCAAAGGGGCAAATCATGCTTTACCCTTCAGGCTCCAGCTTCTACGTGGACCTCCAGCCTGTGGACCGGCACCTTCTGCCCAGGGACCAGAGAGCCATGCGACACACCAGACTCTCCCGTGAGGACACTTTTGTAAGCAGAGGTACTGCGACAGGTGGGGGCCTAGCCAAAACAGTGCTTCAGTCAGGCTTTGGCGACATTGGAAAGATCTGTGGCCTAGCAGTGCTTCGGAAAATGCGTCTGTCATTTCGGGCTGGTTCCAAAGTCACGTTTCTGCTTGAGGTAAAGGGGTCATCAGCTTGCAGTTCGTAGAAGCAATGCTAATCACCGAGTAAGGCTCAGCGCATTTCAGAACTTCGCTGGGAGTCTGACAAGCATTGCACGTGACACCGTCTGCCACCGTGTTCCTGAGACTGATTTCCAGAGGTGGAGATCTGGCTCTCTGCCGGAGCAGGTCGCGTGGTGCCGTGCCCTCTGCATGCCTAGAGTGGAACGCAATGACCCATGGGGCTGGAGGTTGCTCACAGGCCACAGATAACAGGTTGGGGACCCCGTGCTCTTCCACGAGCCGGCTGCAGGCTCGAGTGAACTCGCAGTCCTGAGAGGCCTACCAGAGTTAAAGCAGCACATTCACTAAGCCTTCTCGGGAACCGTAATGCACACCAACACTTTCCATGGCACACGCGGACCTTCCTTTTGCAGCATGTGGGCAGGCTTCCTAACCACGAGCCAGAAGGCTTTGGGATGAGCTCCGAGCACTCAACTGCATGCACCCACGTCCTTTCGAGAAAACCCACTCTGCCTCACTTTGCCTCCCAGGGAACTCCTACGGTGAATCCAAGACAGGCGACGGGACTGTTTTTCAGGGAGCTCTGAGGATACAGCTCTCTGGGTTGCCAACAGGCCAAATTTCACTTTTCTCGTCCGACGCCCTTTTCACGATGGACACCCAGCTCATGTAGCTGACGTTCCCGAGCAGCCAAAAGAGACACAGGTCGCACACTGGACCCCTTCCCTGAAAGCACTTTGGGAAACATGTGTTCCTCCTGAATTGCACGAGTAAGTGAACGCCTTCGTTTGCCCTCGGTCACGGTATATCTTGCAAAGGGCTAGCAATCTTCCGAGGACGACTGCACAGTTCTCTCACTGCTCGAGGTGCTGCTTGAGGGAGCAAGAGGTCAGGTGTGAATGCCGAGAAGCCGGTCAGGCATGGCGTTTCTCTCAAAACACACCAGCTTTACAAAATGAGGCCCCCTTGCATTACCCGGAAGCCCGGTGAGAAACGTGATCTTCAGGCTTCTTCCAAGCTCTGGAAATCTAGCTCTCCGATGGAGGAAAGACTTTGTTGCCCGGCCTTCTGCGTCCCAAGCAGTAGAGCCCAAAGACCCATGTGGCTGGAGGGTGTTCAGCAGGCACAGATGCCACTTGTGGTACACACGTCCACCACCATGTTCCTGCACATTACTTTGAGCCTGGCGCTCAGCTGACACTCGCCCTAGGTGAAGTCCACTGCTGGATGTGCTCCTAGCAAGAAACTGCAAGCACGCTCTTTCTTTGAGGAAACCCTGCGTTCTTCCCCAGATATTCCTGCAGGGTGTAGTAGGTGACGAGAGCAGGGCTTTTTATTCAGTCTTTTGGCCTCAAGCGTCCTAGTATTCAAAGGGGTAAATAATTCTTTCCCATCGGGCTCCATTGTCATTGTGGACACGTAGCCAGGGCAGCAGCACCTTCTACCGGGGTGAAAAGAAACACACGCGAGAAACTAGGCGCTTCCGTGAGGCCACTTTGGTAAGCAGTGTTTCTGCGTGAGGTGACGGGCTTAGCCGTGACAATGCCTCAGTCAGGCCTCGGTGACGGTGCCCCTTTCAAAGGCCTAGCAATGGTACCGGAAATGTGTTCATCATTATAGGGGGTGAGGGGATACCGAGTCACGTTTCTGCGTGAGGTTAAGCGTCGTCAGCTTTGAGTACCTAGGTTCACTTCCCTGCACCGTGTAGGTCTCAGGGCATCTGAGATTTTCGCCTGAAGGCTGACATGAATTATACACGAGACCGTCCACCAGCATGTTCCTGAGGCTGGTGTCCAGGAGTGCAGGTGTAGCGGGAGCTGGCTGTTTAGTGGCCCTTCCCTCTGCGGGCATCAATTTCAGCCTAATGTCCCACGGGGCCTGAAGTTGCTCAGAAACCACTGATGACCCTTTGGGGTACTCCGTGTCCTTCCATGACCAGGGCCCAGCCGCGAGAGGCCGCGCCACGCTGAGAGGGATAATGGCATTCAGCCACTGCACTCACTAAGGCTTCTGGGAAGCTGCCGCCCTCTAGCGCTGACCAAGGCATATGCGGACTTTCCTTACCACACGACAGCCTAACCATCATCAGAGGATGAGAGCACATTTCTCCAGCTGGACCAGAAGTCGACGTGCTGCCTGTGGGAGCAAGATGTACCCTATAAATTCCGAGAAGACTTGTAATCACAGGTTTTGCCCAGTGCAGCTCAGGTTTACAATCTGAGGTCCCCCTTGTTTTGCCCGGACGACCAGGGAGAAACGTGTGCCTGGAGAGTCTTGTAAGCTCTGGGTATCCAGCTCTCTGACAGAGGAAACCCTTGGTTGCCTGGCCTTCTGCATACCGAGAGCTCAAAGACCATGGGGCTGGAGGTTGCTCAGAAGGCACAGATGACATTTTCGGCACACGGTGACATTCCTGGGAAAACGGTGCAAACGAGATGCTCCTCAGACTTGTGAAAGGCGCACCTCTGTTACAGCACTTCAGTGACGAAAGCCTCGGGTCAACTTGTGACCATCAACTCTGCTGATGGTAATCCTGCCCCTTCCTTTGTGTATGCCACTCTGCCGTCTATCACCTTAGCTGAAGTACTCTGCTGGATGAGCTCTGGGCAAGGAATGGCAGGCGCACTGTTTCTCTCGAGAAATCTCACTTTTCCTCCCGGGTAATTCCTGCAGGGTGTCCAGGATGAGCGACCACTGTGCTTTTCCTTCCGTTTTCTGCCCCAAGTCTCCTGCTTTCCAAAGGGGCAAATAATGCTTTACCCTTCAGGCTCCAGCTTCTACGCGGACCTCCAGCCTGTGGACCGGCAGCTTCTGCCCAGGGACCAGAGAGCCATGCGACACACCAGGCTCTCCATTGAGGACACTTTTGTAAGCAGAGGTACTGCGACAGTTAGGGTGCCTAGCCAAAACTGTGCTTCAGTCAGGCGTTGGCGACATTGGCAAGTTCCGTGTCCTAGCAGTGCTTCAGAAAATGCGTCTGTCATTTCGGGCTGGTTCCAAAGTCACGTTTGTGCTTTATGCAAAGGGGTCGTCAGCTTGCAGTTCATAGAAGCAATGCTAATCACCAAGTAAGGCTCAGCGCATTTCAGAACTTCGCTGGGAGTCTGACAAGTATTGCACGTGACACCGTCCGCCACCGTGTTCCTGAGACTGGTTTCCATACGAGGAGATCTGGCTCTCTGCCGAAGCTGGTCGCTTGGTGCCGTGCCCTCTGCATGCCTAGAGTGGAACGCAATGACCCATGGGGCTGGAGGTTGCTCACAGGCCACAGATAACACGTTGGGGACCCCGTGCTCTTCCACGAGCCTTGTCCAGGCGTGAGGGAACTCGCAGTCCTGAGAGGCCTACCAGAGTTAAAGCAGCACATTCACTAAGCCTTCTTGGGAACCGTAATGCACGCCAACACTTTCCATGGCACACGCGGACCTTCCTTTTGCAGCCTGCGGGCAGGTTTCCTAACCACGAGCCAGAAGGCTTTGGGATGAGCTCCGAGCACTGAACTGCATGCACCCACGTCCTTTCGAGAAAACCCACTCTGCCTCACTTTGCCTCCCAGGGAACTCCTACGGTGAATCCAAGACAGGCGACGGGACTGTTTTTCAGGGAGCTCTGAGGACGCATCTCTCTGAGTTGCCATCAGGCCAAATTTCACTTTTCTCGTCCGACTCCCTTGTCAGGATTGACATCCAGATCATGTAGCTGAAATTCCTGAGCAGCCAAAGGAGACAGAATTCGCACACTGGACCCCTTCCCTGAAAGAACTTTGGGCAACATGTGTTCCTTCCGTCCTGCTCCTCCTCGAACACAGGCATGCAGGTCATGTCCCAGACGGGAATGGCATAGGTGTTGATTTCACTGTCCACTGGTGGTCGCAGGAGGTAAATAATCTGTTCCCACTCGGCAAAGATGTCTTCCCGCGCGTCCAGAGGGGGACACAGCTGCAGGTAGAAGCAGTGGCCAGTGGCAAGCTTCACGCTCAGCTGGTGTTTCTCACGATTGTGAGTGGAGATCCTCACGAACTCCAAGGGAAGGAGCCTGGTGAGCTCTAAGGTCTTTGCAGCCTTGTGGCTCTTGCCCTTGGTGGCCTGGCTGCGATTGGCGTGCTTTTCACAGCCAGTGGCCCGTCGGGCCAGCAGCATGATGTTTGGGAGCGGGAGGACGGGGCTGGTGGATGTGATGACCATGGTCACCATGCCGCCCCAGTTGTGCACGTCAATCGCTTCTCCCCTCTTCGTGACCTGGATGAAGTTGCTCTCGAATATCGGCGCGTACTTGAAATGGTCGTATTCGCCCTTGTGCAGTTGGTGCTGCAGCTTCCCCGTGGAGGTGTTGAACAGGTCCACCCAGGTGCTGCTCTGGGCCGTGTGATACGGGAGCAGAGAGTCCCCACTCGTGGCTGTCTTTGATCACGACATGCAGCGCGGTAAAGGCGGCACCCTGTCTCTTCCCTCCCTCGGCCTCACTGGCAGAAGAGTGAGCTCTGATGCTCCTGCGTCACAAGGAGGCCTTGTGGCAGGTCATCCAAGCCCGCCCCACAGGCCCCCACGTTTGCCTCAGGGTCTCCCAGAGGCAGGGGTGTGGGTAGGGGCACAGATGATCACAGTGGGGACGCTGTAGGGTGCCTGGAGCCCAGGCTGAATCTCTTCAAGTGTGTCGAGAGATACGGTAGGCACCCCCTCCGCCTCACCTCACTTCTGCTTCTGGGTTTTTATCTCCCCAAGAGGCTGTGGTGCACCTCCGTCATAGTGAGAGAAGTAACCACTTTGTCTGCCTTACCCCCTGCACAGCCTATTTATCCTCTGGTGCCCTTTGTGACCTATCAGTGTCACAAAGCCCTTTGTGACCTATCACTGTCACAAAGCCCTTTGCCTCATCCCCCAGCTGCCCCCTCAGGGCAGGGCCCCCTTCCTCTCCCAGACACCCCATTGCCCCCGCGGAGGACAGGCCCATCCTGCCAGGGACTCAGGTGCGTTACCAAAATAAAAATGTCTTCAAGTGGGAAAGTTTTGTGTGGGTCCTTTTTCTTTTCCTCCCCTAAATTCAGCTACTGGATGAAATCTATAGGAATGTAAGATGATGGGATCAGTTTGAACCATTTAAGCTCATGGTTTAATTGTATCGAATAAGGCAGAGTTGGCAGTGGCGGTCCTTAGTCTGTCCTTTCATAAAATCTCAGTAAACGTGGACGATGGTGAGTGCCAATTCCCCTGTGAAGCCTTCACTAACCCAGAACTCCTTCCCATGCCCCAGACCCACTCCTGTGAATAGATCCAGTCCCCAAACACACGCCTCTCATTGTATTTGTCACTCAGAGTTTTTATCATTACTCGTGCTGTCCTGTCTCCTCCACCATCTGTGTACCTCGGTGCGGGACCGGGGTGGCACACTGTCTGAAAGTTGTTGCACTGAGGTAGCTCCCTCTCTGCACCATCACCTGCCACCTTGAGCAAGTCCTTTAAATGCTCTGAACTTCCGTTTGCTTCTCTGCAAAATGGAAAGACGTGAGAATCGGAAGGGGGCACACACATTCAAGAACTTTATAAACAGCTAAGGGCTATGCACGTTTTTTTTTCTGTAAATTTATCTTATTATTTATTTTTGGCATCTCTTGTTGGGGAGCACAGGCTCTAGGCTTGCGGGCTTTGGGAGTTGTGCCTCGCGGGCTCTAGAGCACAGGCTCAGTAGTTGTCGCTAACGGCCTTAGTTGCTCCGTGGCATGTGGGATCTTCCTGGACCAGGGCTCGAACCCGGGTCCCCTGCGTCGGCAGGCGGATTCTTAACCACTGCGCCACCAGGGAAGTCCCTGTGCACGTGTTTTTAATGCATTTTCTTCCTTCAGACTAGTGTTTCCCTGCACTTGCCTGTGTGGAAATCATAAGATCAAAGGATTGTGATGTGATCTTTTTGTAATTTCTGCTCCTTGGGTCCAAGGAAAAGCTGGTGGAGAGTAAAGCATTCATTGCGGCTCCCTGCGGCTCCTAGTCTTCTGGGAAACTCAGGGTTAATTCTGGGGTCAGGAACCTTGTTTGGCCAGGGGAAACAGTGCATACGTGTAGGTCTTGGGCTGGCTCCCTTTCTCATCAGTGCTCCCCACCAAGTGCCCACCATTCCGTCCACCAACAGAAGAGACCTCTCCCCACCCTCCCGTGATGAGGTCTGTGGAAGTCACAAACTGGAGGTCCAATCAACAAGGATGCTCTGACCTAACAAATACTCTCCCTCATGTGAGGTTTAAGGATTTGGTTTTGGAGCCCCAGAAGAAAAAAGTTCCTGCAGATTTGGTGTGGAGAAACCCTTGTGAGCAGGGCATTCAAAAGTTGAGTTAGTGGCTGGAGGAGGACTGGATGCTGGACGTTCCAGGAGTGAACATTGGAATTCCAGGTGGGAGCCTGTTTCTGGCTGCAGCCTGGGTCATGCCAGAGGCTAGAGGTAGAAGCCTGGGAGCCAGACACAGCTCAAGGGTGGACTGGATGCTCTCGAGATAAGGCCAGCTAAGAGCTGTGAGCTCACTGAAGTTCGAAAACCGGCTCCCAGCCCACACCCCTCCCTCCCCTCAATCTAGTAAAATTGATGCTCATCTCTGTAGTTTTGGAACATGATGGTAAGAATGGTGGTGCCTCGGGTTCTTGTGCTGGTCCTATCTCGGGCTTGTTTGCTTGCTTCCTTCTCAAACTACAGACAGGGCTTTGCATAAAGAAGTGGGCTGGTGGATCACTGTTCTGCAAAGATCCCATTGTGCGACTGGAGCAGGTTACCTTCTCTGAGCCTCAGTGTTCTCATCTGTAAAATAGGCATATCGTTCCTTCTTTTCCTAATACCAAACAAGTGTTCTTGTACTTTACCTTAAATAAATGTACTTTAAAGATGCCAAGCCTTTCTGTCATCATTTTTGTGCATAAATACAAGTGATTAAAAGAGAAAGGCATTGGCCAATAACTTCATGACAACTGCCACGGTGATTGTAGGACCATCCTGATTTCAGAGTTAGTAAAATGTGAAAACTACAACACCTGTGTACCTACCATCTTGCTTAAGAGACAGAACAATTCCCAGAAGCACTAACAGCCTTGTGTCAACCTCCTTGACCTAGCCTTTCCACCCTAGAGAAAACTGTCCTCAATTTTGTGTTTACTCTTCCCTCAGTTTTCGCTACAGTTTTTTAAAACATGTACCCTATGCAATCCGTTGTTTGAGCTTGTTTCAGAATGGTTCCATGAGTGGAACTGTACCACATTCTTTTGATGTTTTTAAAAATTATGAGAAGTTGATCTATGCTAATGTGTGTAGCTCATTTATTTTTCACTATTGAATATTCCAATCTCATCCTATCCTGCTGTATGAATTCTGCTGATGGAAATTTGGGCTGTTGCCCGTGTTTTGCTGTTAAGTTATTTTTGCTCTAAACATTCTCAGAGTTGTTTCTTAGAACATGTGTGTTTCTCCAGGGTATATATCTGGGAAGGGAACAGCTAAGTCTAGATGAGAGTGCTTGCTGTTCTGATTGCTAGCTAATACTGCCGCCCTTATTTCTGTCCACTGTATAGCCCGAGGGGACATGAGTCCTGTTCTGGCTCTGTTTACAGACCTTCAGGGGGAATAAGCGTTTATAAAAAGAATAGGAGGGGATTCCCTGGTGGCGCAGTGGTTGAGAGTCCACCTGAGAATGCAGGGAACATGAGTTCGTGGCCCAGTCCTGGAAGATCCCACATGCCGCGGAGCGGCTGGCTCCGTGAGCCATGGCCGCTGGGCCTGCACGTCTGGAGCCTGTGTTCCGTGATGGGAGAGGCCAAAACTTTGAGTGGCCCACGTCCCAAAAAAACAAAAAAAAAAAAGAATAGGGGGATACTGACGGAGAGCTTCCCAGACCATAGTCTGACTTTGAGCCATGGCCCTGAGGGGCAAAGCCAGAAAGGAGTGGAAGCCAGATGGAGCAGTGCTGTTGGCGCTGAGCATGCGTGTGAGATGGGGCTGCCCTTGCCTCTACACTGGGTCTCACACTGTGGCACAGCTGACATCACAGAATCCACTGTGAGGCTACGGCTGGACTTCGGGACCTAGAAATTCAGACAAAACACTGCATGCGTTCTCAAACTGTATGTTTTTTATTTAAATTGCAGTAAGGAAGCTGAAATGGGCTCTCCAGGGGTATTTCCCAGAGCCCTGGTCCCCTTTGCAGCTCCCACCTCTAGGTCTTATTGATGGGCTTCAACGGTCACTGGCTCCATGGTATCAGATGTCACACCAGTGATTTCCAGCCCCTGGCCACTCTCTGCTGTCTGTGTGTTGGCCTCCATTCGGGTCCCTTCCACTGGCTTCGCCAGGATGCTCCCATGTTAATTTCGTGGTGAGGCCACTGTCTTTTTTGTAAGTCTGGCTCTCACATTCCTGAAGAAAGAGCTGATCCTGCTGAGTATGTTGGTGGTGGGACCTGAACGCGCTGGAGATAAGCTCCTGCCCGATCTGTGCGAGGTCTTGGACTCACTGGTGATGGGAGCAGGGCTGATGCCTTTGGGAGCAGTGCCCTGCTCGCTGCTCCCCGGGCTGCCGTGGCCTTTGGCCTTTTGGTCATCTCTAGTGGCTCTGTGGCCGCCTGAGCACGGGCCAGCTGCTTTGGGGATTGTCTTGCTCCCCACTGCCTTGTGGTGGCTTTCCACGGAACTGCAGAGTGAGGGGCTCGTAAGAGCTCTGTCCTCTCCCCAGTGCTCCCTCCTTTTCCTTCTTCCCTTGTATGCCTGGGACACTCTCTGTGAGCTTCCATCCTGTTCGCTCACTTTGCCTTCCTGTGGCAAGCTTGAGACGAGGGTCTCCTCATCGTCCTTGTCGGCTCTTCCTTTGACAGTCTTGCTGGTAGGTTCTGCTCCGAACACAGTCATGCCGGCCTCTGGGGAGAGGCTGGTCGACGTGCTGGAAGCATACTCTGAACTGTTCTCAGCACTTGCCAAGGCCGTTTTTCCGCTCCTCAGGGATGTTCTGGCAGTGTCCCCTATGTTGGTTTTGTTCCTCCAGGCCCGTCGCTGGCTGTGGCTGCTATGGCTGTGCTCTGCTCTTCAGCGGCAGGAGACTTGATCACTGCCGTGCTCAAAGCACCCACTGCGGTGCCTCCTGCCACCCCTGCCGTCTGCACCTTTGTCGTTGACCACGATGCTGACGATTTGTCAAGCCCTGTAGTAGGGTTTGCTTTTGCAGTGGCCACATCGGGCATGGTATCGGGCTTGTGGGAGTCCAGTTGTATTCCGTGCCCCCCAGCAAAAGCTGCAGGCGTGGCCCCGGCCACCTCAGGGCACGTGTGGAGGCTGCTGACGCTCACCTGGTCCTGATCCCCCTTTCCTTGGAAATCCTCCATGGCCGGGCTCCTCCCGTCCTGCCTCTCCTCGAACACAGGCATGCAGGTCATGTCCCAGACGGGAACGGCATAGGTGTTGCTTTCACTGTCCACTGGTGGTCGCAGGAGGTAAATCAGCTGTTCCCACTCGGCGAAGAGGTTTTCCCGCGCGGCCAGAGTGGGGCAGAGCTGCAGGTAGAAGCAGCGGCCAGTGGCAAGCTTCACGCGCAGGTGTTGTTTCTCACGATTGTGAGTGGAGATCCTCACGAACTCCAAGGGAAGGAGCCTGGTGAGCTCTAAGGTCTTTGCAGCCTTGTGGCTCTTGCCCTTGGTGGCCTGGCTGTGCTTGGCGTGCTTTTCACAGCCAGTGGCCCGTAGGGCCAGCCGCATGATGTCTGGGAGCGGTAGGACGGGGCTGGTGGATGTGATGCCCATGGTCACTATGCTGCCACAGTTGTGCACGTCAATTGCTTCTCCCCTCTTCGTGACCTGGATGAAGTCGCTCTCGAATATCGGCGTGTACTTGAAATGGTCGTATTGGCCCTTGTGCAGTTGGTGCTGCAGCTTCCCCGTGGTGGTGTTGAAAAGGACCATCCAGGTGCTGCTCTGGGCCGTGTGATACGGGAGCAGAGAGTCCCCACTCATGGCTGTATTTGATCACGACAGGCAGCGCAGTTAAGGCGGCTCCCAGGCTCTTCCCTCCCTCGGCCTCACTGGCAGAAGAGTGAGCTGCGATGCTCCTGCGTCATACGGGCGGCCCTGTGGCAGGTCTTCCAAGCCCGCCCCACAGGCCACCACGTTTGCCTCAGGGTCTCGCAGAGGCAGGGGTGTGGGTAGGGTCACAGATGATCAGAGTGGGGAGGCTGTAGGGCGCCTGGAGCACAGGCTGAATGTCTTCAAGTGTGTCGAGAGGTACGGTAGGCTCCCCCTCCGCCTCACCTCACTTCTGCTTCTGGGTTTTTATCTCCCCAAGAGGCTGTGGTGCACTTCCGTCCTAGTGAGAGAAGTAACCACTTTGTCAACCTAACCCCCTGGCACAGCCTATTTATCCTCTGATGCCCTTTGTGACCAATCAGTGTCACAAAGCCCTTTGTGACCTATCACTGTCACAAAGCCCGTTGCCTCCTCCCCCAGCTGCCCCCTCAGGGCAGGGCCCCCATCCTCTCCCAAACACCCCATTGCCCTCACGGAGGACAGGCCCATCCTGCCAGGGACTCAGGTGAGTTACCAAAATAAAAATGTCTTCCAGTGGGAAAGTTTTGTGTGGGTCCTTTTTCTTTTCCTCCCCCAAATTCAGCTACTGGATGAAATCTATAGGAATGTAAGATGATGGGATAATCTGAACCATTTTAGCTCATGGTTTATTTGTATCGAATAAGGCAGAGTTGGCAGTGGCGGTCCTTAGTCTGTCCTTTCATAAAATTTCAGTAAACGTAGACGATGGTGAGTGCCAGTTCCCTTGTGAAGCCTTCCCTAACGCACGACTCCTTACCATGCCACAGACCCCCTCCTCTGAATAGATCCAGTCCCCAAACACACGTCTCTCATTGTATTTGTCACTCAGAGTTGTGATCATTACTTGTGCTCTCCTGTCTCCTCCACCATCTGTGTACCTCGGTGCGGGACCGAGGTGGCACACTGTCTGAACGTTGTTGCACTGAGGTAGCTCCCTCTCTGCACCATCACCTGCCACCTTGAGCAAGTCCTTTAAATGCTCTGAACTGCCGTTTGCTTCTCCGCAAAATGGAAAGACGTGAGAATGGGAAGGGGGCACACACATTCAAGAACTTTATAAACAGCGAAGGGCTATGCACGTTTATTTTTTTCTGTAAATTTATTTTATTATTTATTTTTGGCTTCTCTTGTCGGGGCGCACGGGTTCTAGGCGTGCAGGCTTCAGTAGTTTTGGCTCGCGGGCTCTAGAGCACAGGCTCAGTTGTTGCGGCACACGGGATTAGTTGCTCCGTAGCATGTGGGATCTTCCTGGACCAGGGCTCGAACCCGGGTCCCCTGCGTCGGCAGGCGGATTCTTAACCACTGCGCCACCAGGGAAGTCCCTGTGCACGTGTTTTTAATGCATTTTCTTCCTTCAGACTAGTGTTTCCCTGCACTTGCCTGTGTGGAAATCATAAGATCAAAGGAGTGTGATGTGAACTTTTTGTAATTTCTGCTCCTTGGGTCCAAGGAAAAGCTGGTGGAGAGTAAAGCATTCATTGCGGCTCCCTGCGGCTCCTAGTCTTCTGGGAAACTCAGGGTTAATTCTGGGGTCAGGAACCTTGTTTGGCCAGGGGAAACAGTGCATACGTGTAGGTCTTGGGCTGGCTCCCTTTCTCATCAGTGCTCCCCACCAAGTGCCCACCATTCCGTCCACCAACAGAAGAGACCTCTCCCCACCCTCCCGTGATGAGGTCTGTGGAAGTCACAAACTGGAGGTCCAATCAACAAGGATGCTCTGACCTAACAAATACTCTCCCTCATGTGAGGTTTAAGGATTTGGTTTTGGAGCCCCAGAAGAAAAAAGTTCCTGCAGATTTGGTGTGGGGAAACCCTTGTGAGCAGGGCATTCAAAAGTTGAGTTAGTGGCTGGAGGAGGACTGGATGCTGGACGTTCCAGGAGTGAACACTGGAATTCCAGGTGGGAGCCTGTTTCTGGCTGCAGCCTGGGTCATGCCAGAGGCTAGAGGTAGAAGCCTGGGAGCCAGACACAGCTCAAGGGTGGACTGGATGCTCTCGAGATAAGGCCAGCTAAGAGCTGTGAGCTCACTGAAGTTCGAAAACCGGCTCCCAGCCCCCACCCCTCCCTCCCCTCAATCTAGTAAAATTGATGCTCATCTCTGTAGTTTTGGAACATGATGGTAAGAATGGTGGTGCCTCGGGTTCTTGTGCTGGTCCTATCTCAGGCTTGTTTGCTTGCTTCCTTCGCATACTACAGACAGGGCTTTGCATAAAGAAGTGGGCTGGTGGATCACTGTTCTGCAAAGATCCCATTGTGCGACTGGAGCAGGTTACCTTCTCTGAGCCTCAGTGTTCTCATCTGTAAAATAGGCATATCGTTCCTTCTTTTCCTAATACCAAACAAGTGTTCTTGTACTTTACCTTAAATAAATGTACTTTAAAGATGCCAAGCCTTTCTGTCATCATTTTTGTGCATAAATACAAGTGATTAAAAGAGAAAGGCATTGGCCAATAACTTCATGACAACTGCCACGGTGATTGTAGGACCATCCTGATTTCAGAGTTAGTAAAATGTGAAAACTACAACACCTGTGTACCTACCATCTTGCTTAAGAGACAGAACAATTCCCAGAAGCACTAACAGCCTTGTGTCAACCTCCTTGACCTAGCCTTTCCAACCTAGAGAAAACTGTTCTCAATTTTGTGTTTACTCTACCCTCAGTTTTCGCTACAATTTTTTTAAACATGTACCCTATGCAATCCGTTGTTTGAGCTTGTTTCAGAATGTTTCCATGAGTGGAACTGTACCACATTCTTTTGATGTTTTTAAAAATTATGAGAAGTTGATCTATGCTAATGTGTGTAGCTCATTTATTTTTCACTATTGAATATTCCAATCTCATCCTACCCTGCTGTATGAATTCTGCTGATGGAAATTTGGGCTGTTGCCCGTGTTTTGCTGTTAAGTTATTTTTGCTCTAAACATTCTCAGAGTTGTTTCTTAGAACATGTGTGTTTCTCCAGGGTATATAACTGGGAAGGGAACGGCTAAGTCTAGATGAGAGTGCTTGCTGTTCTGATTGCTAGCTAATACTGCTGCACTTATTTCTGTACACTGAATAGCCCGAGGGGACATGAGTCCTGTTCTGGCTCTGTTTACAGACCTTCAGGGGGAATAAGCGTTTATAAAATGAATAGGCGTGGATTCCCTGGTGGCGCAGTGGTTGAGAGTCCACCTGAGAATGCAGGGAACAGGAGTTCGTGCCCCAGTCCTGAAAGATCCCACAGGTCGCGGAGCATCTAGGCCCGTGACCCATGGTCCCTGAGATTGCACGTCTGGAACCTGTGCTCCATGACGAGAGAGGCCACAAGAGTGAGTGGTCCGAGTACCGAAAAAAAAAAAAAAAAAAAAAGCATAGGGGGATAGTGAAGGAGAGCTTCCCAGACCATAGTCTGACTTTGAGCCATGGCCCTGAGGGGCAAAGCCAGAAAGGAGTGGAAGCCAGATGGAGCAGTGCTGTTGGCACTGAGCATGCGTGTGAGGTGGGGCTGCCCTTGCCTGGACACTGGGTCTCAGACTGTGGCACAACTGACATCAGAGAATCCACTGTGAGGCTATGGCTGGATTTCGGGACCTAGAAATTCAGACAAAACACTGCATGCGTTCTCAGACTGTATGTTTTTCCATTTAAATTGCAGTAAGGGGGATGAAATGGGCTCTCCAGGGGTATTTCCCAGAGCCCTGGTCCCCTTTGCAGCTCCCAGCTCTAGGTCCTATTGATGGGCTTCAACGGTCACTGGCTCCATGGTCTCAGATGTCACACCGGCGATTTCCAGCCCCTGGCCACTCTCTGCTGTCTCTGTGATGGCCTACATTCGGGTCCCTTGCACTGGCTCCGCCAGGATGCTCCCATGTTTATTTCGTGATAAGGCAACTGTCTTTTGTGTAAGTCTGGCTCTCACATTCCTGAAGAAAGAGCTGATCCTGCTGAGTATGTTGGTGGTGGGACCTGAACGCGCTGGAGATAAGCTCCTGCCCGATTTGTGCGAGGTCTTGGACTCACTGGTGATGGGAGCACGGCTGATGCCTTTGTGAGCAGTGCCCTGTTCGATGCCCCCTGGGCTGCCGTGGCCTTTGGCCTTTTGTTCATCTCTAGTGGCTCTGCGGCCGCATGATCCCGCGCCAGCTGCTTTGGGGATTGTCTTGCTCCCCGCTGCCTTGTGATGGCTTTCCACCGAACTGCAGACCAAGGGTCTCGTAAGAGCTCTGTCCTCTCCCCAGTGCTCCCTCCTCTCCCTTCTTCCCTTGTGGGCCTGGGACACTCTCTGTGAGCTTCCATCCTGTTTGCTCACTTTGCCTTCCTGTGGCAAGCTTGAGACGAGGGTCCGCTCATCGTCCTTGTCGGCTCTTCCTTTGACAGTCTTGCTGGTACGTTCTGCTCCGACCACAGTCATGCCGGCCTCTTTGGAGAGGCTGGTGGATGTGCTGGAAGCATACTCTGAACTGTTCTCAGCACCTGCCAAGGCCGTTTTCCCGCTCCTCAGGGATGTTCTGGCAGTGTCCCCAGTGGCTATGTTGGCTTTGCTTCCTCCAGGCCAGTTGCTGGCTGTGGGTGCTATGGCCGTGCTCTGCTCTTCAGCGGCAGGAGACTTGATCACTGCCGTGCTCAAAGAACCCGCTGCGGTGCCTCCTGCCACCCCTGCCGTCTGCACCTTTGTCGTTGACCACGATGCTGACGCTTTGTCAAGCGCTGTAGTAGGGTTTGCTTTCGCAGTGGCCACATCGGGCATGGTATCGGGCTTGTCGGAGTCCAGTTGGATTCCGTGCCCCCCCAGCAAAAGCTGCAGGCATGGCCCCGGCCACCTCAGGGCACGTGTGGAGGCTGCTGACGCTCAGCTGGTCCTGATGCCCCTTTTCTTGGAAATCCTCCACGGCCGGGCTCCTCCCGTCCTGCCTCTCCTCGAACACAGGCATGCAGGTCATGTCCCAGACATGACTGTCCACTGGTGGTCGCAGGAGTTAAATCAGCTGTTCCCACTCGGCGAAGAGGTCTTCCCGCGCGTCCAGAGGGGGACACAGCTTCAGGTAGAAGCAGCAGCCAGAGGCAAGCTTCACGTGCAGCTGTTGTTTCTCACGATTGTGAGTGGAGATCCTCACGAACTCCAAGGGAAGGAGCCTGGTGAGCTCTAAGGTCTTTGCAGCCTTGTGGCTCTTGCCCTTTGAGGCCTGGCTGCGCTCAGCGTGATTTTCACAGCCGGTGGACCATCGGGCCAGCCGCATGATATCTTGGAGCAGGAGGACGGGGTTGGTGGATGTGATGACCATGGTAACCATGCCGCCCCAGTTGGGCACATCAATCGCTTCTCCCCTCTTCGTGACCTGGATGAAGTCGCTCTCGAATATCGGCGTGTACTTGAAATGGTCGTATTGGCCCTTGTGCAGTTGGTGCTGCAGCTTCCCCGTGGTGGTGTTGAACAGGTCCTCCCAGGTGTTGCTCCGGGCCGTGTGATACGGGAGCAGAGAGTCCCCACTCATGGCTGTCTTTGATCACGAGAGGCAGCGCGGTTAAGGCGGCTCCCTGGCTCTTCCCTCCCTCGGCCTCACTGGCAGAGGAGTGCACTGTGATGCTCCTGCGTCACACAGGCGGCCCTGTGGCAGGTCTTCCAAGCCCGCCCCACAGGCCCCCACGTTTGCCTCAGGGTCTCCCAGAGGCAGGTGTGTGGGTAGGGGCACAGATGATCACAGTGGGGACGCTGTAGGGTGCCTGGAGCCTAGGCTGAATGTCTTCAAGTGTGTCGAGAGGTACGGTAGGCTCCCCCTCCGCCTCACCTCACTTCTGCTTCTGGGTTTTTATCTCCCCAAGAGGCTGTGGTGCACTTCCGTCCTAGTGAGAGAAGTAACCACTTTGTCAGCCTAACCCCCTGGCACAGCCTATTTATCCTCTGGTACCCTTTGTGACCTATCAGTGTCACAAAGCCCTTTGTGACCTATCACTGTCACAAAGCCCTTTGCATCATCCCCCAGCTGCCCCCTCAGGTCAGGGGCCCCATCCTCTCCCAAACACCCCATTGCCCTCACGGAGGACAGGTCCATCCTTCCAGGGACTCAGGTGCGTTACCAAAATAAAAATGTCTTCATGTGGGAAAGTTTTGTGTGGGTCCTTTTTCTTTTCCTCCCCCAAATTCAGCTACTGGATGAAATCTATAGGAATGTAAGATGATGGGATCAATTTGAACCATTTAAGCTCATGGTTTAATTGAATCGAATAAGAGAGAGTTGGGAGTCGCGGTCCTTAGTCTGTCATTTCATAATATCTCAGTAAACGTGGACGATGGTGAGTGCCAATTCCCCTGTGTAGCCTTCCCTAACCCACAACTCCTTCCCATGCCCCAGACCCACTCCTCTGAATAGATCCAGTCCCCAAACACACGTCTCTCATTGTATTTGTCACTCAGAGTTTTGATCGTTACTCGTGCTGTCCTGTCTCCTCCACCATCTGTGTACCTCTGTGCGGAACCGGGGTGGCACACTGTCTGAAAGTTGTTGCTCCGAGGTAGCTCCCTCTCTGCACCATCACCTGCCACCTTGAGCAAGTCCTTTAAATGCTCTGAATTTCCGTTTGCTTCTCCGCAAAATGGAAAGACGTGAGAATGGGAACGGGGCACACACATTCAAGAACTTTATAAACAGCGAAGGGCTATGCACGTGTTTTTTTTTCCTTGTAAATTTATTTAATTATTTATTTTTGGCTTCTCTTGTTGGGGATCACGGGTTCTAGGTGTGCGGGCTTCGGTAGTTGTGGCTCGCGGGCTCTAGAGCACAGGCTCAGTAGTTGTTGCGCACGGGAATAGTTGCTCCGTGGCATGTGGGATCTTCCTGGACCAGGGCTCGAACCCGGGTCCCCTGCATCGGCAGCCGGATTCTTAACCACTGCGCCACCAGGGAAGTCCCTGTGCACGTGTTTTTAATGCATTTTCTTCCTTCAGACTAGTGTTTCCCTGCACTTGCCTGTGTGGAAATCATAAGATCAAAGGAGTGTGATGTGATCTTTTTGTAATTTCTGCTCCTTGGGTCCAAGGAAAAGCTGGTGGAGAGTAAAGCATTAATTGCGGCTCCCTGCAGCTCCTAGTCTTCTGGGAAACTCTGGGTTAATTCTGGGGTCAGGAACCTTGTTTGGCAGGGGAAACAGTGCATATGTGTAGGTCTTGGGCTGGCTCCCTTTCTCATCAGTGCTCCCCACCAAGTGCCCACCATTCCGTCCACCACCAGAAGAGACCTCTCCCCACCCTTCCGTGATGACGTCTGTGGAAGTCACAAACTGGAGGTCCAATCAACAAGGATGCTCTGACCTAACAAATACTCTCCCTCATGTGAGGTTTAAGGATTTGGTTTTGGAGCCCCAGAAGCAAAAAATTTCCTGCAGATTTGGTGTGGAGAAACCCTTGTGAGCAGGGCATTCAAAAGTTGAGTTAGTGGCTGGAGGAGGACTGGATGCTGGACGTTCCAGGAGTGAACGCTGGAATTCCAGTTGGGTGCCAGTTTCTAGCTGCATCCCGGCTCATGCCAGAGGCTAGAGGTAGAAGCCTGGGAGCCAGACACAGCTCAAGGGTGGGCTGAATGCTCTCGAGATAAGGCCAGCTAAGAGCTGTGAGCTCACTGAAGTTTGAAAACCGGCTCACAGCCCCCACCCCTCCCTCCCCTCAATCTAGTAAAATTGATGCTCATCTCTGTAGTTTTGGAACATGATGGTAAGAATGGTGGTGCCTCGGGTTCTTGTGCTGGTCTTATCTCAGGCTTGTTTGCTTGCTTCCTTCGCATACTACAGACAGGGCTTTGCATAAAGAAGTGGGCTGGTGGATCACTGTTCTGCAAAGATCCCATTGTGCGACTGGAGCAGGTTACCTTCTCTGAGCCTCAGTGTTCTCATCTGTAAAATAGGCATATCATTCCTTCTTTTCCTAATACCAAACAAGTGTTCTTGTACTTTACCTTAAATAAATGTACTTTAAAGATGCCAAGCCTTTCTGACATCATTTTTGTGCATAAATACAAGTGATTATAAGAGAAAGGCATTGGCCAATAACTTCATGACAACTGCCACGGTGATTGTAGGACCATCCTGATTTCAGAGTTAGTAAAATGTGAAAACTACAACACCTGTGTACCTACCATCTTGATTAAGAGACAGAACAATTCCCAGCAGCACTAACAGCCTTGTGTCAACCTCCTTGACCTAGCATTTCCACCCTAGAGAAAACTGTCCTCAATTTTGTGTTTACTCTTCCCTCAGTTTTAGCTACCGTTTTTTTAAACATGTACCCTATGCAATCCGTTGTTTGAGCTTGTTTCAGAATGGTTCCATGAGTGGAACTGTATCCCATTCTTTTGATGTTTTTAAAAATCATGAGAAGTTGATCTATGCTAATGTGTGTAGCTCATTTATTTTTCACTATTGAATATTCCAATCTCATCCTATCCTGCTGTATGAATTCTGCTGATGGAAATTTGGGCTGTTGCCCATGTTTTGCTGTTAAGTTATTTTTGCTCTAAACATTCTCAGAGCTGTTTCTTAGAACATGTGTATTTCTCCAGGATATATTCCTGGGCAGGGAAAGGCTAAGTCTAGATGAGAGTGCTTGCTGTTCTGATTGCTAGATAATACTGCCGCCCTTATTTCTGTCCACTGAATAGCCCGAGGGGACATGAGTCCTGTTCTGGCTCTGTTTACAGACCTTCAGGGTGAATAAGCATTTATAAAAAGAATAGGAGGGGATTCCCTGGTGTCGCAGTGGTTGAGAGTCCACCTGAGGATGCAGGGAACATGAGTTCGTGCCCCAGTCCTGCAAGATCCCACATGCCGCGGAGCGGCTGGGCCCGTGAGCCATGGCCCCTGGGCCTGCACGTCCGGAGCCTGTGCTCTGTCACGGGAGAGGCTAAAACAGTGAGTGGCCCACGTACCACAAAAGAAAAAAAAAAAAAAAAGAATAGGAGGATAGTGAAGAAGAGCTTCCCAGACCATAGTCTGACTTTGAGTCATGGCCCTGAGGGGCAAAGCCAGAATGGAGTGGAAGCCAGATGGATAAGTGCTGTTGGCGCTGAGCATGCGTGTGAGGTGGGGCTGCCCTTGCCTGGACACTGGGTCTCAGACTGTGGCACAGCTGACATCACAGAATCCACTGTGAGACTACGGCTGGACTTCGGGACCTAGAAATTCAGACAAAACTCTGCATGCATTCTAAGACTGTATGTATTTTTTTATTTAAATTGCAGTAAGGAAGCTGAAATGGGTTCTCCAGGGGTATTTCGCAGAGCCCTGGTCCCCTTTTCAGCTCCCAGCTCTAGGTCCTATTGATGGGCTTCAACGGTCACTGGCTCCATGGTCTCAGGTGTCACACCGGTGATTTCCAGGCCCTGGCCACTCTCTGCTGTCTCTGTGATGGCCTCCATTCGGGTCCCTTTCACTGGCTCCGCCAGGATGCTCCCATGTTTATTTCGTGATGAGGCCACTGTCTTTTTTGTAAGTCTGGCTCTCACATTCCAGAAGAAAGAGCTGATACTGCTGAGTATGTTTGCGGTGGGACCTGAACGCACTGGAGATAAGGTCCTGCCCGATTTGTGCAAGGTTTGGGACTCACTGGTGATGGGAGCACGGCTGATGCCTTTGGGAGCAGTGCCCTGCTCGCTGCCCCCCGGGCTGCCGTGGCCTTTGGCCTTTTGGTCATCTCTAGTGGCTCTGCGGCCGCCTGAGCTCAGGCCAGCTGCTTTGGGGATTGTCTTGCTCCCCGCTGCCTTGTGGTGGCTTTCCACGGAACTGCAGAGTGAGGGGCTCGTAAGAGCTCTGTCCTCTCCCCAGTGCTCCCTCCTCTCCCTTCTTCCCTTGTGGGTGTGGGACACTCTCTGTGAGCTGCCATCAAGTTCGCTCACTTTGCCTTCCTGTGGCAAGCTTGAGACGAGGGTCCCCTCATCGTCCTTGTCGGCTCTTCCTTTGACAGTCTTGCTGGTAGGTTCTGCTCCAACCACAGTCATGCCAGCCTCTTGGGAGAGGCTGGTGGACGTGCTGGAAGCATACTCTGAACTGTTCTCAGCACCTGCCAAGGCCGTTTTCCCGCTCCTCAGGGATGTTCTGGCAATGTACTCTATGTTGGTTTTGCTTCCTCCGGGCCCGTCCCTTGCTGTGTGTGCTATGGCCGTGCTCTGGTCTTCAGCGGCAGGAGACTTGATCACTGCCATGCTCAAAGCACCCACTGCGGTGCCTCCTGCCACCCCTGCCGTCTCCACCTTTGTGGTTGACTGCGATGCTGAGGCTTTGTCAAGCCCTGTAGTATGTTTTGCTTTCGCAGTGGCCACATCGGGTATGGTATCGGGCTTGTGGGAGTCCAGTTGGATTCCGTGCCCCACAGCAAAAACTGCAGGCGTGGCCCCGGCCACCTCAGGGCACGGGTGGAGGCTGCTGACGTTCACCTGGTACTGATGCCCCTTTCCTTGGAAGTCCTCCACGGCCGGGCTCCTCCTGTCCTGCTCCTCCTCGAACACAGGCATGCAGGTCATGTCCCAGACGGGAAGGGCATAGGTGTTGCTTTCACTGTCCACTGGTGGTCACAGGAGGTAAATCAGCTGTTCCCACTCGACAAAGAGGTCTTCCCACACGTCCAGAGGGGGACACATCTGCAGGTAGAAGCAGCGGCCAGTGGCAAGCTTCACGCGCAGCTGTTGTTTCTCACGATTGTGAGTGGAGATCCTCACGAACTCCAAGGGAAGGAGCCTGGTGAGCTCTAAGGTCTTTGCAGCCTTGTGGCTCTTGCCCTTGGCCTGGCCGCGCTCGGCCTGCCTTTCACAGCCGGTGTCCCGTCGGGCCAGCAGCATGATGTCTGGGAGTGGGAGGACGGGGCTGGTGGATGTGATGCCCATGGTCACCATGCCGCCCCAGTTGTGCACGTCAATCGCTTCTCCCCTCTTCATGACCTGGATGAAGTTGCTCTCGAATATCGGCGCGTACTTGAAATGGTCGTATTCGCCCTTGTGCAGTTGGTGCTGCAGCTTCCCCGTGGTGGTGTTGAACAGGTCCACCCGGGTGCTGCTCCAGGCCGTGTGATACGGGAGCAGAGAGTCCCCACTCATGGCTGTCTTTGATCATGACAGGCAGCGCGGTTAAGGCGGCTCCCTGGCTCTTCCCTCCCTCGGCCTCACTGGCAGAAGAGTGAGCTGCGATGCTCCTGCGTCATACGGGCGGCCCTGTGGCAGGTCTTCCAAGCCCGCCCCACAGGCCCCCACGTTTGCCTCAGGGTCTCCCAGAGGCAGGGGTGTGGGTAGGGGTACAGATGATCACAGTGGGGACGCTGTAGGGCGCCTGGAGCCCAGGCTGAATCTCTTCAAGTGTGTCGAGTGGTACGGTAGGCTCCCCCTCCGCCTCACCTCACTTCTGCTTCTGGGTTTTTATCTCCCCAAGAAGCTGTGGTGAACTTGCGTCCTAGTGAGAGAAGTAACCGCTTTTTCAGCCTAACCCCCTGGCACAGCCTATTTATCCTCTGATGGCCTTTGTGACCTATCAGTGTCTCAAAGCCCTTTGTGACCTATCACTGTCACAAAGCCCTTTGCCTCATCCCCCAGCTGCCCCCTCAGGGCAGGGCCCCCATCCTCTACCAAACACCCCATTGCCCCCGTGGAGGACAGGCCCATCCTGCCAGGGACTCATTTGCATTACCAAAATAAAAATGTCTTCAAGTGGGAAAGTTTTGTGTGGGTCCTTTTTCTTTTCCTCCCCCAAATTCAGCTACTGGATGAAATCTATAGGAATGTAAGATGATGGGATCAATTTGAACCATTTAAGCTCATGGTTTAATTGTATCGATTAAGGCAGAGTTGGCAGTGGCGGTCCTTAGTCTGTCTTTTCATAAAATCTCAATAAACGTGGACGATGGTGATTTTTAATAAAAACATTAAAATTTGCTTCTCCTAGGCACCATGCTGCATTCTTCACATATGGTGGTAAGAATCCACTGAGTTTGGTACTGTTAACTACTGTTCCCTGCTTATAGGTGAAGAAATTGAGGTTCTATCTCCTGTTTAAATTCCCAGATCTAATGGTAGCGGAGACACTATTTGAATGTAGGTCTACCTGATTCTAAAGCCTTTGTTCTGAACCACTACAGTACTTAGCTTCACAAAGAAAGCTTAGCCCAGCCAAATGTTTTCAAACTGGACTGTTTTAACTACGTTTAAGAAGACCTATTTGGTGCATTATGAGAAGTTGCATAAGTAATTTTAATGTGTGTATATATGTTATGGAGAGGACCCTAAACAGCAGTTGGGCTGATGTGGGGATTAAATTATCCAGGGGATAACTCAGATCCTCCCTTCGTTTATGCTTGTGCAAAGAGCCTGTGTGTGGAAACCTAGTTATTCTTATGAAATGTCCTCCCCCAGTGAAATGGGGTGTGAGTAGCCTTTGATGTGAGCTTTGATTCCAAGAGCCTGCCAGATGCTGTCCTGTAGTAACCTCCCTACCAGGCAGAAGTGGTTTGGAAGCCTTGACACCATTAGACATCCTGCCTCATTGTCACTCTCAAAGAGCTAGTCACAGAATATGTGATCTCTAAATTGTGACTTGAAAGTTCTGAGAAAGGCCCTTGCTCCCAACTCTCTTTTCTCCAGTTTGATGTTATGCTTGAAATCCCACCATAGAGATTCATTCCTTGAGGGTAAAGGCTATCTTTCTGTTAAAATACACACAACTGTCCCTCAACAGATGACTGGATAAGCAAAATGTGGTCTCTCCATACAGTGGAATATTATTCAGCCATAAAAAGGAATGAAGTACTGATATATGTTACAACGTGGATGAACTTTGAAAACATTATACTCAGTGAAAGAAGCCACATATTGTATGATTCTATTTATAGGAAATACCCAGAAGAGGCAAATCCATAGAGACAAATATCAGATTAGTGGTTGCCTAGGGCTGGAGGGAGCAGAGAATGGGGAGTACAGGATTTCCTTTTGTGGTGATGAAAAATTCTGGAACTAGATAGTGGTGATGCTTACACAATATTGTGAATGTACTGAATGCCACTGAATTGAACACTGTAAAATTACAGTGGTGAATTTTATCACAAGCATACACACACACACACACACACACACACACTCCTCCTCATTTAACAGATGGGTTAAGAGTAGTTATCTTTTCATTGTTCCCTCTCTCAGGGGAAATAATTCAATCTTTCACAATTAAGTAGGTTGTTAGCTGTAGTTTTATTTCAGAATTGCCCTTTGTCAAGTTTAAGAAGTTCACTTCTTTTCTCAGTTTTCTGGGCATTTTTATCGTGAAAGATGATTGATGTTTTTTCAAATGTGTTTTCTGCATCCATTGAGCTGATTACTTGATTTTTTTTTTTTTTTTTTTTTGCGGTACACAGGCCTCTCACTGTTGTGGCCTCTCCTGTTGCGGAGCACAGGCTCCGGACGCGCAGGCTCAGCAGCCAAGGCTCACGGGCCCAGCCACTCCGTGGCATGTGGGATCTTCCCAGACCGGGGCACGAACCCATGTCCCCTGCATCGGCAGGCGGACTCTCAACCACTGCGCCACCAGCAAAGCCCTGTATCCCATTCTTTTGATGTTTTTAAAAATCATGAGAAGTTATCTATGCTAATGTGTGTAGCTCATTTATTTTTCACTATTGAATATTCCAGTTTCTTCATATCCTACTGTACTAATTCTGCTGATGGAAATTTGGGCTGTTTCCTGTGTTTTGATGTTATTTTTGCTATAAGCATTCTCAGAGTTGTTTCTTAGAACATGTGTGTTTCTCCAGGGTATATACCTGGGCAGGGAATGGCTAAATCTAGATGAGAGTGCTTGCTGTTCTGATTGCTAGCTCATACTGCCGCCCTTATTTCTGTCCACTGAATAGCCCGAGGGGATATGAGTCCTGTTCTGGCTCTGTTTACAGACCTTCATGGGGAATAAGCGTTTATAAAAAGAATAGGGGGATATTGAAGGAGAGCTTCCCAGACTATAGTCTGACTTTGAGCCATGGCCCTGAGGGGCAAAGCCAGAAAGGAGTGGAAGCCAGATGGAGCACTGCTGTTGGTGCTGAGCATGTGTGTGAGGTGGGAATGCCCTTGCCTGGACACTGTGTCTCAGACTGTGGCACAGCTGACATCACAGAATCTACTGTGAGTCTACGGCTGGGCTTCGGGACCTAGAAATACAGACAAAACACTGCATGCATTTTTTTTTTCTTTTAGAAGATGAAAACGGAGTCAAGAAGCCCAGTGTGGGGATACTGGGGGATAAAAGTGAGGACGGGAAAGCGTATAATGCTTCCTTGGCCTCAGCTCCCCTGAGCCTTCCTTCCCTGTTTCTCTGTCTCCAGCATCTCCCCTCTTCCTCTGGCCATCCTGTCTACCCTCTTGTCTCTTCAATGCCTCTCCATCCCAGACTACCTCTGAAGCTCCCGAGGAATAATCAAAAAGTACAGTGACCGCCAAAATTGCTCCCCAGACCCTGGCTCCACCTCTGCATCTGCTGTCCAGATTTTGCTTTAAAGTTCTGTGCGTCACTCACAACCAGAAAAGAAGTATTGATTAGAAAAGAAAAAGAAGTTGGGAATCTGAGTTGGAAAGTGGAAGGAGCAAGGGATCTCTTTCACATTCAGGTAACGGCACTGTGGCTAGTGAGCTGTAGTGGGACATGAATAGCAACTCCAAACCTCACTCAAATCCTGCTGAACTGAGGTCTGATTAAAGGCTAACTGATGGATGGTGACAGTGAAGTGACTTGTCTAAGGGTATTCGATAAAGACTAGTTCTTCTCTCCCTTTCCTCCTCCAAATTTCCTGGAGGTCCCAGGACATTCCTAAGACGCTCCCCACCATCATCTCTGTGGCCGTGCACTAGCTTTTAACCTCTTGTCCAATTGCCAGCACATAGAGGTGGTTGGGAGCTTTGGAGTAATGAGCCTGGGCTCTTACTAGCTGTGGGAACTTGGGAAGTATGTAATTTCTCAGAGTCTCAGTTTCCTCATCTGTAAAAGGGAGATAATAATATCTACCCAATGGGATGCTATGAGGATTAAATGAGATAATGAGTGTGAAGGGCTTAACATGGTACCCAGAAGAGAGTATGTTCTCAATATGTGTCAGTCAATAATAATTCCAATAATATCTCTACTTGGATGACCTACAGGTACCTTACACTCAGTATTTCTTCCCCACAAACCAGCTCCCTGGCCTCACTTTCCAGTTCCCTTACTGGAGTTAGCATTCCTCCTACATGTCCTTGGTGGTCTGGTCACCTGGATTCTATTCTGTTCCTTCCTCGCGTGAACTTTCTACCATCTCCTCATGCCCAAGTTCAGCCTTTCGTTATGTTTTCCCTGGGCTCCCTGACATCAGCGCTCCTGTTCAATCCCTCTCCACAGAGCCACCAGATTTAGCTTTTAGATTATGTCACTCTCTTCCTCAGGAACCTCCACTGACTCCCCAGTGGCCACTACTAATGTAACTACACACTCCTCACCCTGACGGTTCAGGTCCTCCACACTATGGCCTGACGCACCCCACCACCCTCCTCCCTGCCCTTTCCCTCTCCCAACTCTTCCCCTTGGATGGGACATCACTGTCCCCACCACCCTCTTGGTCCCCAGGGTATGCTCTGTCAACAGACAGATTGTAGAGACTATCCTAGGTAAAAAAAAAAAAGAATCTTTTGATGCTACCCTCAACCCACCAATACACTGGTCTACACAGTCAAGGTTCTCCAGAGGAACAGATTTATATATAGAATGTATGTATATATACATGAATTGGCTCATGCAATTATGGAAGCTGGCAACTCAGAAATCTGTTGAGCTGGCAGGCTGAAGACCCAGGAGCACCAATGCTAGATCCAGTCTGAAGGCCATCTGCTGTAGAATCAGGATAAGCCAATGTTGCAGATGAATTCCAAAGGCAGTCAGTTGGAGAATTCTCTCTTACTTGAGAGAGGCTGGTCTTTTGCTCTATTCAGGCCTTCAGCTGACTGGATGAGGCCCACCCACATTATGAAGGGCAATCTGCTTTGCTCAAAGTCTACCAATTAAAATGTCAAACTCATTCAAAAACACCCTCACAGAAACACCCAGAATAGTGTGTGATCAGATATCTGGGCATCCTGTGGCTGAGCCAAGTTGACTCATAAAATTAACCATCACCCCACTCATACTCCTCTCAATGTCTGCCCTCTTGAAAGGATCATAAAAAAGTCATCCACCTTGAAGAGTTCTATGGGGCATTTTGCGTCCCAGAAATATTTACACTGTTTCTCTAATTGTGGAATTTCAGCACTGATTTCCCACGCAAAGGAAGTATGATTTTGAGTGGGGTGTAGGGGTCTTTCTGAAGCCTGTGAAGAAATCACAGCACACTGGCATTTCAGCCAGCTGGCTGCTGTCCATGGCTGACATTCCTGCTAGGCTTGGTTCACTCTTTTGCAGCTTTGCAGATAGTATGTACAAAAGTTAATTTCTAGCCTCTCCTCAAGCTCTCTTTGGGCCAAGCACAGCTGTAAGAAAAATTGTGAAGTAGAGCAAAATACAGGGCATGAAACCAACCAGAAACCACAAAGAGTACTCATCCGTGAGAGGAAGAGGACCTCATTGCCAGGCCAGTGGGGAAACAAGAGATCCCTGGGCTCCAGGAGCTGGGAAGTGGAGCCCAGGGTGAAGGGGTGTGTGTGTGTGTGTGTGTGTGTGTGTGTGTGTGTGTGTGTATGCATGGGTGCCTGTGTGTGTGTGTATGGGTGCCTGTGAATGTCTGTGTGTGTGTGTATGCATGGGTGCCTGTGTGTGTGTGCTTGGGTGCCTGTGAGTGTATGTGTGTCTGAGTGTATGTGTGTGTGTGTGTATGAACCCTGACAGAAAGAGCTGGACACACATCTTGCCCTTCCTCAGGCTCTGGTGTTTCAGGTGTCTCTGGCCACAGCCCTGCTCAAGCTTAGTCCACTCTGCCCTTCTTTTTTGCCCCTTTTCCCATGACTCTCAGATGCCAGGATCCAGGCTCTGACCCCTGGTTCCTCACCATTGCCCTTCCCAGGATGCTCAGTCTCCTCAGGGTGTTGGGGAATCTGCTATGGGGCAAGACCCAGGAGGCCAAGCTTCTCCTTTTGGTTCTGTCTACATCTGCCTCAGGTTCTTCTATCACAAAGTGACTCAAAGCTAGTTGATCTGTCAGCTTCTCTTCTAGCTCCAACAATGTGTGAGTAATTATTTTGGAAAACAGTGAAATTTAATGAATGAGTATTTCAGGATGTTTCAGCTGCAAATAACAAAACACTTGGAATAAAGAACTAAATGATCGGGCTGATTCATCACAGCAAACCTGCAGATCAGAGGGAGGTGATCCCAGGATTGGTGTGGAATCTCTGAGAGATCATCGAGGACTCAGGCTCTTCCACCTTCTGTCTCTGTCTTCTTCATGGCTGCCGTTGTCTTCCCTCATGGTGGCAAGATGGCTGCAGTGGCTCCAAGCTTCCATTCTCATGTAGCAGCTTCTCAAGTAGGAAGAAAAGCAGTAAGAGTGAAATCAGTGAGGAAAATCTTTCTCAGAGCTCTAGTAGCTTCATTTTGGGTCTCTGGTCAGAACTGGGTCACAGGTCTAATTTTAAACCAATCACTGGACAAAGGGATGGGATGGACCAATCATGATACATCTACTTGGTCCTGAAGGTTGTATGAACAATTGAAAACTTGGGATTCTGTTAGCAAGAAAGGTTTGGAGGAGCTGTTTGGTGGGTTACAGGGGTAATGCTTTCAGGAGAAAGAAACAGTGTCTGGTGGTTGTAACCAAAAAGGGAATTTATTGGGAGGAAAATATAGGGTGGGGCCTGGAGGAAATAGGCAGAAAATAGCAGGAGCTTTTGAAATAAATGCTTTTCAGCCAGAATGGCCTGGTACAGACCCCTCATCACTGGGAGAGAATTCTAGTGCCTCTGTGCTTTGCATCACTTGTTCAAGACAAGTCTTGACAGAAGTCTCGTATTGAATCAGGCTGGGGTCCAGGCCTATGACCTGGACACCTGGGTGCAGAGAGGAGCACCTGGCCTGTTTAGTCTCCAAAGTAGCCACTTACCAAGACCTTATCCAATGGGAGATTCTCATCCAATAGGAAAGAGGAGTTGGAGGCTGCACAGGCAACACAAAGCCAGACAGCACAGCTAATATCCAGGAATCAGAAAAGCCTCTGTGAAGCCTGTGGCTTGGGAGATGCAGTCCTTGGGAAGCAGTGGTTGGGCTTATTTATTTCCACCATGATTAATTACCAGGAAACAAAGTAATGACTATATGCTCCATATCATTTTGCAAGTCTTAAAAACTGTTGGGTAAGTTCAATTTATTTACAACACTAATATCTGTTTATGTCAGCCCAGCTGGCAGTGTGGTTAGCTGTTCTCAACTTCAAGGAATTAGAAGCATATGGTTAAAACAAACAACAAACATTAGAAGGAACATCATCTCTGAGGAAGCTGGACTGGGGAGGAGTTTGATCTCAGGGCCGTAACTGCAGCTGCTTCTACCTTGGGTCTTTACTGCAGCCCCATCCCCCACCCCCCGCCACCGCCCCCCCCCCCCCAGCCCAGGTAAAGCACTGATAGGAGCAGAGGCTCCTGAGGGGCCCAGGTTACATCTCCAGTGACTTGGCGATGGGTTGGGTTGGTTAGGCGGAAAGAAGCAAGTGTTCTTGCATTTTACAAATTCTATTGAATTGAGGCAAAATTTCTGGTCATCCGCAAGACCTTCAATTAAAATGTGTTGAATACAAGTTTACACAGCCCTGTTTCATCAGCCCTGAATGCGGAGATCCGGGTCTGGGATGGTGGAAAGGATGGGGCAAGAGTGTGAACAGCTAGTGATGCTCATGCGCACACTCCCACCAGAGTATGGGCACACTCGCACCTGCACATGTGCACAGTTGCACCCGCGCATGCACACTTTCGCACCTGCACACACACGCACACGCACGCACACACACACGCTCGCAGCTGCGCTTGTGCACTCTCGCGCCTGCGCATGCGCATACTCGCACCTGCGCACACAGCACAAACCGTGTGCATGGGCAGTACCCCCAGTCGGCGCCGAACTCGTGCGATGTGCGTGGAAGTGAAATTGGGTCCTGGTGCCAGCCCAGTCAGCCTTGAGAATCCTGTGCCGTCTGTTCCAGCTTCTGGAGAGGACGAAGCCACGGAGTCTGCTGAAGTAATGGCCTGGATTTTAATTGGTGCTAAGTGACCTCTTTGCGGGAGGCTTCAGGGTTGGATTTGTGCTTACACTTAGGGACAGACGAGGTCCCCTCTTCTTGGGGGCCCATGGGGGTGGGGGTCGTCAGCTTCGGGCACGTCAAATGTCCTTTCCTACATCCACTACAGTTTAGGCGCTTCAGATATTTAATATCTTTCCTCCCGGTGCACACTCAACCTTGGTGGAGAAACTCAACAATGGTGGTTGTCACATCATCTAAAAAAAAACATTCTCTTATCAATAAAACTCCTGACTAGAATATTCATATCTAATTAATCATCTTCTTTAAACCCCGCCCCCCACCCCGCCAGTTATCAGGCCCATTAAGTAGCCTCCGGAGGGACCATCACAAAATCTGTTACCAGGAGCTCCACGGGAGTGATTGACCCCCGTACTCACATCACCAGGCCTGAGGCAACCCTGCACACCCAAAGAGGAGTGAGAGAGTGGAGAAGGGGAGCCCACTCTCCTTCTGCCACCTGGATTCCTCTGTGACTCAGGAAGCCAGCTGAAGTTCTCACTCCGCCCTCACACACCCCTCACACACTCAGATTTCCTCCTCAGAGCCTCTTCCTTGCCCAGGTGGAGCCGTGGATGTGTGAGAGCTCAGTTTCCATCTGCCCACCAAACCCAACCTTCTCAATGACCCCGTGAAGGCCTGCTTTCTTCAAAGACTCCTTTCCTGACTGTCCTGCCCCTCCTAGACCTCACACACCAAACTCACTCTCTCCCCCACCATCATTAAGGCAAGGCATTTATTTCCCTCCAGTCAGACACATTGCTTCTTCCCTTGGCGATCTCTTTTTCCTGGCTTGAAGGCCACTTCTGGTGTTTATTCAGAGTGATTTCCCTGGACTACAGATATGATGTGTGTAGCAGATAGAAGGGGTGGGAAGCTAAAGGTAGTCTTTACCATCCGTGTATGACATTCCTTCCAGCTTTTTTCTTTCCCAGTTCGTTTGTTCATTCGTTTATTCGTTCATCAATCATGGATTGCTCATTTGTCATGTGTCAGGTGCTATGAAAGATAAAGAGTGTGAAAGAAAACGTATAAGACATGGTCTCTGCCGTCAAGAAGCTCAGAGTCTAGTAGGGCAGGACAGTTCCACAAGCAGATAGGAGTGAGTGTAATGATGAAGGATTACAGACAGGAGCAATGTGGAGGAGCCCTGAACCTGGGTGGGGATGAAGCTGAATTGCAAAGGATGAGGAGGCATTGGCCGGGCAAGGTGGGGTGGGGGACAGGAGATCAAGAGACAATGGTAACCCAGGGAGAGGGGACTGTGCAAGTAAGAGCCTGGAGGCCAAAAGTCACCAGGTGTGTGCTGGGAACTAAAGGTAGTTTAGAGTTGCTGGACCTTAAGGCAGGGAGTGGTGAGCACTGAGGCCAGAGCTGCTACAACACCCAGGGGTGTCATCTTACTGTAGTCAGCGCTGATGGATCCCCCTGCTGGGGACAGTTTTTGTGACCTTAGACCATGGCCCTGAATGGGTCCCAGAGGCAGGTAAGGGCTGAGCTTGGTGGGTGTTACAATTTGAAAAGGGCCAAAGGACATGAACTTCAGCCTCATGCTAGCCCAGCTCCCTGGGCCTCACCATGTGTGTCCTTCCAGACTCGCTCCCTCTGGCTTTTCCTTCCCATTCCATCCACCTTAAGTCACAACCTGTCAGAACTGGAAGACACCTTAAATGCCATCAAGAATAACCCCCTCTTTTAACAAAAAAAGTCATGGAGGCCTGGAAAAGGGGGTGCCGGCGGTCACACCGCCAGTTAGTGGCAAAATCTGCCCATCTGTTCTTCCCTCAAACCCAGCTCCCTACTGGCTGAGTGGGCAACACAACCAGCATCCACCCCTCCTCCCAGCTTCTCTGGGTATTTTCTTTCAGGCTTTCGGGTGTGCCTGAGGCTAATTTACTTAAACCTCTCCTCAAACAGCTACTGTTTGGCGGGGGTGGGACCTGGGGTTGCACAGTAAGGCCCGAGGAGAGGTTTGTGGGAAATGCACTTCCTTACTCTTCTGAGGACGTTTCCAGAAGTCCCCTGGCTCTCCCTGGTTGTGGGGCAGGGGCTGCACACAGCACAGCGTGGAAACTATCGGAGGAGGTTCGGAAGAAGGAGGATCCTGGGAGACAGACACAGATGTGAGGTAGGAGGGTCCCCCGCGTAACCTCTCCCTCAGGTGCGCTGGCATAGCCTGGTGTGTGGTCTTGAGGAGAGCACAGAGACGGGACACCAAACAGGAGGACATCTTGTCCTGTGGCCCTCCCCTTGGTAGTGCCCTCTGGGGGTTAGGGGTGGGGAGGGCAGCATACCAGGAACTATGGGAAGTGATCAGGAGAAGTGGCTGGCTCGCCACGATGCTAGGGGTGATGCCTGGAAGCCCGTGGTGCATGTGCGGCAGTAGGACTAGGTCACACGTGTATCAGTTCTGTAGATGATCACCTGCAGGTGTTCACTTTATCCTCGTCCCCTCCCCTTGATGTTGGGTTGCCCTGTGACTTGTTTTGGCCAAAGGAATGGAGCATAACATTAGCAGAAGCTGTAAATGTGCTCGTGTGGTTGAGCTTCACCCTGACACACAGAGCACGTCCTGAGCATCCACTAGTCCCAGAATTCAGGGACGCATGGAGCAGATGTGAACACGACCCGCAGTCTGAAGCAGAGCCACCGCAGCCCACTTGCAGGCCTTTGAATGAGAAATAAACATGATCACCATCTGAGAGTTTGAGGCATGGCCAAGAGCAAATCCTAGAATACAGGTTCCTTTGTGAGTAACCGAAAGTACAAATGAATTGTGCCATAAATCAAAAAGGTTTTATTTTCTCACATAAACAGTCCAGAGGTAGGCCATCCAGGGAGTTATCCAGACCCAAGATCCTACCAGCTTTCTGGTTCATCAGAAGCTGTGGCCCTCAGCTTCGTGGTCAAAAGTCATGTGGATGCTCAAGGTCCAACCATCATGTCCACACTCCAGCCAGGGGGAAGGAGGAGGGAGGGGGGAGAAGGGCGTACCCGTCTCTCTAAAGAGACTTCCTAGAAGTTTTTGCACACCAGAAGAAAATTTCAAAGTATTTACAACATGGATTTCAATTAATCAGAATGGATGCCCTCTGTCAACAACAGGTACATCTGTACCTGTACTTGTGGGTTGTCCTGATCACCTTTCCACTTGCAAATCTCATTGGCCACAGCTCAGTCACATGACCACACCTAGCTTCAAGGAACACTGGGAAGTGTTCTTTGAACACTGGGAAGTAGTCTTTATTCCAGATGACCATGGGCGCACTTACCTACTATCAGAGAAGGGGAGGACCTTTACAGTGGGACAGCTAGCATCTCTGCCATACTATGGAAAGTACTTAAAGCTCTTGGTACAGGTCCACAAGCCCTTGCCACAATTTGAGAAACAATTTTCCTGAAAACAAGTATTTTTCAGAAATCATTGGCTGGCAAAATTTGACCTGAAGTGTCTGTTTATCCCTCTTGTGAATATTCATATATTTGCTGCAGAAATATAATGTTTGATCATAAGTTGCTGCCCTGGATTCCTCTAGGGTATTTGTATGTGCGTGTGATACACACGCAAGTACAGTATTACCTATCAAATCTTTTAAAAGTCTGAATTTGAAACCCATTTGGCTCAGGGTTTTGGATAGAGTGATCACTCATCCCAGTTTGCTTGGGGTATTCTGGTTTACCCTTGTCCTGGTGAAATTATTAATAGCTCTCCCAACTTTCACTTTCACAGTTGCTCAGTTTGGATGATAAATTATAGGGTCAGCCTATGTACAAACTAAGCTCTCAGTTAATGGCAGCAGTAATTACTGTTCCCCAGCAGAGCTCCTGTAGTGCCTATTGATATCTACAGATATGCTAAAATGTTTCTTCAGGTAACCATTCAGTTCCTCACGGCTAAACAGTACCCTCCTGCTGGTTTTGTCTCCATTCTTCATGAATTGGCTTCCAAGATAGTGTGGCAGTCAGTTTCATCCCAGCCACCTCTCAGAGAGCACAGGCTTGGAAGCAATGAACACTAAATCAAGGCAGTTTTACTGAATCAGGAAAATGACTAGCATATTCTGAACCTTGGCAGACTTTTCTTTCTTCATTCCTGGCGAATTTAAAAAATAGGTCTGGAGATGCCTGTGGATGCAGCAGAATTCCACAGGCATGATACCCTCTTCGCCCAGCAGAGACATAAGGAAAACAGCTGAGTCAGAAGGCCTTTTCTTGCTTTCGTTAATTGTCCTCTGGGTCTCATGGCCAGGATCTCAACTGTGAGCAGGGCCAGTCCTGGACAAGGCCATAGAAGGCCCCCTTCTGTTCTCTTCCCCTCTGCTCCCTTGGCATCCATGTACCCTTTTAGCTTTCCCACTGCGAGGTGCAGAGAAGTGGATCCCAAACTTGGCTGGTCTTCACTCAGGCCTGGGGTGTGTGCGAAGAGAGATTGCCGAGGCTTGCCCCAGGTCAGTGATTTTGGAGTCTGGTGCCAAGCCCAGGAATCTGTGTTTTAACTATTCCCCTGTTGATTCTGAAGAGCAGCCCAGTTTAAGAAGCAATGAGCGGGCTTCCCTGGTGGCGCAGTGGTTGAGAGTCCGCCTGCCGATGCAGGGGGCATGGGTTCGTGCCCCGGTTCGGGAGGATCCCGCATGCTGCGGAGCGGCTGGGCCCGTGAGCCATGGCCGCTGAGCCTGCGCGTCCAGAGCCTGCGCTCCGCAACGGGAGAGGCCACAGCAGTGAGAGGCCCGCGTACCGCAAAAAAAAAAAAAAAAAAAAAAAAAAAAAAGAAACAATGAGCAAGGACTTGGAATCACACAAAGCTGAGTTCAAATTTAACTTCTGTCACTGTGGCCTGGGGCTGTTTCTAAGCTTCTCTGAGTCTCAATCTGCCCATCTGTAAAATGTGAAACTTCAGGAAAATAATGTATTTTATTTTATTTTTAAAAGAATTAAAAAATCTCCTTTGAATATATAGTTACATTCCTTTTTGTAATGCTCAGTGTTTTTATTGTGTTCACGCATGTGGGATCTTAGTTCCCTGACCAGGGATCAAACCTGCGCCCCCTGCAGTGGAAGTGCGGAGTCTTAACCACTGGACCGTCAGGGAAGTCCCAATGTATGTTAAATTTAAAAAATGTTTTTCAGGTCGAAAGTCTATTCTTCTTAAACATAAAATCAGACACTCCCCAGGTAGCTCATTAACACACTGGGAGAACCAAGGAGAATCTCATTGCTGAAAAGAACAGGCATAGGCTTGCCTCCCACCTTGTCCTCTGCTCCCCTCCCATCCGGGAGAGCAAAGGGCAGAGTTCATGACCTCAAGGTGACAACAAAAGCAGATTTGTCTATGCTTGGCAGGTAGTGTGCAGTCAACAAATATTTGTCGATTGCTTGCTTGATTTTATGTTTTTGTTTACCCGATTTCCTCTAAACTCTTTAGGAATCTAATTCTTGTTTGTGGGAGAGGCGTGGTGGGAGAGAGGTGAACTGTGAGATTAGACAATATTTTATAGACGGGCTTTTATATTTCTGCCGTATTTGTGGCAATATGTCTTAATGAGAGAGGATGGTCTTTAGAGTCTGATGGATTTGGTTTTAGATCTTGCCTTCACCATGCTGTCAGGACAAACTAAACTCTTAGTGGATTAACACGGTGAAGGTTTACGTCATCCAAGTCACAGTCCAGTGCAGGTAGCAGAGGACAAGGTGAAGGGTGCTCTGTCCCATGTAGTCACTGAGGGAGCAAGCTCCTCCCATCTTTATGGCTTCCCGGTGCCCGGGGTCATCCAGATAGTGATGGGAAAGGGCACGATGGACCAAGGTTTTTACGCACTAGGACCAGAAGTGGCAAAATCACTTCTGTCCCTATTTCACGGGCAGAATTCAGTAATGCGGTCAGCCTAATAGCAAGAGGACCAGGAAATATACTTTAAGCCGTGCCTAGAACGAAAAGGAGAAAATGGATACTAATGAGCAGTAGAAGGTTCTGCCAGACCCATTCATCAGCTCTGTGACCTTGGGCAAATGCCTTTAACTCTTAGCCTTAGTTTCTTCATCTGTACAATGGGAATGATACACATCTATTGGGATAGTTGTAAGACTTAAAGATATAATATATATAACATGCTTGATACACAGTGTGCCCTTCCCTTTTAAATATATGGAAGAGCATGTTTTCTTTCCTCTGAGTAGCCCCAAATACTGACTAGTTGAAAGTTTTGGCCTTCAACAAACTTTCTACCAAGTTAGGGGAACACAGATGAGAACACAGCTCCTGTCTCCTGGAGTGGAGAGTTCAGCTTGGATCATCTCCTTTCAGCGAAGCAGTGAGGCAGTCCCTGAATCCTGGGGGAGATTGTCTTAAGGTCTTTTCATGACATGTGTTAAGGGTTTGCTGGAGTATTACCTTAAAAACCAGAAGCATCTGTACTCTAGTTACCTGGAGGAAAGAACCAGAAGAAAATGACTTCCATGGCAGCACCAAGCAATTATGTTGATATAAGTAAAAACATTCTGATGACGCTTAGTAGTCTGTTGGAAAGATTCTGGAAAAAAATATTTTCTTCCCTTGAACTCAAACGTCAGTTTCTACCTTTTGGAGTTAGCCTCTGCTGTAGTTCCTCTCTGAAGTACTCAGATAATAGTATCTCAGGCATATTTCTTGAGTTTTCAGATGCTAAAAACCACCACCCAATGGAAGAAATGAACTCCTTGATGATCATGAGCATGTAGCCCCCAGACCTTCTGGCACCTAAGGATGGATAATGTTACCTGCCCTGTGGCCTCAACATCAGCCAGTCAGATGATTGTGCATGAGCTGATCACATTCCCTGGGACGTCCCTCCCTCACCTGGCCTTTAAAAATGCTTTGCTGAAATCCTTTGGAGATTTCAGGGTTTTTGGAAAACGGGCCACCCCTGTCCTTGCTCGATCCTGCAATAAACCTTTCTCTGCTCCAGACTCCAACCTTTCGGTTTGTTTGGCCTCACTGTGCTTCAGACACATTAACGTGCATTTGGTAACAACCTGACCAGCTTTACCAGGGTCCCCTGATAATGTGTCAGATATTCAAGTTTTAGGGCCCTGTCCCAGCCCTATGGAATCAGCAACTCTAGTGGGGCTCAGTGATCTCTGTTATAACTGGCCCTCCATATGATTTTTATTCACCTTAAAGTTTGAAAATATCTGCATTGTCAGCTGCCAAAGCGTCCACCAGCAGGTGAAGGGGAGTGGCGCCTGGAAAAGATAGGGAGTAGCCAAGGCAAGTACAGCAGCATTTGCCGTGGTAGTAATGGAGAATGCTTTTCTCCACTGGTTGGCACAGACTAGTATCTGGGAGCAGTGGCAGGGTTATTTAGGATGCTTTTCATTTCAGTGTAGAGTGACCTCTGTCCTGGTTTGCCAGGGACTTCCCCTGTGTGAGCACTTAAAATCTCATCCTGGCAAACCCCTTAGCCCTGGATTTGAAAAACTTAGGGAATAACATGAAATTTAGGGGAAACACGATCTAGGTTTTGGGCAAGTCACAAGTGCTAATTAAAGCTAAGCAAGTATGGACAACATCTAGCCTTCTTTACCCCTTTGTGGGAAGGTAAATCTGATTGGGTGAAAGAACTTATTGTTAAATCTTTGTAGAAACATCCCCTTCTGCTTAGTCCGCTGGTTCTCAGTTCTGGCTAGCCAGTGGCATCATCTGAGGAGAGTTAAAATGATTTTATTGGTTTAGGATGACCAACTGTTGGTGTGGGGGTTTTTAAAAAGTGCTTCAGATGATTCTAATGCGCAGCCAAATTTAGGTGCCACTGCTTAAGCTTTTGAACCACTGCTACATATTTTCACCTCATCTTCCTATGAGAATATCCAACTGTAGTTGTTTTTTTTCTTTTTTAACTGTCTTATAAGATTTACTGTCTTAAATAAGATTGAATGTACAGAAAATCCTGCTAGTCCATCTGGTATAGCTGGATCCTTAGAATAATATCGTTAAGATATATATCATTTAAGTATTGTGACTGGCCTTTTTAAAATTAACATATGCATTGAATTAGTACCATCTGTTTTGAAGTTGTCATGTTGGGTAGCTATACCTCTAATCTGCTGCCATTGCTAAATATCTGGACACCTCTTATTAGGAATTGCTTTTAAACATCTTTAGGGGTTAAAACCAAGATTGCTGTATTATTTGTACTGGGACCACAAAAACCTCACAAAATTCCCCCGCTGTACTTTCTACCCCCATCTCTAACCCTTGGCAACTTCTAATCTGTTCGCCATCTCCACAGTTTTGTTATTTTAAGAATAATATGTAAATATCATCATGAATTACTTAATCTTCGGAGATAGGCTTTTTAAAATTTTTCCCTTGGCATCATTCCCTTGAAGTTCATTTCAATTTTTGCATATGTTAATAATTTGTTCCTTTTTGTTGCTCGGTAGTATTCTATCATAAGATTTTATCACAATTTGTTTCAACATTCATCCATTGAAAGACATTTGGGTAGTGGCCAGTTTTTGGCTTTTATAAATAAAACTGCTATGAACATTTATGTGTAAGTTTCTGTGGGAACTTGATTAAGTTTTTGTTTCTTTTGGATAAATGCTCAAGAGTACAATTACTGTGTTGTAGGGTGAATCTACTTTTAGGATTAAAAGAGACTGTCAAGCTGTTTATCAGAGTGGCTAAACCATTTTATTTTCCCACCAGTGATGTGATATATTTTTTCTATGTACTCACCAGCATTTGATGTTGTCACTATACTTTAATTTTAGTTATTCTCTGATATCTCATTATGGTCTTAATTTGCATTTCCCTAATGGCTAATGATGTTGAGCATCTTTCATGTGCTTCTTTGCCATGTGTATATTTTCTTCCATGAAATGTCTGTTCCTGTCTTCTGCCTATTTTCTAGTTGGATTTTTTAAAGTTGTTTGGAGAGTTCTTTGTATATTATAGATACAAGTCATTTGTCTCATGTGGGATTTTCAAATATGTTTTCCCACTGTGTAATTTGAGTTTTCATCCACTTAAAAGGATCCTCTATGAAGCATTTTTAACTCATTTTGATGAGATCCAATTTATCAGTTTTTGCTTTTATTGATCATACTTTCGGTGTCAAGTCTAAGAATTATTCACCTAGTTCTAGATGCCAAAGATTTTCTCCTATTTCTTTTTCTAAAAATGTCCTGCTTTTACATTTAAGATTATGATCCACTTTGATTTAATTTTTGTGTAAGGTGTGGAGGTTTAGGTTAAGGTTCATTTTTTGTTTGTTTGTTTTTGTCGAGGGATGTCCAACTCTTTCAGTACAATTTTTTGAAAAGTCTGTTCTTCCTTGATAGCTTTCACACTGCTGTCAAAAACAAGTTAAATGTATTTATTTCAGTCTATTTCTGGGTTCTCTATTCCATTCCATTGATCTGTGTATCTAACCTCCATCATTACTGCAAAATCTTGAAATTGGGTAGATTAATTCCTCCCATTTTAATCTTCCTTTACAAATTATTTTAGCTATTCTTCAGCCTCTTCTTACCATATAAATCTTAGAATATGCTTGTCTATATCCACAAAAACCTTGAGGGCATTTTAAGAGTAACTCTGTTAAGCCTCTTAACCTGGGGAGAATTGACATCTTTATTATGTTGTGTTTTCTAATCCATGAACAAGGTATGACTCACTATTTGTTTGGGACTTTTAAATTTTTCTTCATCAGCATTTTGTAATTTTCAGTATAGAGGACCTATAAGTGTCTTATTGGGCTTATATATAAGTATTTATTTAGGTCAGTTGTAAATGGCATCACATATTTTTATTTAAGCTTCTACACATTTGTTATTAATATATAATTTGATAAAACTGTGTTGATTTGTACTCTAAAACATTTACAAACTAATATAATTTCTCAAGCTTTTTGTGGATTCCTTGGTATTTTCTCCATTTAGATTATCATCTCCTCTTCAGATACCGTTTTACTTTTCCTTATTTAATATAATAGTATATATTACTATTCAACATTCAGTAAGATATATTCCTTCCTATTCAACATAGTAGGAATAGTCCTTTTATCTTTTAAATAAATGTTTTAAAAATTTAACTTTTAAATTTATGTATTTATTTATTTTTGCTTTATTTTCTTACTAGAACCTCCATTAATATATTTAATAAAAGTGGTGAGGGCAGATATCGGTGCCTTGTTTCTGATCTTACAGAGAAAGCATTCAGTCTTTCACAGTTAAATATAATGTGGGTATAGGTTGTTTGTAGATCCTCTTTATGAGTTTCAGTATGTTCCTTTTCTATTCCTAGTTTGCTTGGGGTTTTCTTCTTCTTTTTTTAAATTTTTTTATTTTATTATTATTTTTTTACAACTTTATTGGAGTATAATTGCTTCACAATGGTGTGTTAGTTTCTGTTTTATAACAAAGTGAATCAGTTATACATATACATATGTTCCCATATCTCTTCCCTCTTGCATCTCCCTCCCTCCCACCCTCCCTATCCCACCCCTCCAGGCGGTCACAAAGCACCGATCTGATCTCCCTGTGCTATGAGGCTGCTTCCCACTAGCTATCTACCTTACGTTTGGTAGTGTATATATGTCCATGCCTCTCTCTCGCTTTGTCACAGCTTACCCTTTCCCCTCCTCATATTCTCAAGTCCATTCTCAAGTAGGTCTGTGTCTTTATTCCTGTTTTACCCCTAGGTTCTTCATGACATATTTTTTCTTAGACTCCATATATATGTGTTAGCATACGGTATTTGCCTTTCTCTTTCTGACTTACTTCACTCTGTACGACAGACTCTAGGTCTATCCACCTCATTACAAATAGCTCAATTTTGTTTCTTTTTATGGCTTAGTAATATTTCATTGTATATATGTGCCAAATCATGAATGGGATTGGATTTTGTCAAATGCTTTCTCTGCATTAATGGATAGGATCACATGACTTTTCCCCCTTAATCTATTGGATATCGTGGATTACATTGTTTGATTTTCAAATATTTAACCAACTTTGCATAACTGGAATAAATACCACTTGGTCATGGTATATTATTATTTTTATATATTTCTGGATTTAATTTGCTAATATCTGGCTGAAGATTTTTACAGGCAATTTCATAAAACATATTGGTCTATAGTCTTCTTCTTTTTATACTATTCCTGTCTGGTTTTGGTATCAAGGTAATACTGGCTTAATAAAATTAATTAGGAACTGTTCCCTCTACTTCTATTTCTTATCAAATCATGTAAAATTGGTTTTAATTCTTTAAGTCTTGGGTAAAAGTGAAACATCTAAGCCTGAATATTTCTTTTGGGAGTTTTTATATTAAAAAATCAGTGTTTCTAATGGTTACAGGAAAATTGAGATTATTTATTTCATCTTGGCTGAGTTTTGGTAGTTTTGGGTGTAGAAGCATTGGCCCATTTCATCTACATTTTTGAATTTATAGTGTAGACTTGTTCATAATAACTTGTCCCTTATTAACCTGCAGGATATGTCATGGTATCCCTGGTTGCATTTCTGATATCTGTGATTTGTGCCATCTCTTTTTTTACCTTTATCAGTCTTGCTAGATCTTTATTGATTAAATTGTTTATTTCCAAGAACTAGCCTTTTGTTTCATTGATTTCCCCCCCCCATTATCCTGTTTTCAGGTTCATGGATTTCTGTTTCATCTTTATTATTTCCTTCTTTCTGCTTGTTTAGTGTTTTTTCCTCTTCCTTTTTTACTATTGTAATATAGAAAATGAGATTATTGCTTTGAAATATTTTATTTCCCAATTTAGTTCTATAAACTTCCCTTTTAGCATTACTTTCACTTCATTCCACAAACTTTGATCTGTTATATCTCCATTTTCTTTTATTCTATGCATTAAAATTTTTTTCCTTGACGCTGTCTTTTTTACCCATGAGTTATTTGGAATTGTGATGTTTAGTTTTCATGTGATTGAAGATTCTCCTGTTGTCTTTCTGTTTTTGATTTCTATTCTGATTCCATTATGGCTAGAGAACATACTCTCTATGATTTTAATTCTTTTAAATCTGCTAATGTTTTTTTATCACCCAGTATATGGTATATGAGTGAATGTTCCACGGACACTTGAATATGTATTCTGCTCTTACTGAGTGTGTTCTTTAAATGTCAGTTATGTCCTGTTGCTTAATGATGTTTTCAGTTCTACCATATCCTTGCTGATTTTTCTCTCTGGTAGTTCTATAAATTGCTGTGTTGAAGTCTCAAATAATAATTGTGGATTTAAAATTTTCTCCTTTTACTACCTTTTTCAGTGTTTGCTTCATGTATTTTGAAGTTGTGTTGTTTGGTGCACACACATTTAGTATCACTAGGTCATCTAGGTGGATTATTCCTGTTATCTTTATGTAATGACCCTGTTTGCCCCTAATAATTTCCTTTGCTCTGAAATCTACTTTATCTGATATTAATTTATCCATTCCTGCTTTTTCTGATTAATGTTCACATGATATATCATTTTCATCCTTTTACTCTGAACTACCTATATCATGATGTTTAAAGTAAGCTTCTTATAGACAGTATATACTTGGATCATGCTTGTGATTTTTTAATCTACTCTTCCAATCTCTGTCTTTGACTTGGTTACTTAGATCATTTACAGTTAATGTAATTATCGCTATGTTAAAGATTAGGTCTACCATTTTATTTTTTGTTTTGTCTTTTACCTTAGTTTCTCAGTCTTGTGTTTCTCTTATTTTGCCTTCTTGTGGGTTACTTAAACATTTTTTAATAAGCCCATTTTAATTTATTTATTTATAATCATTTGTGTATACTGTTTGTATAGTTTCCTTAGTGTTTGCTTTTGGCATTACAGTATACATATGTACATATGTAATGTCTACTGGAATCAGTGTTTTATTACTTCAAGTGAAGTTTCAAAATTTTACTTCCATTTAGGTCTCTTAATATTCCCCAGTTTTAAAGTATGATTTTCTGTAGTATTTCCTTTCTCTACATTGAGAACCACATCAGATGGTGTCATAATTTTTGCTTTGACCATCATATAGTATTTAAGAAACTCATGAGACTAATGATAGTCTCTTATATTTACCCCATTTGTTTTCACCCATTCCATTGTTCCCCTTTTCTTTCTGAAGTTCCCAGTGTTCTGTTTTTGTTTTTTTTATGTTTTCATAACTGTAGGTGATATCTGGTCTTTCCAGTGCCATTGGATATGAGTTTCAGGGAACCCTGATCCTGGCTCACTTAATGCTGCTGAGTTGGATGGTTTGTATATGCGGGGCCTGTTGGCTCAGCAGATGTTAGCAGATTACACTAATGTTGATGGGACTAGTGCCACAGGAGGATGGTTTCCCATTCAGGCTATGTTTCTGCTACAGTAGAACAAGTCCCCCTCTACTCCAAGTGTGGGGCAGTGACCTGCTGCTGTCACTGCTTTGTATTAGGCTGCTTTTCCTCAGGTGTGTGATGGGATCCCATGGAAGCTGCTGCTGTTGCTGTCAATCACAATGTTAAATTCATTTCAGAAATACTTAAGTATTAATATATAGCCTGGCTCTTGTAGAATATCTGTATTTGTTTTTTATTGCTTTCATACAAATTACCAAAAACTTAGTGACTCAAAACAAGGTAAATTTATTACCTTACAAGTCTGACATTCGTCTCAATTGAGTAAAGTAAAAGTGTTGGCAGGATCAACAGACGAATGGATAAAGATGTGGCACAGGGATTCCCTGGTGGTGCAGTGGTTGGGAGTCCACCTGCTGATGCAGGGGACACAGGTCATGCCCTGCTCCAGGAAGATACCACATGCTGCGGAGTGGCTGAGCCCATAATCCACGGCTGCTGAGCCGGCGCGTCCGGAGCCTGTGCTCCGCAACAGGAGAGTCCGCAACAGTGAGAAGCCCACTTACCACAAAAAAAAAATGTGGCCCATATATACAATGGAATATTACTCAGCAATAAAAAGAAATGAAATTGAGTTTTTTGTAGTGAGGTGGATTGACCTAGAGACTGTCATACAGAGTGAAGTAAGTCAGAAAGGGAAAAACAAATACCATATGCTAACACATATATATGGAATATATAAAAAAAGAAAAAAATGGTTATGAAGAACCTAGGGGCAGGGCAGGAATAAAGATGCAGCCATAGAGAGTGGACTTGAGGGCACAGGGAAGGGGAAGGGTAATCTGGGATGAAGTGAGAGAGTGGCATGGACATATATACACTACCAAATGTAAAATAGATAGCTAGTGGGAAGCAGCCACAAAGCACAGGGAGATCAGCTCTGTGCTTTGTGTCCACCTAGAGGGGTGGGATAGGGAAGGGAGGGTGGTAGGGAGACGCAAGAGGGAGAGCATGTGGGGATATATGTGTATGTATAGCTGATTGACTTTGTTATGAAGCAGAAACTAACACACCATTGTAAAGCAATTATACTCCAATATAGATGGTTAAAAAAGAAAAAAAAAGTGTTGGCAGAGCTACGTTCTTTTCTGGAGGCTCTTAGGGGTGTTTCTGTTCCCTGGACTTTATCTGCTGCCAGCGGTCACTTGTAGTCTTTGACTCAGAGTCCCCTTTCTCCACCTACAAAACCCAAAATGCTGCATCGCTGTTATTCTGCTTCTATTAAGACATCTCTATCTTTCTCTTTCTACAGTTGGGAATGGTTTTCTACTTTTAAGGACTCATGCAATTAGATTTGTTCCATGAGGTAATCCAGGATAATCTTTCTATCTCAAGGTCTATAACTTCAGTCATATCTGCAAAGTCCTCTTCACCATGTAATATAACATATTAATAGGTTCCAGGGATTAGGGTGAGGCCATTTTTAGGAGCCATTATGCTGCCTACCACACCCTTAACAAGTGACCTTGAGGAAATTACTGAGATTTTTAAAGCCTTACTTTCCTCAAACATAAAATGGAAAGAAAGATAACTAGTTAATGTCATGGAAGTGAAACAGTATATATGAAATCAACTAATTCAGAAAATAAGATTTCTTGTTTTTCTTTATGATTTACATGATTCTCAGAGCTCAGTTACTTGAAGAGTTACTTTTTTAAAAACAGAACTAAGGAATGCAGGGTTCAGATGCTGTAAGATTGTCTGAATTATCTGAGTAACAATTAGCTAAGCACAGGTGTAAAGCATTTTATTTACTCCTTAGTGTTCTTTATCTTCTCATCCCACAAAATGCATATCCCTTGTCTAGCTCCAGCCAGTAGTGTCAGAGCTTGTTTTACTGTTTAACTAAAGTTCAATTTAACTTCTCTCTACATCTCCAGATTCTCAGCCCTGGTTGCATATTATATTCACTGGGGAGATTTCAAGAACTACTGATGTCAAATTTCTACCTATCATGGATATTTGAGAAGGGACTTGGAATGAAATGCTCTAGCTTATGGCTTTTGGCGCCAAATCATGTTACCTGTAGAAGGTATCTTCTAGGTATGAAAATAGTTCAGATAAGTCAAATTTCTCAGTAAAAGATGACAAAACTATGGCTTAGGTGGTAAATTTTCCATGTCAATTTGTCTGGGTCACCATGCCCAGTTATTTGGTCAAATATTATTCTGGATATTTCTGTGATGGCGTTTTTGTGGTTTTTTATTTATTTATTTATTTATATTTTTGGTTGCGTTGGGTCTTCATTGCTGCCCGTGGGCTTTCTCTATTTGCACCAAACGAGGGCTACTCTTCTTTGTGGTGCACGGTCTTCTCATTGCGGTGCCTTCTCTTGTTGCAGAGCATGGGCTCTAGGTGCACGGGCTCTGTAGCTGCGGTGCATGGGCTTAGTTGGTCCACGACATGTGGGACCTTCCCAGACCAGGGCTCAAACCCATGTCCCCTGCATTTTCAGACAGATCCTTAACCACTGTGCCACCAGGGTAGTCCCTGTGATGGTGTTTTTGGATGAAATTCATATTTAAATTGGTGGTGGATTTTGAGTAAAGCAGATTATCCTCCATACTATGGGTGGGTCTCATCCAATCAGTTAAAGTTCTAATAAAGCAAAGACTGACTTCCCTGTGGCAAAAAGGAATTCTGCCAGAAGACTTACAGAAATTGAACTGCAACTCTTCCTAGAGTCTCTAGACAGCCTAACCTGCAGATTATGGATTTACCAAGCCTCTATTATTGTGTGAACCAATTGTTTAAAATCTCTCTCTCTCTTTCTCTATCTTTATATAGATATGGATATAGATCTAGGTATCAGTATTGATATCTAGATCTATATCTATCAATATATATGGGCACATTGTATACACCTGCTGTTGGTTCTGTTTTTCTGGAGAAACTTGACTAACATAGTGGTCCATATAAATAAAAGGATGAACCCAAGTTTACCCAGGTAGAGAGTAGTACAATGAGAACTGGAACTTAAGGCCTCATGACTCATTCAGCTGTGAACACTGACCCACAACTGGAGTCCACAAACTCTGGCCCACTGATCAGATCTCGCTTGACTCCTGGTTTTGTACATAACATTTTGCTTGAACACAGCCACACCCATTCATTAAGGTATTGTGCATGGCTGTTTCTGTGCTACAGCAGCAGATAGGCAATTGCAACAGAGACGTATGGTACACAAAATCCAAAATATTTACTATCTGACCCTTTACAGAAAAGATCTGCTGACCCTTGCTCTAGGATGCCATCTGATTTCTGATAGCCCCGAGGAGAATAATTCATGCACATTGGGATAGATTGTTAATCTCATGTCCTCCGTAGGTCAAAGATCTCTTAAATGCTCACCCTTGCAATAGCCAGCTTGGGGAGCATTGTCTGAGGATGCAGAAATATTTTTTGTCAGGTCTTTCCAATCCACACTGCTCCCTGACTATGGTTCTTAAAACCTATTTTTGAAAAAAAATTTATTGGAATATAGTTGATTTACAGTGTTGTGTTAGCTTCAGGTGTACAGAAAAGTGAAACAGTTATACATATACATATACACACTTTTTTTTTGTTTTGTTTTTGTTTTTGGGTTTCTTTTGCGGCCCGCGGGCCTCTCACTGTTGTGGCCTCTCCTGTTGTGGAGCACAGGCTCCGGACGTGCAGGCTCAGTGGCCATGGCTCACGGGCCCAGCCGCTCCGCGGCATGTGAGCTCTTCCCGCACTGGGGCACAAACCCGTGTCCCATGCATTGGCAGGCGGACTCTCAACCACTGCGCCACCAGGGAAGCCCCACTTGTATTTTGTTTTAGAGTCGTTTCCAAATAGCCCATTACAGAGTATTGAGTGGAGTTCCCTGTGCTAATAAGAAGAGCAGGTTCTTATTAGTTACCTATTTTAGGTAGAGTAGTGTGTATATTTCAGTCCCAATCTCCCATTTTAACCTCCCCTCCACAATCCCTTGGTAACCCTGTTTGTTTTCTACATCCGTGCCTCTACTTCTAAAACCTGTCTATTTTAACCAACTACCACTCATTGCTTACTGTCTCTGGCTTCATGTACTTGATAATAAATCTACTTCTTGTTCTATCCTGGATGACATTTCCCAAGGACTGAGATAATATCTTATTCTACATAACTTGTCCTTGATATTGTCTATCTTGGGGTCTTCATCTATGTCCCAAAGAAGACAATCACACTCTGTCTTCTAGTACTACCACTAATACCACATTTTAGGGCATGAATTTGACCCAATGCACTGAACTATCCCTTTAGAAGCTGTATGCAACCTGTCACTGGGTTTTAGCACAGGGGTAGAACTCAGATTAGTGTTCATATTTAAACAAATCTACTTGACCAGAAACCTTTTGTCTCACCATTTATTTTATTACACAAGTAACTTCTGTCTTTTCATCTATGATATAAATATTTTTAATTTCCTAAATTATCCGAAAAATTATTTAGAGCTTCTGTTTCAGTAGGCATTGGAATTGCTGTGTTATGACTATTTCATTATTTCATTTCCAAATGTTAAATCAGGCTTCAAGCTTTGGCCAAGAGTAGACAGGAAAGGGTTTAAAAACAAATGAAGAGTGGGAAAGATTTCTGATGCAAGGGAGACATAACAAAGATTTGATTTTGAATGAGTAATTTATAATAAAAGTTTGATTTTGAATCAATAATTTATGTCATTGCAAAATAGCTCCCGGGTAAAATTCCATTCTTTGGTATCATTAAGTACAGAAATTAACCATCAAAATGTGCAGTGCTCTTCTTCATTTTCTAAAAACAAACCTATATCTAGAGGAGAGGAGAAGTCATTTCATCACTCAGGTTCTGGACTTACGACTCCAAGTCCTGTCTTCTTTCAACCATACCTGCTAAGTTTCTGTCTAACTTCTTGAGCATGAGGTAATGGCTTCAGCTTTCATCCCCTTTCTCAGTATATAGCTTGGTGACTATGAGTAAGGGTTCTAAACCTTGAGACCTTGGGTTCAAATCTTGACTCTAAAATTTACTTGTTGAGTACTCTTGAGCATGTTATCTGTTTCTGCCTCAGTTTTCTCATCTATAAAATAGAGATAACATTACTTCTCTCAGCGAGTTGCTATGAAGGTTAAAAGAGAAAATTCATACAATGCAAGAATTTATCAGTTCTGGAACACAATAAATACCGAAAAGAAATGTTAGCCATTATCAAGGGCCCCTCATTTTATGGATAATATAGATTAGTTTATATAGGTCTAATATTTACATATACATAAACATTTTGTACTTATATGTGTGTATACGTTCCTCTTAGAAATTGAGCAGTCAACATTCACATCTAGAAGTATGTGCTCTGTGAAATGTAGATCTCCTGTGTATAAACACCGTGCTATAGTTATCTACTGCTACATAATAAAGAAGTCCAAACTTAGTGGTGAAACAAACAAAAATTTTAATATGTGCCCAGATTCTGTGGGTCAGCAATTCAAACAGTACACAGAGGAGATGGCTTGTCTCTACTCCATGACTGATGTCTGAAACCTCGGCTCATGAGGATTCAAATGGCTGGGGCTGCAATCATCTAGATAATTTTAATTCACATGTCTGGCCCTTGAGATGGGAGGACTTGAACACTGCGCCCAACAAGGACTGTTGCCTGGAGTGCCTATAGATGGCTGCCCATGTGGCTTGGACTTCTCATAACGTGGTAGTTAGGATTCAAGATAGATTATCCCAAGAATGAGTGTCCAGAGTTCAAGCATTCCATGAGAATCATGCAAAACCTGCATGACCTTTTATGACCTAGTCTTAGATGTTACATAGCATCACTTTCATTATATACTATTGCAGGCATTGGAGACCTTTTTCCATTAAGTGTCAGACACTCAATATTTTAGGCTTTACAAGCCATACAGTCTCTTTTGCAACTACTTAGCTCTGCTGCTGTGATGTGAAAACAGACACAAACAATACATATACTAAGGAACATGGCTGTGTTGAATAAAGTTTCATTTATAAAAGCTGGTAGAGGCCTAGATTTGACCCACCAGCCATAATTTACTGACCCCTGCCCTATTGTTTGAAGCCATGGAAAGCCTGCCCAAATTCAAGGGAAAATACTCACATGTGGATGCGAAGAATGGCAACGAATCTGAGAACCTGTATTAAAACCACTACATAAGAGGATCTGTCTGAATACCTTGTTTCTCCCATGTATGGTGGATATGAGGTATTGGGACATGTTACATCTCTGTAAGCCTGGGTCAAGGTCAAAGTTGGAATCTGAACTTAATGACCTTGATTTCTGGAATAATTGGTAACTCTAATTATGATTTCCTTACACTCCTTATCCCAATAAATATACCGTAAAAGATAGATTTCAAGTAAACAGCTGCTTTATGGCAGATTTTTATTAAGTCTCCATTGACTGAATTACTCCATTTTGGTTGGAAAGCATGAGTTTTGTTTCTTTCCTAAAGAGATCTGCAACTTTTCAGATGTGGCATCTCACTCTACTGAGAGGATGATGTAGGCTTTTATAAAGGGAAAAGGCAGGGCAGGCTGAGTTCACTCAGATCCTACTAATGCTTACAGGAATAACCGAAACTGGAACACAGGTTTCCAGGTTTTCCTGTCCTGTGCTCTTTCCAGTAGGTGCCATTGTCTGCTGGGCCTGGCAGTAGTAACTTTTGACCTTTACCTCTCTATGCTATTGTGAAGTGGTTTTTGGCTTTGTTAGATTTCTTGTGAGTTTGTACTAAATTGTGTCCATAAAGTAGGCTGAATTCCTCAGGGAAGGATGATAGCTGTTACTGTGTTATTACTGCAACTGTTGTGTTGGTTACTTTTTTTTCTTTTCTTTTGTCCAGTTGTATCCTGAACTTAAAAGTTGTATTATCTGAAATGAACGATGTGCATCTGGTGGAAAACGCTAATTTAAGGGATGAAAATTTCTGATGATTGCTTCAGTCAACCCTTAATACACACTGAGCTTCATTAGTAAATAGACAACTCTCAGACCTTTCCCTTGGAAGAGGTCACATAATCAGGCTTTGTGTTGATTTTGCATTCTCTTCGTTAGACAGAGAACAAATTAGAATAATTGGCTGGTACAGGGAAAGCAGAAAGAACTTTCTTCTATTTTTGTGATGCATCCCGTAATAAGGGTTGAAAATGAGACTGGAGGTAAGAACATGAAACTCAGAAAAGCAAAAGAGAGAGGATATTGTTTCTTTGAAAATATTCATTCAGTGTTGGCCCAGAAGATATATGAAGCTGAGGAAATTTTTTTAAATAATGATTTTTGTGTTAACGATGTGAGTGTGCAATTAGTAAGAATCAGGAAGCAAGCATCCTTTTCCACCAAGGACTTGGGAGCAAGTGAAACCATAAATACTCCTGGTTCTTGGAAACCCTTTTGGAGCAGTAATCAGAGAAGGGTAAAGGCAAAGCCTCAGGGCAGAGGTGTTCAGAGCAAAGGGATAGGAGGAGAACAAAAGGAGAGTGGATATTTTTAGAGCTGTCATTTTGAAATTTACCTGCTTCTGATTCAGTGCTGCTTTGCTACTGTGTTGATCCCATGGAAATCCTCAAAGCAGGAGCAGCCCTATTTTAAAATAATAAGGTTAGAGCAAGTGACTTGAATCCAGGTCTCTTTAGCTCAAGAGCACAGAGGAGAGTGTGAGGAAAGAGTGAGGCCACAAGGAATTGTTCACTAGGTACATTTTCCCCAAACCTCACTAACTGGGAGAAACTGACCACTGGATTATGTGGCTTGAAGGAAAGCAAAAATGTTGAAAGCAAAGAGTGTGGAGCTTGTTTAGAAAGCAAGCTCTATCATTTGGCCACCTGCTGATGATAATAGCATTGGCTGAGTCCTGACCATTTACAATGAAGGCACTTCTGTAGGTCATAAGTTCCAGGAGGGCCAGAACTGAGTATGTCTGTTTCAGCATTTAGCATGGTTTAGCATCTTAGAGCCCAGTACATTATTGGCATATAGTAGACTTAAAAATGAATATTTGTGGATTGTCTGAATGAGTGGATGTGTGTGATTCATATCCTATTTGCAGGTCCTATGCCCTACAGTGGATTTTCTGTGTCAGATTGTGAAAGTATTTATGACGGGGGTTGGCATTGTTCCCTATTTTATGGATAAAGATTACACATAAAAGGACTTTACATTGACATCCCAAAAGCCTCATAGGAATTACTTAACAAAAAAAATAAAATTGGATTCTGTATAATTTCTAATTTATAAGCTGGCCAGAACACTGGTATTTCTGCCAGTCCTCTGGTGGTTCCAATAATGTCCCCCTGATGACCCAGGCATAATCAGAATGGCTTTAGTATTTCAGAGCCAAAATGTGCCTCAGTATTTACTGCTTTGCTAGTCCATTTAAGAAAATGGACTATGGATAAAATAGCTGCAGACACAATATGGCATTTTATGATTTAGCATGAAATCTGAGAAATATAGAGTTTATCTAAAGCCTGCAATGGTAAAGTTCCCTCTGCTGTCGAAGTTATTGTCTTTAAACAATGATTCTACATCAGTAATTATATATATATATAGATAGATAGATATATTTTATGATATTCAGGTTAATTTCCTATTCTCTGTAAGGAAGTAATTGGTTGGTTGGTATGAGAGATAGTGTGCCTTCCAAAAGTGAAAAGTATTATTTTGTTGTAATTTCCGGCTACCTAAGGATGGGAGAGGCCCAGGACACTGCAGTCAGTATATTATGTGGAGCAGGTTATATTGTGGTTTATTTATGACCTTTTACATGTTTATTTTCTATTCAAGTTTGTGTGCTCCTTTTTGAAATTTGGTAGATAAGTGTTTTGTAACTTTGGAATACTTGGAGTTATATATATATAACATATATATATACATATTAGTTAAAGCCGTGGAGAGTGTACTAGTCTACCTAGGTTCAAATTCTGGCTTTACCCTATGACTTCCCTGGGGCTTCCTCTGCTCACCTATTATAAAGGAGTATAATAAGACCGCTGTGGTGAGTTATATACTAAGTGCTATTTAAGCATTTGCTATAATGATTATGTATACTCGAAGGCAAGGAACTTGCACCTTGATCGTCTCTGTATTCCTACTGCTTAAGAATTCCTAGTGCTTTTCTAGTGCCTTTTCTTAGGATAGAGATAGCTCAGTATAGTTTTTCTCACTATAAAGTACTGTTAAGTTGAAAGTCTTTGCTTGTGTACTAATAATCTATGACATATCTGCTGAGGACAAGGAAAGGAATAGTTTTAAAACTGCAATGGATAACAAAAGATTGTATGAGGTAATGCCTTTATTATGTAATTATAAAACTAACAAATGATCATGGTAGGAAATTTGAAAAACTCCTAGACAAAATAGAGATCAACAAAATTTGGAGTAACTTTCAGAGTGTAGAGTTGTCCATGAATATTAGTGCTTTCACATTTTCCAGGACTTTACATAGACTCTGCTTCTTAAGAGTCTATTCATGATATTTTATTTTAATGATGTTTTCATCATGGGGACACACACGCACAGAAATCTGTTAAAAAAAAGAAAGACATGTAAATCACTGATGTTTCAGACAGCCACATGAAATAAAGTGAGAAAGGTCAACAAGCTGAAAGAATGTGGAGTAGCATCTCCTTAATCGCTTACATAATTCTGATAATTACCTCTTTGTGGATAAAGTAATTAATGGGGTATCTAATTCAAGAAAAATGTATGAACTTCAAGCCTTCTCGAAGCCAAGTATTTCTTTCCACAAAAGGTTACTTTCCACGGCCGTGCTTCCTTATGACCTGACAGGGAAAGAGTATTGTATGACAAAGGATCTTCCCGAAGGAGGGTGCTTCTCACACTGATTGTCATAAATGACTTCGGAATTACTGTTGCTGTATTACCAAAATCTTAAACTAGGATATTTTTTGAAAAATGCGGTCCTTAGTTAATTTTTAGAGCTACAAACTGTCAGATGGCTCTGAAATAACAAATGTCTGGCTATTCTTCAGGGTGATCACAATATGGTAATGACCTTGAGGTATCACTAAAAAGCAGAAAGGTGTGAGTCTTCCTTTGGTTGCAGAGTGAAATGCAAGTTGGAGTTGGAGTTGGAAAAGAGGCTGACAACCAAGTGATAGAGAAGGAAATGTGAGGTCATTAGTGAAAAACCAGGTTTAAGTTAAGGTGAAGAGGCATGAGGAAATGGTCAACTGTTACAGTATTACAAAGATCATGAAGAAGCATATCCATGAATGTGGTTTGTATTGCAATCTTCTGAAAAAGAGACAAATATCCTGGCCTGGCCTTCATGGAGATTATATTTTATTGACTCTGATAATAGATTATTGTTAAAAAGGGCCTCCTATAAATTATAACCATGCAAAGGCAGTAAGATAATTTGCTTTTTCTTTATGTATGTGTTTCTCATTCCTACTCACTTCTCTCTTAGGGGAAGAGAAAATCACAAAAAACAAAAATGTCAAATCTCAGCTATTCATTTTCAAAATAATTTTTTTTCAAAATTCCAATGGAGGCAATAGGTTAACTGTTAAGATTTGTAAGGCTCAAAAAGCTAGATTTTTACAAAGTTTAGCTAAATTTTATTCCATAAATAATAGATTTGGAAAGAATATGTGATGATGCAAAGTTGGAAAAAGCTGGTTTTTCTTCCGTAAATGACTTCACTGTGTTGGGAGAAGAGGCAGAGAAGAAATAAAAGTAATTTAACATGGGGTGAGTTTTTCTGATAGGAGACTCTAGTGCTTTAAAATAGACTAGATAATCCTAGGGATAATCTGAGGGTAGAACAGACCAGTGCCTCATTTCCAATCTGGTACCCTGGAAGAAAACAGTGTATTTCCTTTGAGGTCTTGAGAGGTACTTATTCTGCTTTGTTTTGTTTTTGGATCATTTTGCAATCAACCTTATTAAGGTATCATTTACACACAATAAAATGCAGACATTTTTAGTCAACGGTTCAGTGACTTTTAATTAATGTATACATTTGTATAACTACCACCCCCATAAAGATCGATAACAATTCTAAAACCCTAGAAAGTTTCCTCCTAGGCTTTTGCAAAAGTATCCCCATCTCCCGCCCCAAGGCAACCATGGATCTGGTTTTTATCTTTAGAGATGAATTTTGCCCAGTTTAGAATTTAATGTAAGTTGAATAATACGGTAGGTGCCCTTTTGATCTGGCTTCACTTGCTCAGCATATGGTTTTTGAGATTCATTCATGTTGGGATGTTTTAAACCAGGACTTTAGCCTGGGTGGCTGATGTTGTCTGAAGGCACCTATAGGTACATCTGAGTCTCTGGCATTGTCACTGTCTGTTCTTGGCTCAGTATTTTCAACTTTACTAAGAAGCACAAGGTTGAAGTAAGGAAGATCATTGTCAGTATAATGGAGGTGAAGTGGGGTCTGTTATATAATATTCTCAGCATAAATTGACCTGCTTGCAATCATTGTGTTGATAACCGACAAGGATACTCTTCCTCCAAAAACCTTGATACTATAAAACTTCTAAAGGATGCTGTCCTAGGACTCTTTTAGTTTTCATTTTTTGGGAAACATTTCTGGAAAATTGAAATGCTCACAACCTGAAAGAAGCAATTATTCACCTGAAGGCTAACTCTGCTAAAGTTGAGTTGTCCAACCTTTATATGCTGATAGAACCCAAATAGCCTTGCAAAACAATGCTCTCTTATTGGATATAAGCATATAGATTGTTTAAGATGGACGTGTATATACAGTAAAGTGAAAAAACAAAGAATCTTTGAGTTTCCCTTGCTGGGTTTTTTATTTTTTCATTTAAGTTTCTATAGCATATGCTAATAGTTTAGGGTAACCTCAGGTTAGTTTTAGGTCTACTCTTTACATAAATGTTGAAGTACTCCATACCCACCTTTTTTCTACCTTCCTTCTTTTCTTCCATCTTTCCTTTCTAACTTCTTATAATCCATTATACTTAATCCTGCATTTGTTGAGGTGGCAATTAGTGTAGGAAAATTGAAAGCAGTGTGGAATTTTGTTGTTCAGAATGCATGTTGACCAAATTCTATATTGAGAAAAGGTCTGAATTTACCCACAGTAACCCTTTCTCAGCATCTTTGAATAAAGGCCATAGAAACTGGGCTCTATATAATATCTTGACAGGTATGTAGAATTCATAGCAATTGCCCTCAAAGAGCTTAACTAGCATAGATGCATATGAATGCATTTAATGATTACTTTATTGGCAGCAGTGCCAACATACACAGTCTATTTTGTTTTATATCATTATCATTACCTGTTTACCACTGTATACATTGCTAATGGTGTGATTTCTATGGCTTGTGAATTTCACGGCCAAATAGTATGTAATTCATTACACACTTTAGTGTAGAAGATAGAGACTTCATAAATTTTCGTGTGCTCTTTGCCCCCTTTGGAATGTATTACACTGAGATCAGGAAAAGTAATAAATTTATTTCAAATGTTCATGATAGCTGAACCTCAATTAGGACTGATGGGAAACATTTCTTCTTCCAGCAACATAACAGTTTTTAAAGACTAAGCCATTGAATGTGGAGTTACTGAACATGGGACTCAGTTCACTGGGATCCCTTCTTAGAAAAATAAAGGAAAACTTGAATTGGATATGTGTGGCTTATTCGAGTAGTAACTAATCAGCTACATCTTGGTTAACTTAATTTGTCACAATCGTTTGGTATTTTATTAACTCCCTTCCCCTTCTTCCCCTGACTCTCCCGGGAATGGATTATGAGTATCTGAAAACATACTAAGTCATCTTCTATCCCTGTTAATCTAACTACAAAAGCACACTTTCCTTATCCAATGTAACTTACTGTCTTTTAGAGTAGCTGTGGTTTTAATTCTCTACAAAATTAAAACCAGCAAAGAGAAACATTTTCAAGGATCCACCACATTGTAGAGCTTTAGAAAGAAGACTTTAGAATTAAGGGCAACTATATCATTTTATAGCTAAAGCACCTGAGACCTAAGGTAGGAAGGTAACCATCGAGGTCAGGGAAAGGGGTTGAAGATCAGGTTTCAAGCTGAGAAAGAGTCTACAGGGACTCAATCTGAGCAGGTCAAAAACTGAAATGAGGCCACGAATGTTCTGGGAAGGCTGGCATCTAGACTCAAGTGTGGGATTCAGACAGGGAGTGGGCCCGGGGGGAACTGAGCTTCTTCAGGAGGCAGAGAAGTCCAACTCATCTCTGGAAAGTGCCACTGACATCAGGGAGTTGAGGGGAAAGAGCAGTGAATTCCAGTCCACCTGAGAAAGCAGGCCAATCTGATTAACTCTGAATTTAGGCTTATTTCAGATAGTTCTTGAGAAAGAACTTGGACAAGAGCAAGTCCCGCACAGCCTCTTTAAATCCATGCCCAGTATTTTCTGGTGGAGCTGCTTAAACCCTCCAGGTTACTCCAGTATTTTAATTTCACGCTATATTTAATTCCGACAGTTCTATGATTGATTATTTAATGGGCAAATAAGTAGGGTCACAAAAGAGTGTGAATGTATTTTACAGGATGAGGATGGGCGGAGTGGAGCAGTCTGGAATAGGACACCAATAAAAAGGGATCTTGGTAAATAAGAACGTCTATTAGAAATGGAGAGGAATTTGCAAGGAAATTAGTGCCTGACACCACGCCCTTCTCTCTGCATGTTTAGAAGCTAGTTTCTAATTTTATTTTCATAGGAGATGTCCCTGTGATGAATTGTCTTTTACCTCCACACTATTTATCACGTGACATATTTTGAATTTTGTGTGAGCGAAAGTAAGTATTAGAAATTGTCTTGGAAGCAGCTATAAACATTTCCTGGAACAATCTAGGGTAGAAGGAAAAGGAAAGGAAGGTGGAAACAAAGGAGAAAGACAGCTAATGCTGCTGGAGTCTCTCGCTGGGATTTGTGGTGTCTCTTTTTGAAACTAAGTACAGAAAGTCAGAACTTGACTGATTGTTTCTTGATCACGGTTTGTTTTCATTCTTTGTTTTTTTCTTGCTCTCTCATCAGTTATTCCAGCCAGTGCTATGTCATTTTCAGTTTCATTAAGCATGCCTGTCTTGTCTCCATTTGCATTATTCATGCAAACGTTGATTGAACTGATGACCCCGCATTATCACAGAAACATTAGATACACCAGTGGATACATTTCTTAATTTTAGAAAAAAATTACCGAGTGAAGGTTAAAATAACTCTTCTTAAATTTGTCATTAAAAAAAAAAAACTTCTCCTAACATACAATACCTCATTGCCTAATAATGCCAGATAAGTGAAGAATACCTATGTATTCATGAATGCAGGCTAGTCTGTATATTTTTTGGCAGGTATGACCATTACCGAGGGTAACGGCCTGGTTTGCTAGCCATGTCCTGTCTCCTAGAAAGTTGTAGTTTCTGTTGTCTTTCAGTTGGTCCATTGGATATCAGAGGTGAATTTATAAAACTATACTTCCCTTTACACTTACTTTGTTTTGTTTTGTTTTGTTTTTTACTTGAAGTATAGTTGATTGACAGTGTTGTGTTTCAGGTGTACAGCCAAGTGATTCAGATATATATATATATATATATATATATATATATATATATATATATATATATATATATATATATTTCTTTTTCAGATCCTTTTCCACTATAGCTTATTACAAGGTATTGAATATAGTTGCCTGTGCTATAGAGTAGGACCTCGTAGTTTATCTACTTTATATATAGTGTACACTTACTTTGTGTGATCCAGGCTGGTCAGACCACATAATTATTTTCACCTCTGATATAATTTTTTCAGGTTCAACCTCAAATCTTTGATAAGAAGATATTTTAAAATAAGTTTAGCATGTGTGTGCTCTAAATCCAACAGTAGTTATTAGAGATATGGTTTTGCACTAGGTATTCCTCTCTGTTTTGTTCTTGGCCAACCAATTGAAAATTAGCTTTTATTTTCTGGTTGGTTTGCTAGATGTTTATGACTATAATAAAAGTCTTAAATTTTGTCTCATATCTTAAAACACAATCTGAATTAGCAATGGATATTGTGCTATACATAGGGGCTGTGATATAAATATAGTTTCTAACTTCAAAAACATATAACCTAGAAGGGAAAACAGACACATATGCAGCAATTATGGAAACTGTGTTTGTTTACTAAGTGAAGTAGTACTGAGATGGATAAAGTGCTAGCAAGCCTTGAACAGACAAATCAGCTTCAAAAATAGATGTGCAGTTCTTTAAAAATATTTTAACATTTTTCCAGCTACATGTAGAATATAACTTCACATAAAAACGGTATGGGTTTGAGGATATGGGGCGGGGGAAGGGTAAGCTGTGACAAAGTGAGAGAGTGGCATGGACATATATACACTACCAAACGTAAAATAGATAGCTAGTGGGAAGCAGCTGCATGCATAGCACAGGGAGATCAGCTCGGTGCTTTGTGACCACCTGGATGAGTAGGATAGGGAGGGTGGGAGGGAGATAAAAGAGGGAGGGGTTATGGGGATGTATGTATATGTATAGCTGATTCACTTTGTTATAAAGCAGAAACTAACACACCATTGTAAAGCAATTATACTCCAATAAAGATGTTAAAAATAAATAAATAAATAAAAGAAGACTGACTCATCCAATTAAAAAAAAAGAAATTCTCTCATCCTGGATTCAAGAGAAGGGATGAAGTAAAAGGGTGAGGATGAACAAGAAGAGGAAATGTGAGCGTGGAGAGCGTAGGAGGAAGAGCAGAAGGCAAATAAGTGTATGTGCTTCCCTTGCCATCCCTGACTTTTTTTTTTTTTTTTGGCGCTTCAGGAAAACCCAAAAGCCAGAAAAGAGCACGGAGGTGGTCACCACTGCGTGTGAACAAAAAGGTGGAGACAAGAGAATGGTGGTAATCTGCGCAGGCAACTGGAGGATGACCTGAGTGCATCTCGCCAGGGAATGGTCCCCATTCCATAGAACCCCTGAAGATGCCAGGCTCTTATGTTTAGAGGGGGGGCCGGAGGCATCTGTGGGGTCACCACATACATCACTCCTGGTGGTGGTGTTCACATTGTGTTCTTTGTAAAGAGTGTCCCTGGTGAGGTTCAACATCTCCCTCTGCATGACCCAGCCTTGCCCTCCCAACCCGCCAAGGTCAGCAGGCAACATCCCCAGTTAATCACCAGGTGTGGTGAGATATCTGGAGTGGCCCTGGTACCCCCCAGTTCAGGCCTCCTGGGGAAAGGGTGAGGAGGACAGAGGCACCGGGGCTTCTTCTCATGCAAGCAGACAGCTCACCTGGCCCAGTGCTGCTGCGTCCCTGTGGGCACGCGGTAGCTCTGGTATCCGGTAGGGGACACTGCAGGATCCACACCTGGCTGGGATTTTCCCAACCCCTGGGGACCCCTCAGCCTCTGTGGAGCCCAACTGAAGGGCCTGGGTCACCTCATGGCACCATTTCTCAACCTGAGGTTCTATAGATTTTTAATAGATGTGTAAAAATTGAATACAACACACACACAAAATGAAGGCAATTCAAGGCAATGCTAATTTAGGATGAGTTGAAGGACCAGGATTCCAAATTAATTATGACCTTAAAATTAAATAACAAATACATCTGGTTTTATTACACTCGGAAAAGCAGTGTCTTCTGTAAACTTTTCATGTTGGGATATAGCAAAGCTATAAAATTTATGATTCTATTACTACAGCATCAGGATATTTTTATTTTTATTTTATTTTTTTCCTTCCCTCTTGCATCTCCCTCCCTCCCACCCTCCCTATCCCACCCCTCCAGGTGGTCACAAAGCAGTGATCATCAGGATATTTTTTAATTAAAAAGCACAGGCAAGTTTGGCTGGGGTGTTAAAGAAAGAAAAATGAGTATTAGGGGAAACGGGAACATTGTGGTTCTCTGCTCACTTCCACTGTGCTGGTCTCATGATGGGCCATGTTGTGTGTGGGCTGGAGGGACAGGGTCACTACTCCCACCTGTGTCATCAGACATCCCACTCCTCACAGAGCCCAGGTGAGAGGGACCCACACTTTTCACCCTGGAGCCCCAGAGCCTCCCCTTTCCTCTGCATCACTTTCACTGTTCAGGGGACGAGTCACTTGAACGCCTCCCAGCCAAATGCCCAGGTTAAATCGCCCCTGAAGGACATCTCTCTCTTATACCAGAACACACTTGGCAAAGAGCAGCAAACAGGCCCCAGTGCCCTGAGGATGTGAGCCCTGTGGATGTCAGGGCCCAAAGTCACTTCCAGGGTCTGAGTAGCCCCCTGGGTCCCACACACCGACCCCAGGGAGCCCACCTCCCCACTGATTACAGTCCCTGCCTTTGCGTGGCAGGTTCTGGTCTGACACCTGTGAAGACAGTGACCTGGAGGCCTCAGCCTGAGACTCAGAGGGGATGGAGCTTGTGCAGCGTCTGGCAGCTTAAATGAGACACAAGGCCTAGGAAGGAGGGCCGCCTCTCTGCTCCCCCTCCGCTCCTGAGTCAGCTAGTGAGTGCCGGTTACTTCCTGTCGGAGCTGTACAGATTTAGCATTAATTTTAGATATATGTTTTATTTTTAACACTGGAGGCTCTTACATCAAGCAAAATTGATCTCCTCCTTGGTTTATTTTTTAAACATTTCTATGTAAAATAACACACAAGTATAGAAAATCACTCTCCGCAAAGGGAGGGCTCAGTGAATTACAATGGGCACTCCACTCTGGGGAGCAGTAGTTTTTCCCTCTGTAAAAGCCCAGATGCTTCTGAGAAGCTCCTCTCAGCTTCCTTACTCTGGCCCCAGACCTCCACAGCGGAAATCCCAAAGGGACTGGATTCTCCCAGCCCTCCAGCGCCCTCCACTACTTTCTGATTGTGCTGCCACACTAATTTTGAGTTATTTGTGTGTAAATCACTGTACTTGGAATATACACGGAGTAACTGATTTCATTCTTATAACCGAATAAGTTAGCACTTATTCTTCTCCCCTTCTACAGGGGGCTGCGAGGGTGCTGGGGATGTCCTGTGTATTGAACTGGGTGTTGGTAATAGATGTGTTTATATTTACAAGACACCATAAAGCTCTATGCTTAAGATCTGTGCCCTGTACAATACACCAAGTAAACTTCAATTAGAAAGAGATGCAAAAAAAATTCCCCACAAAACAAACTTCAGGCCCAGGTGGCTTCCTCTGATTTCTACCAAACATTTAAGACAGAAATGATGCCCGTCTCCTACACACTCTTCCTGAGAACAGATACAGAGGGAACACACCCACACTGCTTTCATCGGACCAGGAGAATACTGATGTCATACCAGCAGCAGATATTACAGGACAGGAGAAATTACAGGCTAAACACTTCTGAATGTCGATGTCAAAATCCAAAAGCAAATATTAGCAGTCTAAATCTAGAGGTTTTCAGAAAGGAAGGAAACTGGGATTTCATGGCAGTATTTCCAGGGGTTGATGTGGACAGGATCACTGGGTGTTTGCGTGCTGCCTGGGAACGTGGAGAGAAGGGACAGTGCCATTGGGTTAGTGGAATGAACATTTGGTGACAGAGATTGGGAAGGCCTGGGTCATCCTCAGCGACAGTCCTGGGATGGGATCTCTAGGCTATGGCTATGGAGGGGTCCCTCTAAGAGGACATGGGCCTCTCTCCTGTGTCACTGCAGGGTCTAGGGATGGATGAGGAGTTTGTAGGGGCTGGATTTTGATGAGGAAGGATGAGCAGGGAAGGTGCACCCTCAGAACTGGTGCAGCCACGGCCCCTCCCCAGCCGGGCTGTAGCCCAGGCTACTCAGACAGTTGCTCACATCAATAGTCAGGTGACAGTGGGGCACGCCAGCTTCACCCACTAAACCACCAAGCACAGCCCAGCAGGCCACTGTCCTCATTAATCAGCACTAACTGTGCATCCAGGGCTGGTTGTTGAAGACCAAGCTAATTTGTTAGAGATGTGCCATGTGGGCAGCTGGCTTGGAGAGACCAGGCCTCTGGGCCACGTGGAGACAAGCCGACCACTGGTCAGACCACCAGGCGGCTCACCCGGTGTGTGAAGATGCTGAGGGAGGAGGGTCCTAGATGGGACTCGCTGATCCTTCAAGGGACCTTCTTTCAGGGATATTTAACAGCTGTGGAGTCAGGGATCAACATGTAAGGGAGGCAGCTGGATCAGGCATGGACCCTCCTGTTGGCTCAGACCCCTCCTGTCCTTGGAGCAACCATGGGGCAGGCAGGAGGATTGGGGGGATGGAGTGAGGGGAGCCCTGGACTCAGGAGTCCAGGGCACCATCTAGAGGATTCAGGGGTTCAGGGATTTCTGTCCCAGGGAACCAACTACATTCCTGTCCCACATCCATCTGTCATCAGCTTTGTGACTCTGGGAAAGTCACTTAAAATCTCAACATTTTAGTGCCATGTACCATAAAATATGGATCACAGCACCTGCCGTGAGTTCCCCACGGGGCTGATGTGGGGATCACAGGAGATGATAACAGATATTCTTCACAAGCTCTAAAGCACCACACCCATAACCTTCCCTGCTCCCCTGCCCTGTGGCATTCAGGTCCCCTCTCTGGAGGCAACACTACCACATTTCTTGCTTATTCTTCCAGGCATTTACTATTTGAACACTTAGATAGCACTTATGAAGTACCCATCATTTTTCGTCAGGGTGTACCTGATTTGTTGTATTAAGCTTCATTATGTAATACTAGTAAGTGGGCCCTATTAACATTTCCATTATCACAGAACAAGGAACTGAGCACAGAGGGTCTGCATAACTTTCCCAGGTTCACGTGGCTTCTGGTATGATTTGAATCCAGACCATCAGGCACCAGCCCCCACTCTGTTGGTCACTGTGCTGTGCTCCCTTTCTATATTATCTCACTAAATAAAGTCATGTCCCCATGCAGTCAGCCTGCTGGATAATTTAAGTGCACACCACATTGCAACACCCTCTTCTCAAGCCCAGCTTTGATTCACTTGGCTCCCCTAGGAGGCTGGTGAACAAAGAGAACAGACGTGTGACCTGGGAATGAATTGACACCTCTGCATGGTCTTCTCCCAGCAACATATCAATAGTTCTCTCAATTTTTCTTGTGTTTTCCAGGATCATGACTTGGGTACCAAGAAGAAAAGGAAGATTATAAAGGAATCAAACACAGGATGCACAAGAATATCTTCTGCAGTCAAGATAATCTGCTGGCCATCTGCAGCGATGGTTCAGACACATCAGAATCAGCATCTGGCCAAACAACAGGGTACGGACACAAATAGCACCCCCACTAACCACTCCATTGAAGGTACTGTGGAAATAATACCAGTAAGTAGATTCAGGAGTAATGGCTGTAGTTTGTACAGCAGAGTCTGGATCTGGCTGAGGGAGGATTGGGCAGGGAAGGTGCCCACTCAGAGCCCATGCAGCCACTGCCCACTCTTAGCCAGGCCTTAGTCCAAGCTGCTCAGATGATTGGTCAGTTTCTAGTCAGTGAGACCCTGGGGGGCTGTAAACTTCATCTGTTAAGCCACCAAAACACCAGCCCAGTAGACCCTGTTCCCAGCTAATGAATATTAACTGCTCATCATCCAGGTTTGGTCAGTTGAAGATGATGCTAATTCTCTGTGCAACTGTCATGTGGGCAGTTGGTTTGGAATGTCCTGGGTTCTGAGTCGTTAGGGAGTCAAGTAGACTACTGGTCATTCAGGGTGGTCACCTGACCACCAGGAAGTCTCACTGCAAATCAACTGCTAGAATCAAGTGCTGAGGGGGAAGCGAGGGGAGATGCACACATATTTGGATATCCCGGTCCATCAGGGTGTCTTCATTTGGGGGAAAGGCATTGTATTTGGGGTCAGGGATTGAAACGTAGAGCCAGGAGGTGGGTCCCGATTTGAGCCATTCTCTTGGGCCAGGTACCTCCTCCGAGTACCAGCTGTCTCCCTGCAGCATCCTTGGGGCAGGAGGATGTGGGAAAGGGAGTGAGGAGAGCTCTTGGTTTGTGTATCCAGGGCATGATCTCATGTCCACGTGTTCAGGAATCTCTGTCCCCAGGGAATCAACTCCCTCCCCTGCCTCAGACCCATCACTCCTCAGTGTTGTGACTCTGGGCAAGTTACTCAATCTCTCTAAATTTCAGTGCCCTGAACCGTAAAATATGGGCCACAGCCCCTACTCTGTCCACCCCACTGTGCTGATGTGAGAATCCCAAGAAATAACAGATTCTCTCCACTATTGAAAGTTGAGTATTGACGTTTCTCACTATTATTGTTGAGGAGTCTGTTTCTCTTTTCAATTCTGTCAGTTTGCTTTACGTATATTGGAACTATCTTGTTAAGTACAAAATGTTTATAATGTTTCCTCCTTGAGAAATGGACCATTTTGTCACTCTAAAATGTCCTTACTTGTCTCTAGAAAAAAATTGCCATAATGTTTTTTTGTCTTATATAATAAAGCCAGTCTAATTCTCCTTTGGTTAATATTTGCTTGGTATAAGTTTTCCCATCTTTTTTCTTTAGATCTCTTTGTATCTTGAATTTAAAGTGCAACTCTGTAGATGGCATATAGCTAGATCATAGCTTTTTATCCATTCTGCCAATGTCTGCCTATTGGAGTCTGTAAACTATGTATGAATACATTTAATTTAATCACTAAACAGGTAGCATTGAAATCTGTCATTTTGCCATCTGTTTTCTGTATGAGTTATATCTTTTTGTTCTAATATTCCTCCATTGCTGCTTTCTTTTGTGCTGGTTATTTTCTAGTGTACCAATTTAATTCCCATGTTGTTTCTTTTACTATAGATTCTGGGTTATAGTCTTAGTGATTTCCCTGGGGACAATTAACATCTTAATTTATAGCATTCTAATGTGGATTAATACCAAATTAATTTCAGTGACTTACAGAGACTTTACTCATCTGTTCCATGTACCCTTCTGTATACTGTTATTGTCATATAAATTACATATTTTATACATTGTGTGTTCAGCAGTGTAGATTATTATATTCTTGTAGTGTCCTTTTTAAGCAGATAGAAGAAAATAGTACATTGTTTATATGTTTATACTATATACATCTTATGTACTTATATTTACACTTTCTTTTGTATTTACATATGTAACAATTTCTTCATGTAGATTTGTATTACTCTATTGTCTTTTCATTTCAGCCTAAAGGACTCCATATTCCTTATAGGCCTGATGATAGCAATGGATTCTCTCAGGTTTTATTTATCTGGGAATGTCTTAATGTCTTCTTCATTACTAAAGGGCATCTCTACTAGAGAATTCTTGGTTGACAGTCAATGTCTTTCAGCACTTCATTTTTTTTTTTTTTTTTTGGCCATGCTGCAGACAGCTTGTGGGATCTTAGTTCCCCAACCAGGGATTGAACCCGGCCCCTCTGCAGTGAAAGCGTGGAGTCCTAACCACTGGACTGCCAGGAAATTCCCTGTTTTAGTACTTTTACTACGTCATCCCACTGCCTTCTGTTCTCCATGATTTTTAATGAAAGTCGGCCCTTAAACTTAGTGGGGAGCCTTTGCCCGTGATTAGTCACTTCTTTCTTGTTGCTTTCATGATTCTTTCTTTGTCTTTGACCTTGAACCATTTTATTGTGATGTGGGCTTATTCAACTTGATGTTCATCGAACTTCTTGAATATTGATTGTGTTTTCCATCAAATTTGGTGAGATTTTGGCTAATACTTCACATGGCCTCCCTTTCTCTCTCTCTCATGTCTTTTTGGGACTCTTCTTTATGCATGTGTTGGTATGCTTGATAGTATTACCCAGGTCTCATTAGGCTCTGTTCATTTTTCTTCCCTATCCCCCCCTTTTTTTAACTTACTGTTCATCAGACTGGAACTCAGTTAACCTGTCTCCAAATTCACTGATTCTGTCTTCCTCCTGCTCACATCTGTTCAGCCCTATTGTGGGTTTGTGTCCCCCCAGTGAGATTATATTAAATCTCTAATACCCAGTACCTGTGACAGTGTCCTTATTTGGAAATAGGGTCTCAAGTTAAGATATGGTTATATGGGATTACTGTGGGACCTAACCCAATGGCTGTTGTCTTTATAACAGCAGGGAAGTTTGGATACACAGACACAGAGGAAAGAAGGCCCCGTGATAATGAAAGCAGAGATTGGAGTGATACAGCTGCAAGACAAGGAAAACCAATGAGTTCCAGAAAATACCAAAAGCTAGAAAGAAGCAAGGAAGAATAATTTTCTAGATCTTTCATAGGGAGCATAGCCGGGCCTACAGCTTGACTCCAGACTTCCACCCTCCAGAAGTGTGAAACAGTAAATTTCTGTTGTTTTAAGACATGCGGTTTGTAGTCATTTGTACAGTAGCCCTGGGAAACTAATCTAAGCCCCTCCAGTGAAATTTTTAGTTATTACTGTCCTTTTCAACTACAGATATTCCATTTGGTTCTCTTTTATAATTTTATCTTCTTTATTGCCATTCTCTACTTCGAGGAATATAATTTTCATACTATTGTTTAGTTTTTAAAATATGATTTCTTTTAATTCTTTAAACATACTCAAAAAATGTTCCAGGGTTCATAGCAGCACTATTTACAATAGCCAAGACATGGAAGCAACCTATATCTTCATCAACAGATGACTGGATAAAGAAGATGTGGTGTATATATATATATATATATATATATATATATATATATATATATATATATAATGGAATAATACTCAGCCATATAAAAGAATGAAATAATGCCATTTGCAGCAACATGGATGGACCTAGAGATTATCATATTAAGTGAAGTCAGACAGAGAAAGACAAATATCATATGATATCACTTATATGTGGAATCTAAAAAAATGATAGAAGTTAACTTATTTGCAAAAATAGACTCACAGACATAGAAAACAAACTTATGGTTACCAAAGGGGATAGCAGGGGGAGGGAGTAGAGATAAATTAGGAGTTTGGGATTAGCATATACACACTACTATGTATAAAGCAGATAAATAGGAAGGACCTACTGTATAGCACAGGGAATTATATTCAATATCTTATAATAACCTATAATGGAAAAGATTCTGAAAAAGAACACACACACACACACACACATATATATATATATATATATATATATATATATATATATATATATATATATATATATATATATATAAACCGAATCTTGTTGCTGTATACCTGAAACTAACACAACATTGTAAATTAACTAGACTTCAGTTTTAAAAAATGGTTTAAAAAAATAGCTGATATAAAGTATTTGTCAATTGTCAGGAGTTTCATGAAGATACTGTCTACTAGGGTTTTTTCCCCCTATGTGTCAGCCTGTTTTGGGGGGGGCGAGAACACCCCCAGGCTATGTGATTCTCTCACCGCACTCAGTATATTATCATACTAGCTGCTATGATTTATTACCATGACAGCACACGAAGCAAAATAAGCTAAGGGGAAAAGTACATGAAGGAGGTCCAGAGGAAACCAGGCACAGGCTTTTAGGAATCCTGCTCCAGTGGAGTCACACAGGTACACTGAACTCCTCCAGCAAAACTTGTGACAACACATGTGAAACGTTGTCTTCCAGGGAACCTCATTAGAGACTGTGTGCCCAGAGGTTGTTACTGGGGGCTGGTCATTTAGTCATCCTCTGCCTAGCACATACCTAAACTCAAGAATTTCAGCAGGAAAGAGATGTTCAACATAAAGCACAGTGTTTGCAACAACAGCTTGGGCACAGTGAGCCACTTTGACTGGAGAATGGTGGGGACTGTCTTGATTCCAAGTTCCCAGTCTCGAGCCAAGGGCCAATCTAGCAAGCAGGCCTTTCTAAGGAAAGCAGTCTCAGCCCTACTATGTCAACTCTTTTCTGGACCACATAGGACACTTTTTTTTTACTTTCTTCTTTTTTTTTGGTGGGGGGGCATAAACTGGACATTTAAATTAATATCACATGGAAACTCTGAGAATCAGATTCTCACCCTTCCCCAGGATTTGTTGTTATGCTGTTTTTTTGTACTTGTTGTGTTTTTGTTTTTTTTTTTTTTTTGCAGTACGTGGGCCTCTCATTGTTGTGGCCTCTCCCGTTGTGGAGCACAGGCTCTGGACGCGCAGGCTCAGCAGCCATGGATCAAGGGCTCAGCCACTCCACGGCATGTGGGATCTTCCTAGACCGGGGCACAAACCCGTGTCCCCTGCATCGGCAGGCGGACTCTCAAGCACTGCGCCACCAGGGAAGCCCTTGGTTTGTTTTTTGTTTTGGGTTTTTTTTTTTCTTTTGTTGTTTTTTTGCTATTGACTTTTCTGGGGGAATTCACTAAAGTGTATTCTGTGTCGTGTGTGACCACTGTCGTCCCTGTTTGGTTACTTGGTGGTCATTTGTTGACTGGATAGAGATTTCATTAACAGCCTGGAACCAAGAAGTCACCCAATCTTTACTGAGGGGCTCTGTGAGCATGGGGATTTTTGTCTTAACACTCAGCCAGGCAGTGGAAATCCCCACCTAAGCCTTCACTTCCTGCTTGTGCAGAACGTCAAGGTCAGCCAGAGGTGAGAGCTTAGAACCTTCCCAGGTCTTTCCTGAGCATGTGCACAGCCCTGAGTATGTGAGCCAATTCCTCATAATAAATCTCCTATCTCTTTTTGTTTCTCTAGAGAACTCTGACTAGCTCAGGCTCCACATGACCTCTACAGCCAAATGCATACTTCTTAGGATGTGTCAACTTTACAACATGGCTGCACCCTTCCTTCATCTCATCCAGACACATCTAGAATCACTTCTCCTGACCCTGTCCCCACCGCCATCTGCCACACTTAGGCCCAGTGCAAATTCTATTATTTACTTGGATGAACAACCAAAAAATTTTTTTCTGTTGTTGACATATGCTGTTACCAACACCTAGGGCATTTCCCCCGTCATT